>NC_092047.1:11858701-12177129 GCF_003086295.3 Arachis hypogaea
ACTTCGATTTCTTGCGATTTGTAACTCCAATAAAAAATCTAATCCGATAAAAGTGTTCGCATTCTCTTTCTCTACATGTTGACGTTACTTTTGTCCGGTAGAAGTTGACGGTGACGTAGCTTCTCTTTCTTTTGAGTTCGGCTAACTGGAGTTCTAGGAAGCACAGACAATTTCTGACGCTTTCTCCTTCAGCAACCCAGTCAGAAAGTTTCTCCGGAGCTTTCGATGATTTTGATTTCATACGAAGGTAGGGGATTTTATTTTGAAATTAACTGTTTTAAATTATGAATGCCACGGAAGTCTACTGGATATTTACAAATAATTTATGATTGTTTGGAATGACTGAATGATGAGTTTGAATTGAAGCTGTGATTGATATTGATTTTGTGATTGATATTGGTTTTCTAATTTTGATGGAGTTGTTGAAATTCTGATTTTGTGTGATTATGATGAATTGGTTGAGTTGTGACTGTAAAAGGTGATTAAATTAGTGTTACTTGTTAAATTGTAATATGGTGAGTTAATTATTGAAGAAATTATCGTATTGATAATTGTTGAATAGAGTTGGATTTGAGTCTGGTTTGAAAAGTGATGAATTTGAGGGAGCCCGCATGGGTGGTGAAGTCCAATTTTTAAGAGGGATTATGCCCAATTTTATGAAAAAGTAATCGAAAACGTGGTATTATTTCGAAAATCTGATTTATAAATTTATTTTGAAACATGATTTTATAGTGGAAAACATTTTATTTACATATTTACTCATATTGAGAAACGTATTTTGTATTGAAAATTGCCAATCTGATTTATGAATATTGTTTGATTTTTGAATTATTACGGAAAGAGTTATGTTCAATCCGATTTATTAAGAAAATTATAATCTTTTAAATTCACTCTTTTGATAAGAGATTTTGTTTTAAGTTATGATATGAATTTGGTTTGTTAAGAAAAAGAAAGAATGAGAAAAGAACATGGCACGTGTGATTATGAAATGTTTAAAAGGTCACGAGAGGGTGACGGAAAGTAAATGGTTTTGGTTCCAATGGGATAATGTTAAGCTGTGGGCTTTATATGTGAATAATTGTGCGGGGACGCCCGTGTGTATGAAATGGCTTCCAGGAGAAATTGGCACATGCTTCAGCTGGAGAATCAGCGCCTGCAAGAAGTAGAAACTTGCAGAGGTTATGCCGCTGGAATGCCTTATCTGACTTGTGAGTCGGATTGCGTCGGGTGCGGGTCGAAACCGACAAATGAGCTCATTACCTGCGATAGGACTAGACATGCATCATCATTGTTTGCACATTTGCATTTGATTGTGTTTGCTTATCTTGTCTCTCTGTGATTGTGCTATTTGTCTTATTGCTATTTGTTTGTGTGTTGATCTGTTTCTTGTGCTATTAGTTTGTGTATTGAGGTGACTAAGAACTGAGGTTGTGATTGAGATTTGTCTTGAGTTCAGAATTTAAAGAAGGTAATTAATTATATAAAGTAATAGTAAAAAGTATTTTCAAAAGGTTTGATAAAAATATAGTTTTATTGAGTAAAGTTAATTATTTGCAATTTATTTCATTACTCTTACGGCATTCTCATTCCCTACTGAGAACGCGTGGTTTGTTCTCACCCCAAAATCTTTCACCCTTTCAGTGACACAGGTTCGAAGACTCAGTTCGAAGCTGTGGACGATTATTAGTCTTATTTGAGTTAAGTTTATGTGTTGAGTCGCTTTTGTGTAATATTTATTACTATTACTAATTATGTGATTATTATTACTTGGTATTCTTTGATGAATGATTCTGATTATTAATAAAAAAGATTTTCTTTTGGAATTTTCTCAAAAACTGAAACCCGATATCGACATAAAGACTCAATATTAAGTAGATAATAAAAGAAAATAGGTTAGTAACTCCTACTTTTGGTACGATCATGACGTGCTAAAAGTTAGGGTGTTACATTATGGTATCAGAGCAGTTCGTTCCCGTTAGAGCCTTGGGAATGGACTGACTATGCTTTACTGCATACTCTGAGTGTCTGTCATGCTTAGTGACTTGTTCTGATAACAAGAATTTAGATTTGATATGCATGACTGTCTGATGATTATCGTTGTTAGTCTACCATTGCATACCTCATGGTATTTGGTCTGGCCAACCTAATACTAATGATTTATGTGTACGGGAACACTAATGGGTTGTCATGGATGAAATAGAAGTAATAGGTAACGTGAATCGTAGGTTTTGGGAACGTTAGAAGTTAAGTTTAGGGGTTAGTTTTGGTTCAATGTATAATCTTTATTCGTGCTAATGTGAATTTCTTCCTTGGTTGCTTGTCGTAAGACTCTTTGTTTCAGACTTCTTTCATGAGATATGGTTCCTTTCACATTTGCAAACTGAACATGCCACACCTCTTTATTTCTTTTCTTCGATATTTTTGAAAATGGAGTTGATATGAATCTCTTTCATCTTATATCAATTTTCGAGGACGAAAATTTTTGTAAGGTGGATAGAATATAACAACCTGAGTTTTTAAAATTAAATTTTATACTTTGAATTTAAAAATAAAATTTAATTTAATTATAACTTATTCTATTATTTTAAATTATCTATCAGAAAAATTATATTGATAGTTACAGTCTAAATTAATTTTTATAAATATTATTATTACTATTATTAATATTATTATTATTGTTCAAAAAGAAAAAAAATGGCCGAAGGATATTATTATACATATAAGCCACTATATATATTTATTATATATCTATATAAGAAACAAAGAAAGATTTGTTACATATATACATAACATATATATATCTATTCACTTATAATAATTCATTATCATCATTATAGGGGAACGTGGCTTGTAACCCTTTAATACATATAACCATTCCCTTAATCATGAAACGTGGCTTTAATGCAATATGTATATATCCAACCTTGACACCTAACGCAACCTTAACCACCACAAATCACTATTATCCTTAATCTTCTTCATTTCTTTTCATTCATAACCGAAACCATAAAAAAATGAAAGAAAGGCAGTGAGAGAAAGAGATTGAGAAACCATGGAACCTGAATTTCTGACTTCGATTTCTTGCGATTTGTAACTCCAATAAAAAATCTAATCCGATAAAAGTGTTCGCATTCTCTTTTTCTACATGTTGACGTTACTTTTGTCCGGTAGAAGTTGACGGTGACGTAGCTTCTCTTTCCTTTGAGTTTGGCTAACTAGAATTCTAGGAAGCACAGACGATTTCTGACGCTTTCTCCTTCAGCAACCCAGTCAGAAAGTTTCTCCGGAGCTTTCGATGATTTTGATTTCATACGAAGGTAGGGGATTTTATTTTGAAATTAACTGTTTTAAATTATGAATGCCACGGAAGTCTAGTGGATATTTACAAATAATTTATGATTGTTTGGAATGACTGAATGATGAGTTTGAATTGAAGCTGTGATTGATATTGATTTTGTAATTGATATTGGTTTTCTGATTTTGATGGAGTTGTTGAAATTCTGATTTTGTGTGATTATGATGAATTGGTTGAGTTGTGACTGTAAAAGGTGATTAAATTAGTGTTACTTGTTAAATTGTAATATGGTGAGTTAATTATTGAAGAAATTATCGTATTGATAATTGTTGAATAGAGTTGGATTTGAGTCTGGTTTGAAAAGTGATGAATTTGAGGGAGCCCGCATGGGTGGTGAAGTCCAATTTTTAAGAGGGATTATGCCCAATTTTATGAAAAAGTAACCGAAAACGTGGTATTATTTCGAAAATCTGATTTATAAATTTATTTTGAAACATGATTTTATAGTGGAAAACATTTTATTTACATATTTACTCATATTGAGGAACGTATTTTGTATTGAAAATTGCCAATCTGATTTATGAATATTGTTTGATTTTTGAATTATTACGGAAAGAGTTATGTTCAATCCGATTTATTAAGAAAATTATAATCTTTTAAATTCACTCTTTTGAGAAGAGATTTTGTTTTAAGTTATGATATGAATTTGGTTTGTTAAGAAAAAGAAAGAATGAGAAAAGAACATGGCATGTGTGATTATGAAATGTTTAAAAAGTCACGAGAGGGTGACAGAAAGTAAATGGTTTTGGTTCCAATGGGATAATGTTAAGCTGTGGGCTTTATATGTGAATAATTGTGCGGGGACGCCCGTGTGTATGAAATGGCTTCCAGGAGAAAGTGACACATGCTTCAGCTGGAGAATCAGCGCCTGCAAGTACTTGCAGAGGTCATGTTCGGCATACTTCAGCTGGAGAATCAGCGCCTGCAAGAAGTAGAAACTT
Organism: Arachis hypogaea; assembly: GCF_003086295.3. NCBI lineage: Eukaryota > Viridiplantae > Streptophyta > Magnoliopsida > Fabales > Fabaceae > Arachis > Arachis hypogaea. The sequence continues at coordinate 11,862,998 of NC_092047.1, forward strand.
GCAGAGGTTATGCCGCTGGAATGCCTTATCTGACTTGCGAGTCGGATTGCGTCGGGTGCGGGTCGAAACCGACAAATGAGCTCATTACCTGCGATAGGACTAGACATGCATCATCATTGTTTGCACATTTGCATTTGATTGTGTTTGCTTATCTTGTCTCTCTGTGATTGTGCTATTTGTCTTATTGCTATTTGTTTGTGTGTTGATCTGTTTCTTGTGCTATTAGTTTGTGTATTGAGGTGACTAAGAACTGAGGTTGTGATTGAGATTTGTCTTGAGTTCGGAATTTAAAGAAGGTAATTAATTATATAAAGTAATAGTAAAAAGTATTTTCAAAAGGTTTGATAAAAATATAGTTTTATTGAGTAAAGTTAATTATTTGCAATTTATTTCATTACTCTTACGCATTCCCATTCCCTACTGAGAACGCGTGGTTTGTTCTCACCCCAAAATCTTTCACCCTTTCAGTGACACAGGTTCGAAGACTCAGTTCGAAGCTGTGGACGACTATTAGTCTTATTTGAGTTAAGTTTATGTGTTGAGTCGCTTTTGTGTAATATTTATTACTATTACTAATTATGTGATTATTATTACTTGGTATTCTTTGATGAATGATTCTGATTATTAATAAAAAAAGATTTTCTTTTGGAATTTTCCAAAAACTGAAACTCGATATCGACATAAAGGCTCAATATTAAGTAGATAATAAAAGAAAATAGGTTAGTAACTCCTACTTTTGGTACGATCATGACGTGCTAAAAGTTAGGGTGTTACAACATGTGGCACATTTTGGTTGTAAAATTAGTAAGGAGGAGAGAAAAATTCCTTAATTTTAGTGAAAAAGATTTGATTTCAATTACAATGAAAAGATAATATGTGACACATTTTGGTTGTAAAATTAGATATATATAATAGATGTGTTATCTAGTTTTTGGAAATTCTATGAATCATGGTTGGATCTGGAACAATGGTTGAAGTAAAGCAAATCGTATTATGATTTTATCTAATCATTTTTTCTTAAATATCAAGTTGACGTATTTTTATTTATTATTATTATTATTGAAACGGATGTGATATGAAATGTACAAAAAAAAATTCACATTCAATTTATTTTATTATAGTCTTCTATCTATTCTATTTATTTTTATTTTCTTCTTATTCATTTTATTTTCTTTTTAAATGTTATATAATTTATTATAATTTATACTAATCTACTTCTATCTACTTAATATACTAAAACTGGGTTTTCTCCCAACTAATGGAAGTGAGGTGTCGATTCCTCATGAATCCATTTTTTCGCCAAAATGAATGCACTATTTTCTCTTCTAAGTTTATTTTATAAAAATATCTTTATTATAATTATACTATAATTAGCATTTAAGTAATAATGCATAATTATACTAATTTAGGAAACTATCTTTATTTTTAGAAAGTACTATTCTTATGTAATAAAAATACTATTTTCTCTTCTAAAATTATTTTTAGAAAAATATCTTTATTATAATTATATTACAATTAGCATTTAATGAATAATGCATGATTATACTAATTTAAAAAAATATATTTATTTTTAGAAAGTAAGCACTATTCTCTCTTCTAAAATTATTTTTAGAAAAATATCTTTATTATAATTATATTACTATTAGCATTTAATGAATAATGTATGATTATACTAATTTAGAAAAATATCTTTATTATAATTATATAAAATAATCTACTTAATATACTAAATTATATTTTTCCCCGACTAATGAAAGTAAGGTGTCAATTCCTCATAAATTTATTTTCTTTTCAAAATAAAAGTGCTATTCTCGCTTTTAAATTTATTTTAAAATATCTTTATTAGAATTATATTACAATCAGTATTAAATTTATAATGCATAATTATACTAATTTAAAATATCTTAATTATAATTATATAAAAAATTAAACATAAATTTATAATTCTAATTACTATAAATATAATACTAACGTTCATAGTAGTAAATTGATATTGCAATAATTAATTTTTATAATTATTTTTATACTACTAAAGGTTATATATAGTGTTTCTTTGTGGTTAGTGAGTCTAAATATATGAATCAAAGCATTTTTTTTTTAATCTGTTATTCTTCTTTGATTGGACAATTGTTTCTAAAGAACTTTGTAGGTCAAATTCAAGTCACATCCTCTCCACGTTTTCTATTTTTGTTCAAAAATATTCAAAGTGAAGCATATAATGAGATTGAATTTCCTCAATTTAAGCGGAGCGAAAAGGGTTTCCCATGAGATGGGAAATGAAAACTATTAGCCCCACAGGGGGTTTGTGAATAGGTAAACTTGAAGGAGAAAGAGATATTACTTTAGGTTTTGTTGATTTATTACGTGATGATTTTATTGAAAAAGATCGAAGCCGTGGGCAATAATCGCACCGAGTGTTATTTTTACCCAAGGCTTTGCTACTTCGGGTGTTTTAACCGAAATGCATCAATCTGCAATATTAGTACCCGCTTTACAATCTCATTACCCGCAACAGATGGAGGAGGATTTATTCAATCACATAGTTTGGGCTCCTAGAATATGGCGCCCTTGGGGCTTTCTATTTAATTGTATCGAAGAATGGAGAAATAGAATCCATAAACGTCATGTCATTTAAAATAAAGATTTAAAAAAATGTGATTCATATGAAAAAATCAGATCAATTCCTTACAAAAACCAACAATTAGGCTCATTAAAAAAAAACACACAATATGAATATGATCTTTTTTCATATCAATCCATTAAAGATAAGAAAGACTCATATATTTCTAGATATGAATCATCATTCCAAGCAAATAAAAAAGAATTTCTTTTATTTGCTTGGAATGATGATTCATATCTAGAAATATATGAGTCTTTCTTATCTTTAATGGATTGATATGAAAAAAGATCATATTCATATTGTGTGTTTTTTTTAATGAGCCTAATTGTTGGTTTTTGTAAGGAATTGATCTGGTTTTTTCATATGAATCACATTTTTTTAAATCTTTATTTTGAATGACATGACGTTTATGGATTCTATCGGATTTTTGTTCAAGAATGAAATCTTATTGGAACTGTCCAGTTCATCCTTCGGAACCATATCCCATCCCGGATCTGATGAAATAGGATGAATTGAGACAATATTTTGTAAATACATAATTATCTTGAATATATTAACCATTTCTTTACTTTCCGATCGCCCGGAAAGAACAAAAGAAACATCTTGTTCTTTCTTCAGCAATTTCTATTTTTTGGTCCATCACATTCATGCATTTACAATTCATGTAACGGTATTGATACTCCTAAAGGGTGTTCTATTTGCTCGTAGCTCGCGATTAATACCGGATAAAGCAAATCTCGGTTTTCGTTTCCCTTGTGATGGACCCGGAAGAGGAGGGACATGCCAAGTATCCGCTTGGGATCATGTCTTCTTGGGGCTATTCTGGATGTACAATGCAATTTCAGTAGTCATATTCCATTTCAGTTGGAAAATGCAGTCAGATGTTTGGGGTACTATAAGCGATCAAGGGGTAGTTACTCATATCACAGGAGGAAACTTTGCGCAGAGTTCCATTACCATTAATGGGTGGCTCCGCGATTTCTTATGGGCGCAAGCCTCCCAGGTAATTCAGTCTTATGGTTCTTCATTATCTGCATATGGTCTCTTTTTCTTGGGTGCCCATTTTGTATGGGCTTTTAGTTTAATGTTTCTATTCAGCGGGCGTGGTTATTGGCAAGAACTTATTGAAAATATTGCTTCTTATGAATATATAAGAAGCAAATTCGATCAATTAGAATATTTATATATTAGAAAAATAAAAAATGAAAATTAGAATATTTATATATTAGAAAAATAAAAACCTCGCCAATTGATCTTTACGGCGCTTCCTCTATCAATTGGATCTTTTATCCATAGAAAAAAGTATCTAGGCATATCTCTATTTCTTCATTTTTTTTTTCTATGAAGTTTTTTTATTTGCTACAGCTGATAAAAATCGTAGTTTTGAACGATATATATGTACAAAGCCTTTTTTTCTATAGTGGAGATAGTCGCACGTAATGACAGATCACGGCCACATTTTTTTTATTTATTTTTTCAATTTCACAAAAATATTCAAAGAATATTATTCTTTGATCAAAGGAACGGAGTGTGCCCGGGCCAATAAGTTGATTCGATATTTCACTATCAACCTCTTGGCCTAAAAAAAGGAGTCTTTCTCTATAAAGTCGGTTGATTAGGATAAGATTTTATCCTTTAATAAATTGACTTATTATACTCCTGAGTATGAAACGAAAGATACTGATATCTTGGCAGCATTCCTGAAAAATTTGTGCATTCAAAGATTGGTACTATATTTAAATTTTCTTCTCTTAAGCTTTTTGTATTAAAAATAATTTTATAATATATTGTGATTTTTTTTAGAAACTACCGGCCTTCTGGTGCATTAATACAATGCCATTGAGAAGAACAAAAGTCAATTTAACTTGACAATTTAAAAAAAAAGATAGTCTGAATTTGTACGGATTATAAGTGTTCGATCTTATGATGTTATTTCAGTTGGTTGTTACAAGAATGACTCTAATCTATATGTATCTAAGGATTAGAGTAGATTAAATATTATTTAAATAATTTAGTTCTAATATTGGTAATTGATTAAATTAGTTTTAGAGAAATTTAAATTGTTGTCTCAATTTATATATTATGATTATTTTTTTTGTATATGTTATTTTTAAACTTTTTAATATGATTTTTTTTGTTTTTTTTTTTTTTTTGGATATATGTATCACTTTTTTTTTTTGTATTTCAGATTAGTAATGCAATTATTAAGAGAAATATAATTCATCAATAAATTAAAATGATTAAAAGTTTAATTGTATTGTGTGGACAAATGATTGATTAATTAAGATTAAGGCATGAAAAAGAAAAAAGAGTCACAATACGTAGTTTTATTTTTTGCTAATATATAAAAATACGTAAAAAAATTAAAATATCACCATTTAAAAAAAATTGTTAATCATGCATATGAAAAGAGATGAGAGAATATGCATGAATATAAAAAATAATCATATATATATATATATATATATATAAAATAATCATATATTTCTTTTTAGTTTATTATTTTTCTATCACATGACATATTTATTATTATATTTTAAATTTAGAGTTTTCGTGATTTAACATTACCTTGAAAGAATGACAAACAAAAAAAAAAATAAAAAAAACATGAAAACATTCCAAACATAATTACCAATAATATTTTTTTCTTTAATTTTCAGATATATTATTTATTTTATTTATTTAGAGTAATAGCTAAATTTATTATAACAATAGTAAAATTATCTTTAAACTATTAGTATTATTAGTAAATTCTAAAAATTATTGACATATTATTAGTATATATAATAAGCAATAATAAATTTTCTTTCATGTTTATCATTTAAAAAATTTATAATTTTCACATAGTCATTATTCTATTCTTTTTTTTCATATCTAATGACTATTGACTACGATCCTATCAATAGTATCACCTATAATAGATTATACGAAGAGAAAGTATGAAAAATAAAGATAAGAATTATAACGTTATAGAAAGTCCCATTCAAGTTTGACAAGAGCAAGACAGTTTACATAGAAATAGTTCTAATTAATGACCAAATTAGTTGATTCATTTACTAAATTTTTTCAAATAATGCTAAGTTCAATTTATAAATAGAGTTTAATTTTGATGCACTAATAGTGTAAAGCATTTTACACTGTCGTGCAATCACATCCGTTTTTTTGGATGACTATTCACGCAGTCAATGTGAAAGGTATTTATTTTTATTGATGTGTCATTACGTAATTAGATGCACGTGTAAAATTATTTACACTGTCAGTACATCAAAATTAAATTCTTATAAATATTTGTAGTTCATATTTTAAGTTAATTTTATAAATACACCATTTCACAAGTCAAAGACAATTCTTTTTAATAGTTTTGTAAAGGTTTAATTACTCTGTTGGTCCCTATAGTTTCGCGAAATTTTCAATTAGATCCCTATACTTTTTTTCTTTTTAATTGAGTCCTTGCACCAAATTTTTTTTATTGGGTCCCTACATTTTTTTCCTTTTATTTAGGTCCCTATACCATTTTTTTTAAGTTGGTCCCTATGAAATTAAGCCAATTACTACTAAGAGAGACTTAATTGAAAAAAATTAGTGCAGGGACCCAATTAAAAAGAAAAGAAATATAGGGATTTAATTGAAAATTTTACAAAACTATAGGGACCAACAGAGTAATTAAACCTTTTGTAAATGCTAATAACTTTTACATTTAATTTATTTTGCAGTACGATAAAATTTATTGTTCAATCAAGAATTCTTTGACAAAAATATTTGAGAATGAATTGGTAGAAAGGAAGGTCTATGTCTTCTCAAATTTTGAGATTGAGAAATCAAGCGGAATATATCTTCTGACTGTACACACGTGCAAAATATGTTTCAACATGGAGTTACGTATAGTAGATACAGTCGATGATCGTAAAATTCCGGATAATCATTTTAATTTGCTTGCCCATGCTGATATATTAAAACAAACAAATGAACGATTCTACTTATTTAGTACATAATTAATTTATATTAACCCACACAAAATTATTTTCCTTTTGATTTTAGGTTTTGCGAAAAAATTGTATAATAGCATTATTTTATCGATAACAAAAATTTTAACAGTTTATTTATGAAAATATTTGAAATTATATTGTGAATTTTTTTAAAGGTATATCTATTTATTAATATATTATTGTTAGTTTTATCATCTAACATAAAATAAATCAGTAAATTCTCTTTATTTTATACACGTACGAAGTTATAATTTCTTATATTATTCACTCATTTGTCCTTAATTTGGTACTTTTAATTCAATTTTTTTGTTCAATTAAATGTTATTGGATTCTTGACTAGGAAAAAAAATTTATATCATGGTCAAAAATAGAGAAAAGTGATCAGTACATTGTGATTGATCTTCATGATCTGCAGGATGTAAAATTTTAATATGAATATTTCTTTTAATAATAATTATGTGTTGTGGTGCAAATTTTTTTTCTTTATGTATTACTACTTACTCTCTGTGTAACACCCTCACTACCAGAAGTCACGCTTCCGGCTGCGCTACTCTGATAGCAAGAAGTATTACGACTACTTTACATACTAAATATTAAAATAGGAGCCTATGACTTGACACTGTATCGCTGATTTCTTTGAAAAACCAGAAATAAATACTTTATCTTAAGGAAAAACAAACAGGCATAGATTCATATACAAGACTCCTTACATAATAATTCAATATATTCAATATATTGTACATATAAAACATACAATTCCTATCCCTCTTACAAACTTGTAATAACAAAGACGAGAGAAGAAAATAATCTAATTAATACAACAGCATATAAACCAAATGCAGTATAACTCTTCTTAATACTTCTTCATCTGGTTCCTGAAAAGGTAAAGCTGTAGGGGGGGTGAGAACCTAACCACACGGTCTCACCACGGAGTTTCAAAGTTGTCATAAGAAGATATTTAATAAGAAACTGTTTTCAAGCTCAGTAATTATCATTGCCTTATGAATCTTTTAAAACCAATAGGAAATCGTTCAAATCCCTTTTCAGAGAAACAATGTTTAATCTTTCAGAAATCCGAAACCTTTCCTTATAAGAAAATCTCAATCAGAAATCAACCACGCAATCAAACAACACAATCATTAATTTAGCATCCAAGTTCATTCTCAAATGTAGCACGCCAGAACAAACACAGGCAAGACAGACAAGGAAAGCACAAGTAGGTAGCAGTTACAGCAAATAGTTCAAGTAGCAATTAAGAACAGTTTAGCAATTAGGCAAACCAAAACAAGTTCAAACCCAAGCAAAGCATACAAATGCATATGATGCATGCCTGTCCTATGGCTGATGAGGCTCATCTGTCGGTTATCTAGCCAACCCGACAAGTCTGAATTGTCCTTAGACTGTCCCCCGACGTGCATCCCCAAGAGTCTATGCATAGTTTTTTCTCAAATAATCAATATTGCTCAATGGGGGTATCATTCCCAGGAATTTATATAGTGCCCGGTCACACTTACGTCGTAGGGTCAACAGAGTATCGAGTTTTTAACCTGGTACACGTGGTGGCAAGCCACGGCACTTAATCCAGGGAACCTCGTATCTCAGATATTTCAAATTCATAAGCCATATAAATAATTCATTCATCATTCATCAATATCTAAGCCATTCTCAAAATCATCATCATTCGTCAAACCATGTCCCATTTTCAAATTCATTCAAAAATTATATTTCAAATTAATCCTCATCATCCTTCTTTCCGTTAATCAACAATCTCAATTCAAAATATAATTCTTTCTTTTCTAAATAAATCAATCTGAAACAAATAACGTTTAAGAACTAAATCTTTTTAAACAATTTCTTCAAACAAAACTTCCAATTTTATAAAATTTCGGCAGCATCTCCTCTAAAACTCGGACTTTGCCACCCTTTTCGGGTCCCAACCAAACCAAACCAAACACCTGTTAAACATTCAAATCACTCTAATAATAATTTTCACAACAACCACACTCAACACAGAGAAATAGCAAAATCCAGAATCCAATCAACCAATCCTATAAATCGCAGTTTAAATCAACTTCATTCAACAGCATTAATCAATAATTAAGAACTTTCAGTTTTCTCAAACAGTTTCAAACCAAACCGTTCCTCAAACCATGTTCGAACCATTACCAAAATAGTAAATTATTCTCAATAAACAAACCATTTCCAAATATCAAGTCCTTTCCAAATTGGTTTTAAAATCAAATTCCAATATCAAATCGGGTTCAATATCACATCAAATTTCAATACTAAACCTTTCCTAAAATCGAATTGTTTCCAAAATTAAACTAAATGCCATTATTAAATCTCTCCCATTAATTCAAGGAAAACCACTTTAACAACATCAGTCAACTAATCAGAATATTCAGCTTTCTCAATCGATCCATCTATCAATCAAACTAATAATCTTATTCATCCAAGACAACTCTATTCAATTCATAAGACTCAGGCAATCACCAAAGATGTATTTTACGCATTAATATCGATTTACAATAACTCTGGAAAGAAAAACAAGTTTGAGAAAGACGCCCCTACCTTATTCGCGATCCAACTACGCGACAAACTACATTTTTATTCTTATTCCACAGCAGCAACATCAATACCGACTGTCCCCGCAGCAGCCACAACCTCTAAACATAGCCTTAGCTCAATCCTAAAACATTAATGTCGCGTAAACTCAATAGTCTATAACAGAATAGCTACTAAAAGAGTTTGGAACAAGGAACGACTTACTGGGCTTACAACTAATTGAGAAAATGGAGCAACAGCAGATTCGGTGACGACACAGCACCTTGATGTTGTATGCTACAGCCATAGAACTCAGCAATCAAGACCCGGAACTCGATCCTATGACACCAAAACCTTGGATCCTTAAATAACTTAGAACAGAAATACTAATTCATAGGTTTCGGAATGCATTGTTTACCCAAACAAGGACGAACGACTGAATTGAAATAACGGTAACTCCGATGGTGGTTCCGGTGATCACTGCCATGTTCCCAGTGACCCGAACGGCGGCAACGACGGTGCAGCAGTTCAGAACAACAAGCAGCGGCGGCGGAGAGCTGAAATAGACATGCAGTGACGATAAAGGTTCCCGGAATCCAAAAGAACAGAAACCAAACTTTAAAACCCTTACCGACAGTGCGTTCTCCGGCGGCGGCAGCAGGATTTCGAGCGGCAGAAGCGGCGGTGGCTGGCGCGGGTCTCTCTTTTCTCTCCTCTGCTCCCGAGCTCGCTCTCTCTCGCTCTCTCTGGCTCCTCCATAAGTGGCGGCAACCGACTCCAAGACGAGGACGATGACGACGCGGGTACAGTAGCGGCGGCGACGGCTTCACGGTGTGGGCAACGCTGGCGACGCGAAAAGGGTTCTAACACGGTGGTTGGACCTCAGCTCGGCTTGAGATTCTGCTCTCTCTCCCTCGCGCGTCTCTCCTCCCCGCGTGGTCTCCTCGACGCTGGCGCCAACAACGACGCGACGCGACGCGACGGCGGTCCTGAGCTGCGCGGCGGCTTCCTCGCGGTACTTTCCTTCTCTCTCAGATCTCCTCTCTCTTCTGTCAGCAGCGGCGGCGACGGTGGCAGTGACACCCACCGCGCCGCCTCACTCTTCTTCCCCCTCTCCTTCCTTCCTCGGTCCCCTTCCTTTTTCCCCTTTCTCTCTTTTTTTTTTCCTGATGGGTTTTGGTTAGACAAAAAGGGGGGTTTCAGCTGCTGTTGGTGAAGGCTAATGGCGGCTAGGGTTTCATTAGGAGTAAGGGAAAAATTGTAATTTAATTAGGATTAGGGTATGTATAAAATTAAGATTTTGAATTTAATTATAGTAAAGTAATTTTAATAAAATTGAGGCATGGAGTATAAATTTTGAAATCTAATTAAATCTCTAAAATTATTTTAAAATATTATTTGTGGTATAAAAATACTAATTGATTTTCTCAATAAATTATTCTAATTGAAAATTCATGGTAATATAATTAATTTTCTTTATCTTTAACTTAAAGTATTAAATAATATAAATTAAATTATCTAAAATCTAATCATATAAAATTCTTATTATTTCATAACTACTAATTTTATATCAATAATTATAAAATTAAACAAAATTCTAATTTAAATAGCCAAAATCCCATTATTTTTAAATTTCTAGAACTTTAAATCATAAATAGGAAAATAATACTTAGGAATATAGTTTAGATAAAAACCTTAATTTATTTTAAATCCAATTAATTGCCTTTAATTATTTTTTAATAAAAATAATTTCTGAAATTAAAACTATAAATAAATATATATAATTTGAGATTAGTTCAAAATAGGACTTTTCAAAAGTCTTGGGTCTTACATCCTACCAACCTTATAAAAATTTTCGTCCTCGAAAATTGATACAAAATGAAAGAGATTTTCATATTACTTCACTCTTGAACTTATTTAAAGAAATGGCAACAAGTCCTCAATATATATATATACACACAAATAGTTTCAAATACCAAGATTTTCATATGGCATAAAAATATACAGGATATAAATATGATGTGAAACAGAAGTTACAAGACAGGCTTGATGTACAAGATAATATGTTTCAAACATGTGATGGTAAAGCAATACGGCAAAAGGTTATAACACAAGCTGGGGTTAAAATGATGTGCTTAATGTCCACATACTGATCTTATATCAACTTTAGGGATTAAATTATTCAAACTTCAACATAATTTATCTCCACCATTCTTAACCGTACTTCATTGAGCAACTCATCCGAAAGTTCTCAACTTTGTTAAACACTTTGCAATCCTTACTACTGGTTATAAGTCCCACATCAACAAAACTCTTTCACGTAAAACAAGGTTTCACAACTCCCTGTGATGTCGTACACTTATGAGTTTTACCTTTTGCATTCACCAAACGTGTCCTAAAAGACTAATGTGTCATTTACTAAGTCTAATGGTCGCACAAAATGCTAAAACTAATCTCAAGTATACTCAGAAGGATAGTAGACCATAGAAAAGGAAGAAAAACGACAAGGACCGTGTTCCCAAGAATTTAAAAGAATTGCTGAAATCACAAGTAGACAAGGATGAACAAGTAATAAAGAGTGCTAGAAAGAGAGTCAACTAATATCTTTAAGGGTAACTCTTAAATCGAAGGAATTTAATAAGACCAATAAGATGAAAAACAATGCAGTATCTTGAAACGAATTCAAGCTAAATCAAGAAATATGAGGTTTACAGAAAAAGAATATCCAAACCAAAAACAAAGTTTATAGAACTCAAGAGTATTGGTTTAAAAATATTTTTGAATGCATTGTTCGTAAAGAATGGAAAACTGAAGGGGAAATCATTTCATGTTCTGAAAGAGAAAATGGATAACAAACATCCTTCAAAAGATTAATAAAAGCGTAAATGTAGCACTATTTCAATATAAATTCAAGTGGAATAGATTACACAAACTTTGTAAATGGAAAGATTAATTTGGCTAAGAGCAAAATTGTATTTTCTATTTTTTTTAAGCATGTATGAAAACTATAATCTTGTTAGAAGAAAATCTGAGATAAAGTTTTACTCATAAAAGAAAAGATGATGCATTACAATCAAACAGGCTTAAATCACATAGAAATTTTCAGAGTATAGGATAAAGGAGTGTAAACTCAATTGAAAGCAATTTTATTAAAACTTCAATAGATGTATCGCCCAAAACAAGTTCAAATCACACCAAAAAGAGGCACTGTTCAAGTAAAACAATTCTAGTCAGGGACAACTTTGCATAAAAATAAATCGAAACTTGTTTAAAAAGGTTTAAATTAAAACAAAACTTCAATAATATACTTGAAGTCACAACTTTATAAGGATGTTCAATAATATTATTATGTGCTAAAAAGGAAACTAACTCATTTTAAGAAAGAGACTTAAATTAAAGGATTTCAATTAGGATTCATAAAGCATGTCACTCATAGAAACAAAAAGCTTAAGAAGAAATTTAACAACTTAAAAAAAGTTGATTCAAAACTTAAATTTCTTCAAAAGAATTGAAAACCTTTTCAAAAATGGTTCAAAACAAAATTCTGAAAGTATATTTGAAATAACCACCTCGCAAGTATCATTTAAGAAGATTACGATGTGCTTAAAATGATATCAACCCATGGAAGAAAGGACCTTTAAATTAAGGGAATTCAAACAAGAACTCATTGGGTATGGATTATCAAATGAGTTTCCAATTGGTCTAAAGAAATACAAAATGCGCCACGAAGACAACTCAATCAATAGAAAATTCTCAAGAAGGAACCTTTGACTAAAGAAAGACAAATAAAAGGACAAATGGTGCATTAGGTGGAAACGAATTAAAATTGACTCGGATGAGAATGAGATTCACAAGAAATGGAAAACTAAGATTAATGGTAAAAAAAATAAAAGAGTAGTTAAAAACAGAATTAAATATGACATCTACAGAAATAAAAAGTTTAAGGAAGAAATTGGTCTATTCATGAGAGTAAAGACATGAATCCAACATTTTTTTTTTTTGTAAGAACAACAATTTGCATAAATGATATAGTATGCTAAACCAAATTCAAATAAAAATAAATTAGGTGAAGCTTACCAAACAAAACCAACTAGAAAGAGACAAAAACCTTTCTTTGAAAAATATCTAAATATATAGTCAAATCAGGATATTCGTAAAAACGGTAATAAAATTGTTAGAAAATCAAATTGTATTTAAAGTATATATACATTTCCATGAATCAATGAAGAAACAGGCGAGGTATTGAAAACGACTAGTTTTAAACTGTATAAGAAACTTTCAACGTTTATATAAAGAAGTACATATCAAATTAAAAGCGGTTGTATATTTCAAATTAAAAACGGTTTTGTTAAGATTTAAAGAATGACTGTAATTATTATCAAATAAGAGGAAAACTAAATTACAATTTATTTACAAAAGACTTGAAATATGAACTTAAAAAGGTGTCCTGCATCAAAACAGATTCGAATGTATATAAAAAAAAATACATGATTAAAAAAGAAGTGCCTAAATAAAGAAGGTAAATACACCAAGAGTTTTAAACGGGCATATGCAGTTAGGATCAAACAAAATCGTACGTGAACAAGAGAGTAGGATTAAAAGATAATCTGTTCACTTTCGAAGAAAAGTATCGCAGACAAGAACCTTAGAGCATACCAAGCAAGAATAAGATACGTGATATTCGCAGAGTTCAAGACACCTAACCGAGTAACCTCAAGAATTAACTCCTAACGTTTCCAAAACCCGCGATTCGCATTACCTATAACTCACATATTGTCTATGATAACCCATTAGTGCTTACAAATACATAATTCACCAGGGTTAAGCTGGCCAAACTTAATACCAGGAATTATGCAATGCAAGATTAATGGTATTTATCAATAGACCGTCATGTACTTAAAGCTCTATTCTCGTTATCCAAACAAGACCTACTACATGACTGACTCTCAGAGTATGCAATTGAAGCATAATCGGTCAATTTCTCAGGCTCTACAGGAAAGACCGCTCTGATACCATAATGTAACACCCTCACTACCAGAAGTCACGCTTCCGGCTGCGCTACTCTGATAGCAAGAAGTATTACGACTACTTTACATACTAAATATTAAAATAGGAGCCTATGACTTGACACTGTATCGCTGATTTCTTTGAAAAACCAGAAATAAATACTTTATCTTAAGGAAAAACAAACAGGCATAGATTCATATACAAGACTCCTTACATAATAATTCAATATATTCAATATATTGTACATATAAAACATACAATTCCTATCCCTCTTACAAACTTGTAATAACAAAGACGAGAGAAGAAAATAATCTAATTAATACAACAGCATATAAACCAAATGCAGTATAACTCTTCTTAATACTTCTTCATCTGGTTCCTGAAAAGGTAAAGCTGTAGGGGGGGTGAGAACCTAACCACACGGTCTCACCACGGAGTTTCAAAGTTGTCATAAGAAGATATTTAATAAGAAACTGTTTTCAAGCTCAGTAATTATCATTGCCTTATGAATCTTTTAAAACCAATAGGAAATCGTTCAAATCCCTTTTCAGAGAAACAATGTTTAATCTTTCAGAAATCCGAAACCTTTCCTTATAAGAAAATCTCAATCAGAAATCAACCACGCAATCAAACAACACAATCATTAATTTAGCATCCAAGTTCATTCTCAAATGTAGCACGCCAGAACAAACACAGGCAAGACAGACAAGGAAAGCACAAGTAGGTAGCAGTTACAGCAAATAGTTCAAGTAGCAATTAAGAACAGTTTAGCAATTAGGCAAACCAAAACAAGTTCAAACCCAAGCAAAGCATACAAATGCATATGATGCATGCCTGTCCTATGGCTGATGAGGCTCATCTGTCGGTTATCCAGCCAACCCGACAAGTCTGAATTGTCCTTAGACTGTCCCCCGACGTGCATCCCCAAGAGTCTATGCATAATTTTTCTCAAATAATCAATATTGCTCAATGGGGGTATCATTCCCGGGAATTTATATAGTGCCCGGTCACACTTACGTCGTAGGGTCAACAGAGTATCGAGTTTTCAACCTGGTACACGTGGTGGCAAGCCACGGCACTTAATCCAGGGAACCTCGTATCTCAGATATTTCAAATTCATAAGCCATATAAATAATTCATTCATCATTCATCAATATCTAAGCCATTCTCAAAATCATCATCATTCGTCAAACCATGTCCCATTTTCAAATTCATTCAAAAATTATATTTCAAATTAATCCTCATCATCCTTCTTTCCGTTAATCAACAATCTCAATTCAAAACATAATTCTTTCTTTTCTAAATAAATCAATCTGAAACAAATAACGTTTAAGAACTAAGTCTTTTTAAACAATTGCTTCAAACAAAACTTCCAATTTTATAAAATTTCGGCAGCATCTCCTCTAAAACTCGGACTTTTGCCACCCTTTTCGGGTCCCAACCAAACCAAACCAAACACCTGTTAAACATTCAAATCACTCTAATAATAATTTTCACAACAACCACACTCAACACAGAGAAATAGCAAAATCCAGAATCCAATCAACCAATCCTATAAATCGCAGTTTAAATCAACCTCATTCAACAGCATTAATCAATAATTAAGAACTTTCAGTTTTCTCAAACAGTTTCAAACCAAACCGTTCCTCAAACCATGTTCGAACCATTACCAAAATAGTAAATTATTCTCAATAAACAAACCATTTCCAAATATCAAGTCCTTTCCAAATTGGTTTTAAAATCAAATTCCAATATCAAATCGGGTTCAATATCACATCAAATTTCAATACTAAACCTTTCCTAAAATCGAATTGTTTCCAAAATTAAACTAAATGCCATTATTAAATCTCTCCCATTAATTCAAGGAAAACCACTTTAACAACATCAGTCAACTAATCAGAATATTCAGCTTTCTCAATCGATCCATCTATCAATCAAACTAATAATCTTATTCATCCAAGACAACTCTATTCAATTCATAAGACTCAGGCAATCACCAAAGATGTATTTTACGCATTAATATCGATTTACAACAACTCTGGAAAGAAAAACAAGTTTGAGAAAGACGCCCCTACCTTATTCGCGATCCAACTACGCGACAAACTACATTTTTATTCTTATTCCACAGCAGCAACATCAATACCGACTGTCCCCGCAGCAGCCACAACCTCTAAACATAGCCTTAGCTCAATCCTAAAACATTAATGTCGCGTAAACTCAATAGTCTATAACAGAATAGCTACTAAAAGAGTTTGGAACAAGGAACGACTTACTGGGCTTACAACTAATTGAGAAAATGGAGCAACAGCAGATTCGGTGACGACACAGCACCTTGATGTTGTATGCTACAGCCATAGAACTCAGCAATCAAGACCCGGAACTCGATCCTATGACACCAAAACCTTGGATCCTTAAATAACTTAGAACAGAAATACTAATTCATAGGTTTCGGAATGCATTGTTTACCCAAACAAGGACGAACGGCTGAATTGAAATAACGGTAACTCCGATGGTGGTTCCGGTGATCACTGCCATGTTCCCAGTGACCCGAACGGCGGCAATGACGGTGCAGCAGTTCAAAACAACAAGCAGCGGCGGCGGAGAGCTGAAATAGACATGCAGTGACGATAAAGGTTCCCGGAATCCAAAAGAACAGAAACCAAACTTTAAAACCCTTACCGACAGTGCGTTCTCCGGCGGCGGCAGCAGGATTTCGAGCGGCAGAAGCGGCGGTGGCTGGCGCGGGTCTCTCTTTTCTCTCCTCTGCTCCCGAGCTCGCTCTCTCTCGCTCTCTCTGGCTCCTCCATAAGTGGCGGCAACCGACTCCAAGACGAGGACGATGACGACGCGGGTACAGTAGCGGCGGCGACGGCTTCACGGTGTGGGCAACGCTGGCGACGCGAAAAGGGTTCTAACACGGTGGTTGGACCTCCGCTCGGCTTGAGATTCTGCTCTCTCTCCCTCGCGCGTCTCTCCTCCCCGCGTGGTCTCCTCGACGCTGGCGCCAACAACGACGCGACACGACGCGACGGCAGTCCTGAGCTGCGCGGCGGCTTCCTCGCGGTACTCTCCTTCTCTCTCAGATCTCCTCTCTCTTCTGTCAGCAGCGGCGGCGACGGTGGCAGTGACACCCACCGCGCCGCCTCACTCTTCTTCCCCCTCTCCTTCCTTCCTCGGTCCCCTTCCTTCTTCCCCTTTCTCTCTTTTTTTTTTTCCTGATGGGTTTTGGTTAGACAAAAAGGGGGGTTTCAGCTGCTGTTGGTGAAGGCTAATGGCGGCTAGGGTTTCATTAGGAGTAAGGGAAAAATTGTAATTTAATTAGGATTAGGGTATGTATAAAATTAAGATTTTGAATTTAATTATAGTAAAGTAATTTTAATAAAATTGAGGCATGGAGTATAAATTTTGAAATCTAATTAAATCTCTAAAATTATTTTAAAATATTATTTGTGGTATAAAAATACTAATTGATTTTCTCAATAAATTATTCTAATTGAAAATTCATGGTAATATAATTAATTTTCTTTATCTTTAACTTAAAGTATTAAATAATATAAATTAAATTATCTAAAATCTAATCATATAAAATTCTTATTATTTCATAACTACTAATTTTATATCAATAATTATAAAATTAAACAAAATTATAATTTAAATAGCCAAAATTCCATTATTTTTAAATTTCTAGAACTTTAAATCATAAATAGGAAAATAATACTTAGGAATATAGTTTAGATAAAAACCTTAATTTATTTCAAATCCAATTAATTGCCTTTAATTATTTTTTAATAAAAATAATTTCTGAAATTAAAACTATAAATAAATATATATAATTTGAGATTAGTTCAAAATAGGACTTTTCAAAAGTCTTGGGTCTTACACTCTGAATTCTCACTTTCATTCAAAAATGACAAAAAAATAAGACGTGCACTATGAGATCAATTTACAATCCAATTACTTGATTATCTATGTGATCACCAAGCAATCGAATACATAATTTATTCTCTAATTTATAAAATTTAACAAAGACATTGGTAAACATATTGGTTTCGTATTTATTTATATATTTTATTTATTTATGTTATATTTGTAATTATATTATATCTATTTTTATCAATATATTTTTTTTAAAAATACTGTTAGTGTTAGCACATGGCGTATTGAATAAATTAAATGATAGAAACAGGTAACTATTTTTTTCAGTCAAAATTCAGTAAAATACTGTAATTTAGACTTGTAATATTAATATATTAATAGTAAAGTGGAGAAAAAAATGTAATATTATATCAAAGAAATTTTTTAAATCATAATTGTAATTTATGATTGAAATCATAATTTAAATATTTTAAACGGGATAATTTTATTTAGAGAACTCATAATTTAAACATAATTTTTATACATTTAATAGCTACATTCGAGTTAATATATTTAATATTATATTTAAAAAAATACAAACAATACACATTATTATATTATTTATTTATTAAATAAATTATTACAATTCAAATTAATTTTAATAGAATAATTTAAAATCATAATTTTAATTTTATCACGTGCATAGCACGGGTTATTACACTTGTTTAATATACTAAAACTGGATTTTCTCCCAACTAATGAAAGTAAGGTGTCACTTTTTCGTGAACCTATTTTCCTTCCAAAATGATTGCACTATTTCTCTCTTTTAAATTTATTTTAAAAAATTATCTTTAATTGATATAATTATATTATAATTAGTATATAATGAATGATACATAATTGTACTAATTTAAGATAATCTCTTTATTATAATTATACTAATCTCTTTTAAATTTATTTCAGAAAATTATCTTAATTATAATTATATAACAATATTATACTTAGCATTTAATGAATAATTCATAATTATACTAATTTAGAAAAATATCTCTATTATAATTATATAAAATCAATAATTAATACATTATTAACCTAATTATCAATCAAAAATATTTTTAACTATTTTAATTATATTTATTTTAATTATATTGATATAATTTTATTTTTTATTCATTATCCTAAAATTTTATTAGTGACAAGTTATTATCTTAATGGTGACCTATATAATAATAATAATAATAATAATAATAATAATAATAATAATAACAAAAAGATAGAAAATTATATTTTAGAGAAATATAAATTAATTATTAATAATTGGTTATTAATAATGATAATTATATAATTAATTTTTAGTAATCATTAAATATATTTAATATAAATAACCAAGTTTAATTAGTTAACAAATGAAAGAAAATATTATTGTAGAATATATATATAAATAACTAATTAATATTAATGATAATTCAATATATATATATATATATATATATATATATATATATATTAATAACCAATTTAATATTAATAACGATAATTATCATTATTATTCAATAATAATAATAATAATAATAATAATAATAATAATAATAATAATAATAATCTTTCCTTTTATTAAAACATTCATCTAATTGAATTAATATAAATATTTAATAAAAATAAAGGATGGATTTTTTGGTTTGAAGGATAATATAATCGAATATTCTTGAAGATTTTAAAGCTGTGAGTATATAATAATCTTTCCTATATTAATATACGCATGCATGTTGCCTCATTTTTTTCATAAATGAAAAATAACATTTATCCGTTAAATTTGTTAGTTGCTCAACCGATTTATCTTATTTATTGTGATTGAGATTGATATATAATCATAAAGATTTTTTTCCTCCATTAATTTTAATAAAGAAATCCATGACGTAAAATAAAATAAAATAAAGTCAGTATCTACTTTTTTCTCAATATTTTTTATATTTACGGTAAATATTAAATATAAAAAAATAATATTAATTATTATCACTTTTATTTATTTACATTCATAATTAAATTTAATATAATTATAGTAAGTCTCTATAATTATAACAATTTGTATCTGTTACATATATAGCAATTATATTATATATAATTATCTTTTATATATACTTAGCAAGTATTTCTATTTATATAATCTACTTAATATATTAAAATTGAGTTTTTTCTCAACTAATGAGAGTGAGGTGTGAATTCCTCATGAATTCATTTTTCCTCCAAAATGAATGCATTTAATGAATAATGCATAATTATACCAATTTAGGAAAATATCTTTATTATAATTATATAAAATCCATATTTAATACATTATTAAACTACTTATCAATTATCAATAAAAAATATTTTAATAATAATAATAATAATAATAATAATAATAATAATAATAATAATAATAATAATAATAATAATAATAATATACTTCTACTTAATATACTAAAATTGTATTTTTCCCTAACTAATTGAAGTGAGGTGTCAATTTTTCATAAATTTATTTTTCTTCTAAAATGAAAGCACTATTCTCTCTTCTAAATTTATTTTAGAAAAATATCTTTATTATATTTATATTACAATTAACATTTAATGAATAATGTATAATTATACTAATTTAGGAAAATATATTTATTATTATTATATAAAATTAATATTTAATACATTATCAACTAATGAAAGCGAGGTGTCAATTCTTCATGAATTTATTTTTTATCCAAAATGAAAGTACTATTCTCTCTTCTAAATTTATTTTAGAAAAATTAAAATTAAAAAAATAAGCAAGTTCATAGAATCAAATCATATTTCTATAATATATATATATATATATATATATATATATATATATATAAGAATATATATTTTTATTATACAAAAATTAAATTTTTGCACTTTATGATGGGCGTGACATACTTCTTAGTGTGTTTTTTAATTTATTTTTTATAACTCATTGAATACAATTTATTACAGTAAATTAATTATATCAAGTAATTGATTTGATTAGGTATTTAAATATTACACGATTTATTATAATTTATATCAATCAAATAATTGTAATTTATTATATCAATTATTTTAATTCATTAATTTATAAGGTACATAATAACATAGATGATTTGTTACTTATACTGATTAAATGCAATAAATACATATTAATTTAGTTAAAAAAATCATTATCTCCTATGTTTTCCTATTTATTTTTTTAATTCATTAAATCCAATCAATTATAATAAATTAATTATATCAACTAATTAATTCAATCAATTATTTTCTAATTTATTTTTTAAATTCAATAAATCAAATAAAATTAATTATACTAATTATTTGTATTGACTAATTGATTTGATTAATTCTTAAAAATATTTTTATTTAATTTATTTTATTTATTTAAATATAACTAATTAGTTATTTAATTTTATTAGGATAAATATCAAATTCTATTTCTAATATAAAAATACAAAATTTTATTCATTCTATTTTTATTTTACCACTATAAAAGACCATATATGCTAGAAGAAAATATCATTCATTTACCAATTACTCTTTCATTGGATAGCTTTTACAACAATTCTTTTTCTTCCTATGAGGCGTCGTCACAAGAAGGCAACTATCATAGACACAAATCAGCACACACTCTTCAACTCCCGTGCTCATCATTCAGAGCAATATATGATATGTTATCCATTAAACATTTATAGACCATGGTATTATCATGTTTGCATAAATAAAAAAAATCCGTAATTAAGCTTAAGTCATTTACCTATTTGTGCGGTATATTGTAGTGTGAAATTACTTTTAATTTATGTTGTGCAATGATATTATGATTTAATTTAAGTTTTTATTTTAGAATTGTGTTATGATTTTATCTCCTCATTTTCTCTTAGATATTAAGTTGTTGTATTTTTATTTATTATTATTGAAGCGGGTGTGATATAAAATTTGTAAAAAGAAAAAAATTTTACATTCAATTTATTTTATTGTAGTCTTCTATTCTTCTTTTTTTTTTTATTTTCTTTTTAAATATCATATAATTTATTATAATTTATACCAATTAATTAATTACAATTCATTATATCAGTTAGCTTAATTCATTAATTTATAATATACATGATAAAATAGATCATTTGTTACTTATACGTTTATTTTTCTAAAATCTAAATCTGAATAATTATATTTTCAGTTTTGTTATGAACAAAATATTATTAATAATGAATAATAAGTAACCACTCATACTTTTAATCAAAGTGTTTGGATGATTGTTATATTTATTAATATTAATTATTGATTATTTTTTCATAAATAAATTATATTATAATTTTATGTTAGTTCATAATTGATTAATGATTAACGTTCATGAAACTATGTTTATAACACCTTGAATTTTTTAAAAATTAAATAAAGATAGTATATAATAAAAAGGTTTAGAGGTAAGTAGCACTCGAACTTTTAGTACGATCATGAGGTGCTAAAAGTTAGGGTGTTACATTATGGTATCAGAGCAGTTCGTCCTTGTTAGAGCCTTGGAAATGAACTGACTATGCTTCACTGCATACTCTGAGTGTCTATCATGCAGTAGGACTTGTCCTAGTGACAAAAATTTGAGTTTCAGATGCATGATTGTCTATTGATTAATGCTGTTAGTCGACCGTTGCATCTCTCATGGTATTAGGTCTGGCCAACTTAATACTAATGATTCATGTATATGGAAACACTAATAGATTATCATAGACAAAATAGAAATAATAGGTTATGCGAATCAAGAGGTTTGGGAACGTTAGAAGTTACGTCCTAGGGGTTGGATTCGTTTACTCTTTATTCGTGCTAGGTAACTTGGTGTCATCTTTTCTTTCACTATTTATTCATTTATTTTTCATCTCCTCCATCCCTTGTTTTAATTCTTTTCAAAACCAGATTTGATTATCCATCCTTATCATTATTTGTATACTTCTTCATAAATCCTTACCCTTCGATCTGATTTTGAGTTTCTTTCAATGCAACGCATAATTCTCAGTATCTACATTTGTTTTGTATTCCTTTGATTAAACATGAGCTTGTTTATGCCATGAGCAATTTCTAGATGTGACAAGCAAATACGATAGTTTTGTGAGATACGGTTGTCACAAAAAACAGACTGTTCTCTTCGTTGAAATGGCCTAAAGGAAATAGATCGCTTGCAGATGGATCTTTTCTGAACTTTTATCCTTGACATTGCTTATATTCTTCTTCGAGCATCTTGTACCCTTTGATTTTGAGCTAGATTTGGGACAATAATCAATCTTTAATTCTTCACAAACATTGTCATGAACCTTGGTTATCTATATTTGTGAACCTGGTAATTCAGCTTGAATTTGCTTCGACTTATGTTACTACCTTTTCTTTTATTGTTCCTGTCCAAGTTCTTTTCTCAGATTTTTCCTTAGGATACAATTTAACTCTCATCCAAACTATTTTCCACACTCTTCTCAAATCATTTTCAATAAATCAAACCGGCAACTTTTAACATTTTCAAATTATCCTACCGTAATCCAGAAATCACAATCATCAGAATAACTCAGTTCCTGGCTGCACTTAAATCCTTCAAACCTCAAACTTATCACAAATATCAATATAAATTAAATCGACAGGTAATCACAACATCAATTCACTTATCAAATACTAATTTAACCGGTGAAAATTTATTAAAACCCTACCTCCGTACAGAAATTACAACAACGAAAACTCTGGAGAAACTTTTCGTCCGAGCTGCTAAAGAGAAAAACGCCAGAAATCGTCCGTGCCTCCTAGAACTCAAGGATACAGTTGTACGAGCCTATATTAACTGAATTTGAGGGAGCCCGCATGGGTGGTGAAGTCCAATTTTTAAGAGGGATTATGCCCAATTCTATGTAAAAGTAACCGAAAACGTGGTATTATTTCGAAAATCTGATTTATAAATTTATTTTGAAACATGATTTTATAGTGGAAAACATTTTTATTTACATATTTACTCATATTGAGAAACGTATTTTGTATTGAAAATTGCCAATCTGATTTATGAATATTGTTTGATTTTTGAATTATTACGGAAAGAGTTATGTTCAATCCGATTTATTAAGAAAATTATAATCTTTTAAATTCACTCTTTTGAGAAGAAATTTTGTTTTAAGTTATGATATGAATTTGGTTTGTTAAGAAAAAGAAAGAATGAGAAAAGAACATGGCACGTGTGATTATGAAATGTTTAAAAGGTCACGAGAGGGTGACGGAAAGTAAATGGTTTTGGTTCCAATGGGATAATGTTAAGCTGTGGGCTTTATATGTGAATAATTGTGCGGGGACGCCCGTGTGTATGAAATGGCTTCCAGGAGAAAGTGGCACATGCTTCAGTTGGAGAATCAGCGCCTGCAAGTACTTGAGTATTGTAAGGCCCACATCGGTTGGAGAGGAGAACGAAGCATGCCTTATAAGGGTGTGGATACCTCTCCCTAGCATGACGCGTTTTGACGAGTGAGTGTGGGGGGCTTCGGCTAGCATCCCTATCGTCAAAAGCAAAACCGTGAGGCCTTGTGTGCCAAAGCGGACAATATCGTGCTAGCGGGTGGTCTGGGCTGTTACAGATGGTATCAGAGCAGTTCGTCCCTGTTAGAGCCTTGGGAATGGACTGACTATACTTCTGATGATTAACGCTATTAGTTTACCGTTGCATATCTCATGATATTAAGTTTGGCCAACTTAATACTGATGATTTGTGTTTACGGAAACACTAATGGGTTATCATGGGCGAAATAGAAGTAATAGGTAATGCGAATCACGGGATTTGGGAACGTTAGAGGTTAAGTTTTAGGGGTAAGCTTCGTTTCAACGTATAATCCTTACTTGTGCTAATGTAGCTTGAAGTCATCTCTTCCTTGATTGCTTGTAGTGAAATTCTTTGTTTCGAACTTCTTTTTTGAGATGTGTTTTGAATAACTCCCGACCATATCTTGTCATTCATAAGATATGATTTCTCTCACGTTTGAAAAAATTGAACATGTTAAATCTTTCTGTTTTTCTTTGACATGTTTAAAAGGAAAGTTAATATGAAACTTTTTCAATTTATATCAATTTTCGAGGACGAAAATTTTTATAAGTGGAATAGGATGTAAGATCCCGTATTTTTTTAAAATTAAATAGTTAACTATTTATAAACTAATATATTATATTGAGATGTAATTTTTAAGAAAACTATTTATTAATATTATTATTATTATTATTATTAGTATTATTATTACCGAAGCCTTCTGAAGAAACAGAAGAAAAGAAAATGAAATTTATGCATGTATATATATATAAACCAATGCCACGTTTCCTTTATATAAGCAAAGCACTAATGACACATGATCACCTTTCATTCCATTATTCATCATTCCCTTTACTTCTTCACCGAACCACTTGGAAAAGAAATAGAGAGAGAGGGACGTAAGCTCCATGAAACCGAGAGCTTTTGGTTTTAATTTCTTGAAATTCGTAACTCCAATAGAAAATCTAATCCGGTAAAAGTGTTCGTATCTTCCTTCTCTACGCGTTGACGTTACTTTTGTCCGGTGGAAGTCGACGGTGACGTAGCTCCCTTACCCCTTGAGTTCGGTTAACTGGAGTTCTAGGAAGCACAGACGATTTCTGACGCTTTTTCCTTCAGCAGTTCGGTCAAAAAACTTTTTCGAAGGTCCCGTTAGTTTGATTTCGTATGGAGGTAGGGTTTGGTAACTTTATAATAATTAAATATGAGTTTGATAAGTGAATGTTGATTTAGTTGATTATTGCTTGAATTTGAATGAGTTTATGTTAAATTATTGTTGAATTATTGTTGTTTGCTTGAGATTTTGATTCAGTTATGTATGAACAACTAGCTGGGATGCTTTGATTATTTTGGGAGTAAGAAATGAAATTTTCAAAAGTTTTAAGAAATATATTAACTGATTTTGAATTATTAAAGAAATGTTTTTGCTGCTGGAGTCGGTTGGATTATTAATTGTTTTAAAGATTTTGGAGAATGGCATAAAGATGTGGTTTTAGTTTTAAAAGAAAAAGAGAAGATAAATCGGCACGTGTACTTATGAAATAATTAAAAGGTCACAAGAGGGTGACAGAGAGTAAATAGTTATAGTGTCGTTGTGAAAAGTTAAGCCGTGGGCTTGATGTGTGAGTAATTGTATGGGAATTTCGTGTATATGGAATGGCTTCCAGGAGAAAGTGGCACATGCTGCAGCTGGAGAATCAGCACCTGCAAGTACTTGCAGAGGTCATGTTCGGCATACTTCAGCTGGAGAATCAGCGCCTGCAAGAAGTGGAAACTTGCAGAGGTTATGCCGCTGGAATGCCTTATCTGACTTGCGAGTCGGATTGCGTCGGGTGCGGGTCGAAACCGACAAATGAGCTCATTACCTGCGATAGGAATAGACATGCATCATGCTTGTTTGCGCATATCTCTGTGCTATGTAACTCTGTGATTGTGTGTGTGTGCTGCATGACTGATTGACTTCTGGGTTCTTTTATTATTCATGCTTATAAGTGTTTTGTTGTTAGTTGCGGTCGGTTAATAATGGCAAAATGAACTTAACTTCTAACCCCGACCCTACTAAGAACTTCCCAGCTCTTACCCCCTACCTCCACCCCTTTCAGCTACAGGTGCAAAGGTTCATTGTCAAGTTATGGGAGCACAGAGGAATATGTTTATAAGTTGAGTTGTTAGGATTTGTTTTCCCCTCGCCTTGTTAGTTAGAGTTTTTAGAGGGGTAGGATTTGTTTTTGGGAATCTTGAAATAAGTTTATGTATTTAATACTATGTGAATATATATACTTTTGTGATTTAGTAGCGTAAAATAAAGTCTCTTTTCGTTTTCTTAATTAAAGTTTCGGTTCGTATTCGCGAAGGCTCAATATTAAATAAAGATAGTATATAATAAAAAGGTTTAGAGGTAAGTAGCACTCGGACTTTTAGTATGATCATGAGGTGCTAAAAGTTAGGGAAAACAAATCCTAACAACTCAACTTATAAACATATTCCTCTGTGCTCCCGTAACTTGACAATGAGCCTTTGCACCTGTAGCTGAAAGGGGTGGAGGTAGGGGGTAAGAACTGGGAAGTTCTTAGTAGGGTCGGGGTTAGAAGTTAAGTTCATTTTGCCATTATTAACCGACCGCAACTAACAACAAAACACTTATAAGCATGAATAATAAAAGAACTCAGAAGTCAATCAGTCATGCAGCACACACACACAATCACAGAGTTACATAGCACAGAAATATGCGCAAACAAGCATGATGCATGTCTATTCCTATCGCAGGTAATAAGCTCATTTGTCGGTTTCGACCCGCACCCGACGCAATCCGACTCGCAAGTCAGATAAGGCATTCCAGCGGCATAACCTCTGCAAGTTTCCACTTCTTGTAGGTGCTGATTCTCCAGCTGAAGTATGCCGAACATGACCTCTGCAAGTACTTGCAGGTGCTGATTCTCCAGCTGAAGCATGTGCCACTTTCTCCTGGAAGCCATTCCATATACACGAAATTCCCATACAATTACTCACACATCAAGCCCACGGCTTAACTTTTCACAACGACACTATAACTATTTACTCTCCGTCACCCTCTTGTGACCTTTTAATTATTTCATAAGTACACGTACCGATTTATCTTCTCTTTTTCTTTTAAAACTAAAACCACATCTTTATGCCATTCTCCAAAATCTTTAAAATAATTAATAATCCAACCGACTCCAGCAGCAAAAACATTTCTTTAATAATTCAAAATCAGTTAATATATTTCTTAAAGCTTTTGAAAATTTCATTTCTTACTCCCAAAATAATCAAAGCATCCCAGCTAGTTGTTCATACATAATTGAATCAAAATCCCAAGCAAACAACAATAATTCAACAATAATTTAACATAAACTCATTCAAATTCAAGCAATAATCAACTAAATCAACATTCACTTATCAAACTCATATTTAATTATTATAAAGTTACCAAACCCTACCTCCATACGAAATCAAACTAACGGAACCTTCGAAAAAGTTTTCTGACCGAACTGCTGAAAGAAAAAGCGTCAGAATCGTCTGTGCTTCCTAGAACTCCAGTTAACCGAACTCAAGGGGTAGGGGAGCTACGTCACCGTCGACTTTCACCGGACAAAAATAACGTCAACGCGTAGAGAAGGAAGATACGAACACTTTTATCGGATTAGATTTTCTATTGGAGTTACGGATTTTAAGAAATTAAAACCAAAAGCTCTCGGTTTCATGGAGCTTACGTCCCTCTCTCTCTATTTCTTTTCCAAGTGGTTCGGTGAAGAAGTAAAGGGAATGATGAATAATGGAATGAAAGGTGATCATGTGTCATTAGTGCTTTGCTTATATAAAGGAAACGTGGCATTGGTTTATATATATATACATGCATAAATTTCATTTTCTTTTCTTTTGTTTCTTCAGAAGGCTTCGGTAATAATAATAATAATAATAATAATAATAATAATAATAATAATAATAATAATAATAATAAAAAATAGTTTTCTTAAAAATTACATCTCAATATAATATATTAGTTTATAAATAGTTAACTATTTAATTTTAAAAAAATACGGGATCTTACATCCTATCCCACTTATAAGAATTTTCGTCCTCGAAAATTGATATAAATTGAAAAAGTTTCATACTAACTTTCCTTTTAAACATGTCAAAGAAAAACAGAAAGATTTAACATGTTCAATTTTTTCAAACGTGAGAGAAATCATATCTTATGAATCACAAGATATGGTCGGGAGTTATTCAAAACACATCTCAAGAAAGAAGTTCGAAACAAAGAATTTCACTACAAGCAATCAAGGAAGAGATGACTTCAAGCTACATTAGCACAAGTAAGGATTATACGTTGAAACGAAGCTTACCCCTAAAACTTAACCTCTAACGTTCCCAAATCCCGTGATTCGCATTATCTATTACTTCTATTTCGCCCATGATAACCCATTAGTATTTCCGTAAACACAAATCATCAGTATTAAGTTGGCCAAACTTAATATCATGAGATATGCAACGGTAAACTAATAGCGTTAATCATCAGACAGTCATGCATATAATACATAAACTCTTGTTTTCAGAACAAGTTATAAAGCATGACAGACACTCAGAGTATGCAATGAAGCATAGTCAGTCCATTCCCAAGGCTCTAACAGGGACGAACTGCTCTGATTCCAATCAGAGCAGTTCGTCCCTGTTAGAGCCTTGGGAATGGACTGACTATGCTTTACTGCATACTCTGAGTGTCTGTCATGCAGTAGGACTTATCCCACTGACAAGAGTTTGAGTTTCAAATGCATGATTGTCTATTGATTAATGCTGTTAGTCGACCGTTGCATCTCTCATGGTATTAGGTCTGGCCAACTTAATACTAATGATTCATGTATATGGAAATACTAATGGATTATCATAGACGACATAGAAGTAATAAGTAACGTGAATCGTGGGTTTTGGGAACATTAGGAGTTAATTTCTTGATTCTACTCGATTACGAATCTATTCTTTCAAGATTTGCCGAGAGTTTCTTATTCGAGATTTCTTTCTTAAAAAGTTAACTAATTATTTTTCAACCTTGTTCCTTATTCATATGCTTTCACATTTGATCCTAATTGCATATGTCCTCTTAAATTTCTTAGATATCTGCCTTGTGTTATTTAAACTCCTCTTCTTGACTCGTATATTCTTTGATGTAATTTTTGGACTTGTTTAATGCATCAAAGTGAATCGTTGAAATCTTTGTGAACCTTGTCCGAGTTGCTTGTTCTTTCTCTAAGGTCTTGTATCTTTTTAGTGACTTGAGATTTGTTTTGATGTCACGTGCGACCGTTATACATAGCAAGTGGTGCGTTAGCTCTTTATGATATGTTTCGTGAACACAAAAGGTGGAGCTTGTAAGCGTGCGACATCACAGGATGTTTTAGGGTTTTGAGTCCCGTGAAGAAGTTTGCGGAAGTTAGATTTTTGACCAGTAATGGGTCGCGAAGTATATGATGAGGTTGAGAATTTCACGAATAATCTGTTTGTTAAAGTACATTTTGGAGTGGCGAATATACCTCAGGTTGAAGTTTGGAATTGAAGCCTACAGTTGGTGTGAGATTAGATTAGTGTGTGAACGTTAAGCACATCATTTTAACCCCATGCATGTTTTATAACATTTCGTTATCTTGCCTTACCATCACATGATCAAACCATGTTATCTCTTATATCGAATCTGCCTTGTTACTTTTACTTTGCAACCACATTTCTACCCTTGTTATGCCATATGACCATCAAAGTATTTGAAAGTTGTATATATGTATATATGCTGAGATATTTTTGCTTCTTCCTTAAATGTGTTTAAAAAATAAAGTAGTATAAAATATCTTTTGTTTGTACGAATTTTCGAGAACGAAATTTATGTAAGGTGAGTGGGATATAACACCCTGAATTTTAAAAAAATTAAATAATAATTTATTATTTTATTTAAAAAATTTATTCTCCTAAAAATAATTAAATTAAATTTTATAATACTTTGAATTTAAAATTTATAAGATTTTTAAATTATTTTTATTATTATAATAAAATATTCAAAAAAAATAAATAAAAGAATTATTATTATTATTATTATTATTATTATTATTATTGTTATTGTTATTATTATTATTATTATTATTTAGTTTCATTCTATTATTATAATTACTATATTATGTTATATTACTATATTTTCTTATCATTCGCGGAACCATTTGGAATCAAAGGAAGAAAGAATGAAGCCATAAGAAAAGAAAAAAAAAGCATGGCTTATATCCATATGTATGCATATATAAAACATAACACATGTCTCTTTCCCTTATTAACCAAAGGCACTTAATCATGAGTTATCATCCAATGCCATTTATTATGGCCGAATGGATTAAGAAAGAGAAAAGGGAAAGGAAAGGAAACATGACACCTAAACCCCTCCTTTGACACATATCCTTATGCAATGTTTCTATCACCCTCTGATCTTCTTTCTTCAGCTCATAACCGAGTTGAACTTTCAAAAAAGAGAGAGAGAGCCGAGAGTAACCCTTGGGAGAGACCGTGACTTTTCAACATCTTCTTTTTCCGATTTCTTTAAATTCGTACTCCAATAGAAAATTTAATTCAGTAAAAATGTTTGTATTTTCCTCCTTTACATGTTGGTGTTATTTTTGTCCGGTAGAAGTTGACGGTGACGTAGCTTCTCTTTCCTTTGAGTTCGGCTAACTGGAGTTCTAGGAAGCACAGAGGATTTCTGACGCTTTCTCCTTCAGCAACCCAGTCAGAAAGCTTTTCCGGAGCTTTCGATGATTTTGATTTCATACAAAGGTAGGGGATTTTATTTTGAAATTAACTGTTTTAAATTATGAATGCCACGGAAGTCTAGTGGATATTTGCAAATAATTTATGATTGTTTGGAATGACTGAATGATGAGTTTGAATTGAAGCTGTGATTGATATTGATTTTGTGATTGATATTGGTTTTCTGGTTTGAACTCCAGTTGGCCAAACTCAAGGGGTAGAGGAGCTACGTCACCGTCGACTTCCACCGGACAAATATAACGCCAACACGTAGAGGAGGAAGATACGAACACTTTTATCGGATTAGATTTTTTATTGGAGTTACGTATCACAAGAAATCGAAGCCGGAAAGTTTTGGGAAGCTCACGGTTTCTTTCTTCTCTCGGTTCTATCTCTCTTGTACCACTCCAGTATAAAGCATGCAATGCTAATTAGGTGTTAATGATGATGATTTATGGAAAAGGTTACACATAAGGGGTTTAGGTGTCATGAATATATCAATATGTATATATATATTTACAAGCCACGTTTCTTTTCTTTCTTTTGGTTATATGTATATATACATATGCTGAAATGCATATAAGTAAGTTTCTTTTCCTTTTTCCCAAATGGCTTCGGCCACTTCCTTTTTTTTTTTTAACATTAATAATAATAATAATAATAATAATAATAATAATAAAAAGATCAATTTAAACTTTGTCTATTAAAATAATAATTTTTTTTAAAATAACCAATTATTTAATTTTTTAAAAAAAATTCGGAGTTTTACACCCTACCCCACTTATAAAAATTTTCGTCCTCGAAAATTGTTATAAACGAAAATTTTCATCCTAAAAAAAAATTTTGTCCTTAACATTTTCTTTACCTATAAGCAGGTGCGAGTAAACGGTTCTTATCTTATTTTCTAGTCCTCAGGTATATTGTGTATCCTCATCTCGTCTCAACTTACGTATAGCAGTTAAAGAAATACAAAAATGTGACGCACCAGAAACATAAAGTGCAGTTAAGGAGCGAGTCTTAACACAATACTGACATTGGGTCAGGGAGTCCGAGTACGAGCATCTTCAGTAGTCATTGTAAATACCCTCCCTGGCTGTTGCGATTTAGCTATTCCTCGTACCAACTTTTCTGGACAATTGCTTGCTATATGCCCCGGTTCACCACAGTGGTAGCAGATTCTCAGTCCAAGTTAACAAGGCCTACCAGGGTGATTCTTTCCACATTGCCTACACGTTGGGCCCTCCTGACTCTGCTGCTGAGGTTGCTTACCGGTATCCTGCCTTGGCCTATTTCCATTCCCAGTTGTAGAGCGCGTAGGGAAGTTTCTAACTTGTTGGTTCCCTCGCATAGGTACTCCTGGTACCTTAAAATCAACTTTTTGCTGTACCGCATGCCTATGAAAATTATTAAAGTTTCTTGGCGGTAAGCTTGGATGTCCCATCCTTGACGCTGCCATCTTATGTTCACAATCTTCCATCAGCTGACTCTTATTGACAAGCTCTGCGAAATTCCGTATCTCCAGCGGGACTAATGAATGCATCAGCTCGTCGCGAAGTCCTCCTTCGTACTTTAAACACTTCCATTCTTCAAAATCATCTGGGTTTCCCTGACAGATCTTAGAGAATCGGCACAAATCCTCAAATTTTCGAGTATATTCTGCCACTGACATATTCCCCTGCGTCAACTGCATCAGTTCCATTTCTTTAGCATCACGAACAGTTCTAGGAAAATACTTTTTGTAAAATTCCTCCTTAAAAGTATCCCAGTCAATCTCTTCCACCACCTGTCTTAACAAGCGTTGCACTCCATGCCACCAGTGTTCAGCTTCTCCCTCCAGCATATAGGTCGCAAATTTCACGTACTGTCTTTCTGGTACATGTTGCGCTCGCAATGACTTCTCGATACCATGGAACCAATTGTCAGCTTCAGTTGCAACAAGCGTCCCCTTAAACTTGGGCGGATTTACTTTCAGAAAGGTTGCCAGTGTCATGGGGTTATCGTGGTTTCCAGCACCTTCATTATTATTACCGTCTCCACCACGCTCACCATTGCGTCGTCCGTTACGATCTCCGTTCCTCTCCCTTAAACGGTCAATTGCTCGCGTAGTAGCAGTTGCCGTTTCACGCACAGCCTCAGCCATGGTGTTCATCGCAGCTATAAAAGCATCCGCACCTCTCGTCGGTTCCTCTGCAGTTCGTCCCTGTTAGAGCCTTGGGAATGGACTGACTATGCTTTACTGCATACTCTGAGTGTCTGTCATGCAGTAGGACTTATCCCACTGACAAGAGTTTGAGTTTCAAATGCATGATTGTCTATTGATTAATGCTGTTAGTCGACCGTTGCATCTCTCATGGTATTAGGTCTGGCCAACTTAATACTAATGATTCATGTATATGGAAATACTAATGGATTATCATAGACGACATAGAAGTAATAAGTAACGTGAATCGTGGGTTTTGGGAACATTAGGAGTTAATTTCTTGATTCTACTCGATTACGAATCTATTCTTTCAAGATTTGCCGAGAGTTTCTTATTCGAGATTTCTTTCTTAAAAAGTTAACTAATTATTTTTCAACCTTGTTCCTTATTCATATGCTTTCTCATTTGATCCTAATTGCATATGTCCTCTTAAATTTCTTAGATATCTGCCTTGTGTTATTTAAACTCCTCTTCTTGACTTGTATATTCTTTGATGTAATTTTTGGACTTGTTTAATGCATCAAAGTGAATCGTTGAAATCTTTGTGAACCTTGTCCGAGTTGCTTGTTCTTTCTCTAAGGTCTTGTATCTTTTTAGTGACTTGAGATTTGTTTTGATGTCACGTGCGACCGTTATACATAGCAAGTGGTGCGTTAGCTCTTTATGATATGTTTCGTGAACACAAAAGGTGGAGCTTGTAAGCGTGCGACATCACAGGATGTTTTAGGGTTTTGAGTCCCGTGAAGAAGTTTGCGGAAGTTAGATTTTTGACCAGTAATGGGTCGCGAAGTATATGATGAGGTTGAGAATTTCACGAATAATCTGTTTGTTAAAGTACATTTTGGAGTGGCGAATATACCTCAGGTTGAAGTTTGGAATTGAAGCCTACAGTTGGTGTGAGATTAGATTAGTGTGTGGACGTTAAGCACATCATTTTAACCCCATGCATGTTTTATAACATTTCGTTATCTTGCCTTACCATCACATGATCGAACCATGTTATCTCTTATATTGAATCTGCCTTGTTACTTTTACTTTGCAACCACATTTCTACCCTTGTTATGCCATATGACCATCAAAGTATTTGAAAGTTGTATATATGTATATATGCTGAGATATTTTTGCTTCTTCCTTAAATGTGTTTAAAAAATAAAGTAGTATAAAATATCTTTTGTTTGTACGAATTTTCGAGAACGAAAATTTTTGTAAGGTGGGTGGGATATAACACCCCGAATTTTAAAAAAATTAAATAATAATTTATTATTTTATTTAAAAAATTTATTCTCCTAAAAATAATTAAATTATTTTTATTATTATAATAAAATATTCAAAAAAAATAAATAAAAGCATTATTATTATTATTATTATTATTATTATTATTATTATTATTATTATTATTATTATTATTATTATTTAGTTTCATTCTATTATTATAATTACTATATTATGTTATATTACTATATTTTCTTATCATTCACGGAACCATTTGGAATCAAAGAAAGAAAGAATGAAGCCATAAGAAAAGAAAAAAGAAGCATGGCTTATATCCATATGTATACATATATAAAACATAACACATGTCTCTTTCCCTTATTAACCAAAGGCACTTAATCATGAGTTATCATCCAATGCCATTTATTATGACCGAATGGATTAAGAAAGAGAAAAGGGAAAGGAAAGGAAACATGACACCTAAACCCTTCCTTTGACACATATCCTTATGCAATGTTTCTATCACCCTTTGATCTTCTTTTTTCAGCTCATAACCGAGTTGAACTTTCAAAAAAGAGAGAGAGAGCCGAGAGTAACCCTTGGGAGAGACCGTGACCTTTCAACATCTTCTTTTTCCGATTTCTTTAAATTCGTACTCCAATAGAAAATCTAATTCAGTAAAAATGTTTGTATCTTCCTCCTTTACGTGTTGGTGTTATTTTTGTCCGGTAGAAGTTGACGGTGACGTAGCTTCTCTTTCCTTTGAGTTCGGCTAACTGGAGTTCTAGGAAGCACAGACGATTTCTGACGCTTTCTCCTTCAGCAACCCAGTCAGAAAGCTTCTCCGGAGCTTTCGATGATTTTGATTTCATACGAAGGTAGGGGATTTTATTTTGAAATTAACTGTTTTAAATTATGAATGCCACGGAAGTCTAGTGGATATTTGCAAATAATTTATGATTGTTTGAAATGACTGAATGATGAGTTTGAATTGAAGCTGTGATTGATATTGATTTTGTGATTGATATTGGTTTTCTGGTTTGAACTCCAGTTGGCCAAACTCAAGGGGTAGAGGAGCTACGTCACCGTCGACTTCCACCGGACAAATATAACGCCAACACGTAGAGGAGGAAGATACGAACACTTTTATCGGATTAGATTTTTTATTGGAGTTACGTATCACAAGAAATCGAAGCCGGAAAGTTTTGGGAAGCTCACGGTTTCTTTCTTCTCTCGGTTCTATCTCTCTTGTACCACTCCAGTATAAAGCATGCAATGCTAATTAGGTGTTAATGATGATGATTTATGGAAAAGGTTACACATAAGGGGTTTAGGTGTCATGAATATATCAATATGTATATATATATTTACAAGCCACGTTTCTTTTCTTTCTTTTGGTTATATGTATATATACATATGCTGAAATGCATATAAGTAAGTTTCTTTTCCTTTTTCCCAAATGGCTTCGGCCACTTCCTTTTTTTTTTTTAACATTATTAATAATAATAATAATAATAATAATAATAATAATAATAATAATAATAAAAAAAAGATCAATTTAAACTTTGTCTATTAAAATAATAATTTTTTTTAAAATAACCAATTATTTAATTTTTTAAAAAAAATTCGGAGTTTTACACCCTACCCCACTTATAAAAATTTTCGTCTTCGAAAATTGTTATAAACGAAAATTTTCATCCTAAAAGAAAATTTTGCCCTCAACATTTCCTTTACCTATAAGCAGGTGCGAGTAAACGGTTCTTATCTTATTTTCTAGTCCTCAGGTATATTGTGTATTCTCATCTCGTCTCAACTTACGTATAGCAGTTAAAGAAATACAAAAATGTGACGCACCAGAAACATAAAGTGCAGTTAAGGAGCGAGTCTTAACACAATACTGACCTTGGGTCAGGGAGTCCGAGTACGAGCATCTTCAGTAGTCATTGTAAATACCCTCCTTGGTTGTTGCGATTTAGCTATTCCTCGTACCAACTTTTCTGGACAATTGCTTGCTATATGCCCTGGTTCACCACAGTGGTAGCAGACTCTCAGTCCAAGATAACAAGGCCTACCAGGGTGATTCTTTTCACATTGCCTACACGTTGGGCCTTCCTGACTCTGCTGCTGAGGTTGCTTACCGGTATCCTGCCTTGGCCTATTTCCATTCCCAGTTGTAGAGCGCGTAGGGAAGTTTCTAACTTGTTGGTTCCCTCGCATAGGTACTCCTGGTACCTTAAAATCAACTTTTTGCTGTACCGCATGCCTATGAAAATTATTAAAGTTTCTTGGCGGTAAGCTTGGATGTCCCATCCTTGACGCTGCCATCTTATGTTCACAATCTTCCATCAGCTGACTCTTATTGACAAGCTCTGCGAAATTCCGTATCTCCAGCGGGACTAATGAATGCATCAGCTCGTCGCGAAGTCCTCCTTCGTACTTTAAACACTTCCATTCTTCAAAATCATCTGGGTTTCCCTGACAGATCTTAGAGAATCGGCACAAATCCTCAAATTTTCGAGTATATTCTGCCACTGACATATTCCCCTGCGTCAACTGCATCAGTTCCATTTCTTTAGCATCACGAACAGTTCTAGGAAAATACTTTTTGTAAAATTCCTCCTTAAAAGTATCCCAGTCAATCTCTTCCACCACCT
Organism: Arachis hypogaea; assembly: GCF_003086295.3. Classification (NCBI taxonomy): domain Eukaryota; kingdom Viridiplantae; phylum Streptophyta; class Magnoliopsida; order Fabales; family Fabaceae; genus Arachis; species Arachis hypogaea. Next base: position 11,900,424 of record NC_092047.1, read on the forward strand.
GTCTTAACAAGCGTTGCACTCCATGCCACCAGTGTTCAGCTTCTCCCTCCAGCATATAGGTCGCAAATTCCACGTACTGTCTTTCTGGTACATGTTGCGCTCGCAATGACTTCTCGATACCATGGAACCAATTGTCAGCTTCAGTTGCAACAAGCGTCCCCTTAAACTTGGGCGGATTTACTTTCAGAAAGGTTGCCAGTGTCATGGGGTTATCGTGGTTTCCAGCACCTTCATTATTATTACCGTCTCCACCACGCTCACCATTGCGTCGTCCGTTACGATCTCCGTTCCTCTCCCTTAAACGGTCAATTGCTCGCGTAGTAGCAGTTGCCGTTTCACGCACAGCCTCAGCCATGGTGTTCATCGCAGCTATAAAAGCATCCGCACCTCTCGTCGGTTCCTCTGCAGTTCGTCCCTGTTAGAGCCTTGGGAATGGACTGACTATGCTTTACTGCATACTCTGAGTGTCTGTCATGCAGTAGGACTTATCCCACTGACAAGAGTTTGAGTTTCAAATGCATGATTGTCTATTGATTAATGCTGTTAGTCGACCGTTGCATCTCTCATGGTATTAGGTCTGGCCAACTTAATACTAATGATTCATGTATATGGAAATACTAATGGATTATCATAGACGACATAGAAGTAATAAGTAACGTGAATCGTGGGTTTTGGGAACATTAGGAGTTAATTTCTTGATTCTACTCGATTACGAATCTATTCTTTCAAGATTTGCCGAGAGTTTCTTATTCGAGATTTCTTTCTTAAAAAGTTAACTAATTATTTTTTAACCTTGTTCCTTATTCATATGCTTTCTCATTTGATCCTAATTGCATATGTCCTCTTAAATTTCTTAGATATCTGCCTTGTGTTATTTAAACTCCTCTTCTTGACTCGTATATTCTTTGATGTAATTTTTGGACTTGTTTAATGCATCAAAGTGAATCGTTGAAATCTTTGTGAACCTTGTCCGAGTTGCTTGTTCTTTCTCTAAGGTCTTGTATCTTTTTAGTGACTTGAGATTTGTTTTGATGTCACGTGCGACCGTTATACATAGCAAGTGGTGCGTTAGCTCTTTATGATATGTTTCGTGAACACAAAAGGTGGAGCTTGTAAGCGTGCGACATCACAGGATGTTTTAGGGTTTTGAGTCCCGTGAAGAAGTTTGCGGAAGTTAGATTTTTGACCAGTAATGGGTCGCGAAGTATATGATGAGGTTGAGAATTTCACGAATAATCTGTTTGTTAAAGTACATTTTGGAGTGGCGAATATACCTCAGGTTGAAGTTTGGAATTGAAGCCTACAGTTGGTGTGAGATTAGATTAGTGTGTGGACGTTAAGCACATCATTTTAACCCCATGCATGTTTTATAACATTTCGTTATCTTGCCTTACCATCACATGATCGAACCATGTTATCTCTTATATCGAATCTGCCTTGTTACTTTTACTTTGCAACCACATTTCTACCCTTGTTATGCCATATGACCATCAAAGTATTTGAAAGTTGTATATATGTATATATGCTGAGATATTTTTGCTTCTTCCTTAAATGTGTTTAAAAAATAAAGTAGTATCAAATATCTTTTGTTTGTACGAATTTTCGAGAACGAAAATTTTTGTAAGGTGGGTGGGATATAACACCCCGAATTTTAAAAAAATTAAATAATAATTTATTATTTTATTTAAAAAATTTATTCTCCTAAAAATAATTAAATTAAATTTTATAATACTTTGAATTTAAAATTTATTAAAATTTTTAAATTATTTTTATTATTATAATAAAATATTCAAAAAAAATAAATTAAAGAATTATTATTATTATTATTATTATTATTATTATTATTATTATTATTATTATTTAGTTTCATTCTATTATTATAATTACTATATTATGTTATATTACTATATTTTCTTATCATTCACGGAACCATTTGGAATCAAAGGAAGAAAGAATGAAGCCATAAGAAAAGAAAAAAGAAGCATGGCTTATATCCATATGTATGCATATATAAAACATAACACATGTCTCTTTCCCTTATTAACCAAAGGCACTTAATCATGAGTTATCATCCAATGCCATTTATTATGACCGAATGGATTAAGAAAGAGAAAAGGGAAAGGAAAGGAAACATGACACCTAAACCCCTCCTTTGACACATATCCTTATGCAATGTCAATATTGGGTTTCAGTTTTTGAGAAAATTCCAAAAGAAAATCTTTTTTGTTAATAATCAGAATCATTCATCAAAGAATACCTAGTAATAATAATCACATAATTAGTAATAGTAATAAATATTACACAAAAGCGACTCAACACATAAACTTAACTCAAATAAGACTAATAATCGTCCACAACTTCGAACTGAGTCTTCGAACCTGTGTCACTGAAAGGGTGAAAAATTTTGGGGTGAGAACAAACCACGCGTTCTCAGTAAGGGATGGGAATGCCGTAAGAGTAATGTAATAAATTGCAAATAATTAACTTTACTCAATAAAACTATATTTTTATCAAACCTTTTGAAAATATTTTTTACTATTACTTTATATAATTAATTACCTTCTTTAAATTCCGAACTCAAGACAAATCTCAATCACAACCTCAGTTCTTAGTCACCTCAATACACAAACTAATAGCACAAAAAACAAATCAACACACAAAGAAATAGCAATAAGACAAATAGCACAATCACAGAGAGACAAGATAAGCTAACACAATCAAATGCAAATGTGCAAACAATGATGATGCATGTCTAGTCCTATCGCAGGTAATGAGCTCATTTGTCGGTTTCGACCCGCACCCGACGCAATCCGACTCGCAAGTCAGATAAGGCATTCCAGCGGCATAACCTCTGCAAGTTTCTACTTCTTGCAGGCGCTGATTCTCCAGCTGAAAAGTATGCCGAACATGACCTCTGCAAGTACTTGGAAATGAACTGACTATGCTTCACTGCATACTCTGAGTGTCTATCATGCAGTAGGACTTGTCCTAGTGACAAAAATTTGAGTTTCAGATGCATGATTGTCTATTGATTAATGCTGTTAGTCGACCGTTGCATCTCTCATGGTATTAGGTCTGGCCAACTTAATACTAATGATTCATGTATATGGAAACACTAATAGATTATCATAGACAAAATAGAAATAATAGGTTATGCGAATCAAGAGGTTTGGGAACGTTAGAAGTTACGTCCTAGGGGTTGGATTCGTTTACTCTTTATTCGTGCTAGGTAACTTGGTGTCATCTTTTCTTTCACTATTTATTCATTTATTTTTCATCTCCTCCATCCCTTGTTTTAATTCTTTTCAAAACCAGATTTGATTATCCATCCTTATCATTATTTGTATACTTCTTCATAAATCCTTACCCTTCGATCTGATTTTGAGTTTCTTTCAATGCAACGCATAATTCTCAGTATCTACATTTGTTTTGTATTCCTTTGATTAAACATGAGCTTGTTTATGTCATGAGCAATTTCTAGATGTGACAAGCAAATACAATAGTTCTGCGAGATACGGTTGTCACAAAAAACAGACTGTTCTCTTCGTTGAAATGGCCTAAAGAAAATAGATCGCTTGCAGATGGATCTTTTCTGAACTTTTATCCTTGACATTGCTTATATTCTTCTTCGAGCATCTTGTACCCTTTGATTTTGAGCTAGATTTGGGACAATAATCAATCTTTAATTCTTCACAGACATTGTCATGAACCTTGGTTATCTATATTTGTGAACCTGGTAATTCAGCTTGAATTTGCTTCGACTTATGTTACTACCTTTTTTTTTATTGTTCCTGTCCAAGTTCTTTTCTCAGATTTCTCCTTAGGATACAATTTAACTCTCTTTCTGACGGATTTTCTATTTTGTGCACTCATGTTTGATTTCGATTCTACTCATCTTTTCAAATTCTTGTAACCATTATCTGTGATGTTCAATCATTCTCTTTCTGGATTTTGAATTTCTTTGTTTAAACTTGAGCTTATTTGCTAAAATTGCAAGTCTTTGGATTCTAAGTTTAACTTGCATTAAACCTCTCATAAAACCACTGCACCACACTACACTTTTTCAATCATTTTCATGCGATATTATTTTTCTCACGTTTGAAAACTAAACATGTTAAATCTTTTTGTTTTTCTTTGACATGTTTAAAAAGGAAGAATACATGAATCTTTTCCATCTTATATCAATTTTCGAGGACGAAAATTTTTATAAGGTGGGTGGAATATAACACCTCGAATTTTTAAAAAATTAAATAAGTAGTTATTCATAATTTATTATTTTATTTAAAAAAAAGAGAGAAATTATTATTATTATTATTATTATTATTATTATTATTATTATTATTATTATTATTATTGACCGAAGCCATTAAGATAGTAAAGTTAAGAAAAGCCAACACATGGCTTATGCATGCATGCATGTATATTATTAAACCAATGATATTCCTTCCATGACACATATTTGTTTATATATATATAAACTAACGACACCTAAGCTTCCTAATCTTTATTAATCATCATCTTCAGCATCTCATTTCTCCCTTTTAGCGTTAAGAAAGAAAAGAATGCACCGAGAGAGAAAGAAAACCGTGAGAGAGAATGAGAGAAATCATGGCACCGTAAAACTTCTGGTTTCGATTTCTTGAGATTCGTAACTCCAATTAAAAATTCAGTCCGGTAAAAGTGTTCGTATCTTTCTTCTTTACATATTGGTATTATTTTTGTCCGGTAGAAGTTGATGGTGATGTAACTCCTCTTTCTCTTGAGTTCGGCCAATTGGAATTCTAGGAGGCACAGACGATTTCTGGCGTTTTTCTCTTTAGCAGCTCGGACGAAAAGTTTCTCCAGAATTTTCGTTGTTGTAATTTCTGTACGGAGGTAGGGTTTTAATAAATTTTCACCGGCTAAATTGGTATTTGATAAGTGAATTGATGTTGTGATTACCTGTCGATTTAATTTATATTGATATTTGTGATAAGTTTGAGGTTTGAAGGATTTAAGTGCAGCCAGGAACTGAGTTATTCTGATGATTGTGATTTCTGGATTACGGTAGGATAATTTGAAAATGTTAAAAGTTGCCGGTTTGATTTATTGAAAATGATTTGAGAAGAGTGTGGAAAATAGTTTGGATGGAACCCGAAAAGGATGGCAGAGTCCGGATTTTAGGGGAGGTGCCGCCAAGATTTTGTTATAAACCTTAAGAATTTATTTGAAATTTTATTTACAAGAAAAGATTGGATTTGAGAAATTGTATTATTTGATTTTCGATTTGTTCAAAAAATAGTTATATGTCGAATTTAATTTATTTAAGAAAAGTATATATTCTGAGTTCGATTTATTTAGAAAAGAATTATTTTATGATTTTAAATTATTTAAGAAAAGTACTATGTTTAAGTTTGATTTGAAAATGAAAAGGGACTGATGTTTTGAATTTGACTCGAGAATTTTATTTGGAGGAATTTTAGTGAACTTCAAAAGTAATTGAGTTTTTATTGAATGATTCCATTTGGCGACATCTTGGAAAATGTTAAAGAATTTGTGTTAAAAAGAAAAGGGGGATTAGTTTTGGTTTTAAAAGAAAAAGAGAAGACAAACCGGCACGTGTGATTATGAAATAATTAAAAGGTCACAAGAGGGTGACGGAAAGTAAATATTTATAGTGTTGATGTGAAAATGTTAAGCCGTGAGCTTTATGTGAGAAATTGTACGGGAATGCCCGTGTATAGGGAATGGCTTCCAGGAGAAAGTGTCACATGCTTCAGCTGGAGAATCAGCGCCTGCAAGTACTTGCAGAGGTCATGTTCGGCATACTTCAGCTGGAGAATCAGCGCCTGCAAAAAGTAGAAACTTGCAGAGGTTATGCCGCTGGAATGCCTTATCTGACTTGCGAGTCGGATTGCGTCGGGTGCGGGTCGAAACTGACAAATGAGGTCATTACCTGCGATAGGAATAGACATGCATCATGCTTGTTTGCGCATATCTCTGTGCTACGTAACTCTGTGATTGTGTGTGTGTGCTGCATGACTGATTGACTTCTGAGTTCTTTTATTATTCATGCTTATAAGTGTTTTGTTGTTAGTTACGGTCGGTTAATAATGGCAAAATGAACTTAACTTTTAACCCCGACCCTACTAAGAACTTCCCAGTTCTTACCCCCCTACTCCACCCCTTTCAGCTACAGGTGCAAAGGCTCATTGTCAAGCTGCGAGAGCACAGAGGAATATGTTTATAAGTTGAGTTGTTAGGATTTATTTTCCCCTCGCCTTGTTAGTTAGAGTTTTTAGAGGGGTAGGATTTGTTTTTAGGAATCTTGAAATAAATTTATGTATTTAATACTATGTGAATATATATACTTTTGTGATTTAGTGGCGTAAAATAAACCTGATTATTAAACCTGATTATTATATACTATCTTTATTTAATATTGAGCCTTCGTGAATACGAACCGAAACTTTAATTAAGAAAACGAAAAGAGACTTTATTTTACGCCACTAAATCACAAAAGTATATATATTCAAATAGTATTAAATACATAAACTTATTTCAAGATTCCCAAAAACAAATCCTACCCCTCTAAAAACTCTAACTAACAAGGCGAGGGGAAAACAAATCCTAACAACTCAACTTATAAACATATTCCTCTGTGCTCCCGTAACTTGACAATGAGCCTTTGCACCTGTAGCTGAAAGGGGTGGAGGTAGGGGGTAAGAACTGGGAAGTTCTTAGTAGGGTCGGGGTTAGAAGTTAAGTTCATTTTGCCATTATTAACCGACCGCAACTAACAACAAAACACTTATAAGCATGAATAATAAAAGAACTCAGAAGTCAATCAGTCATGCAGCACACACACACAATCACAGAGTTACATAGCACAGAGATATGCGCAAACAAGCATGATGCATGTCTATTCCTATCGCAGGTAATGAGCTCATTTGTCGGTTTCGACCCGCACCCGACGCAATCCGACTCGCAAGTCAGATAAGGCATTCCAGCGGCATAACCTCTGCAAGTTTCCACTTCTTGCAGGCGCTGATTCTCCAGCTGAAGTATGCCGAACATGACCTCTGCAAGTACTTGCAGGTGCTGATTCTCCAGCTGAAGCATGTGCCACTTTCTCCTAGAAACCATTCCATATACACGAAATTCCCATACAATTACTCACACATCAAGCCCACGGCTTAACTTTTCACAACGACACTATAACTATTTACTCTCCGTCACCCTCTTGTGACCTTTTAATTATTTCATAAGTACACGTGCCGATTTATCTTCTCTTTTTCTTTTAAAACTAAAACCACATCTTTATGCCGTTCTCCAAAATCTTTAAAACAATTAATAATCCAACCGACTCCAGCAGCAAAAACATTTCTTTAATAATTCAAAATCAGTTAATATATTTCTTAAAGCTTTTGAAAATTTCATTTCTTACTCCCAAAATAATCAAAGCATCCCAGCTAGTTGTTCATACATAACTGAATCAAAATCTCAAGCAAACAACAATAATTCAACAATAATTTAACATAAACTCATTCAAATTCAAGCAATAATCAACTAAATCAACATTCACTTATCAAACTCATATTTAATTATTATAAAGTTACCAAACCCTACCTCCATACGAAATCAAACTAACGGGACCTCTGAAAAAGTTTTCTGACCGAATTGCTGAAGGAAAAAGCGTCAGAAATCGTCTGTGATTCCTAGAATTCCTGTTAACCGAACTCAAGGGGTAGGGGAGCTACGTCACCGTCGACTTCCACCGAACAAAAATAACGTCAATGCGTAGAGAAGGAAGATACAAACACTTTTACCGGATTAGATTTTCTATTGGAGTTACGGATTTTAAGAAATTAAAACCAAAAGCTCTCGGTTTCATGGAGCTTACGTCCCTCTCTCTCTATTTCTTTTCCAAGTGGTTCGGTGAAGAAGTAAAGGGAACGACGAATAATGGAATGAAAGGTGATCATGTGTCATTAGTGCTTTGCTTATATAAAGGAAACGTGGCATTCGTTTATATATATATATACATGCATAAATTTCATTTTCTTTTCTTTTGTTTCTTCAGAAGGCTTCGGTAATAATAATAATAATAATAATAATAATAATAATAATAATAATAATAATAATAATTATAATAATAATAATAATAATAATAATAATATGAATAAATAGTTTTTTTAAAAATTACATCTCAATATAATATATTAGTTTATAAATAGTTAACTATTTAATTTTAAAAAAATACGGGATCTTACATCTTATCCCACTTATAAAAATTTTCGTCCTCGAAAATTGATATAAATTGAAAAAGTTTCATACTAACTTTCCTTTTAAGCATGTGTTATGTTTTATATATGCATACATATGGATATAAGCCATGCTTCTTTTTTCTTTTCTTATGGCTTTATTCTTTCTTCCTTTGATTCTAAATGGTTCCGTGAATGATAAGAAAATATAGTAATATAACATAATATAGTAATTATAATAATAGAATGAAACTAAATAATAATAATAATAGTAATAATAATAATAATAATAATAATAATAATTCTTTTATTTATTTTTTTTGAATATTTTATTATAATAATAAAAATAATTTAAAAATCTTAATAAATTTTAAATTCAAAGTATTATAAAATTTAATTAAATTATTTTTAGGAGAATAAATTTTTTAAATAAAATAATAAATTATTATTTAATTTTTTTAAAATTCGAGGTGTTATATCCCACCCACCTTACAAAAATTTTCGTTCTCGAAAATTCGTACAAACAAAAGATATTTCATACTACTTTATTTTTTAAACACATTTAAGGAAGAAGCAAAAATATCTCAGCATATATACATATATACAACTTTCAAATACTTTGATGGTCATATGGCATAACAAGGGTAGAAATGTGGTTGCAAAGTAAAAGTAACAAGGCAGATTCGATATAAGAGATAACATGGTTCGATCATGTGATGGTAAGGCAAGATAACGAAATGTTATAAAACATGCATGGGGTTAAAATGATGTGCTTAACGTCCACACACTAATCTAATCTCACACCAACTGTAGGCTTCAATTCCAAACTTCAACCTGAGGTATATTCGCCACTCCAAAATGTACTTTAACAAACAGATTATTCGTGAAATTCTCAACCTTATCATATACTTCGCGACCCATTACTGGTCAAAAATCTAACTTCCGCAAACTTCTTCACGGGACTCAAAACCCTAAAACATCCTGTGATGTCGCACGCTTACAAGCTCCACCTTTTGTGTTCACGAAACATATCATAAAGAGCTAACGCACCACTTGCTATGTATAACGGTTGCACGTGACATCAAAACAAATCTCAAGTCACTAAAAAGATACAAGACCTTAGAGAAAGAACAAGCAACTCGGACAAGGTTCACAAAGATTTCAACGATTCACTTTGATGCATTAAACAAGTCCAAAAATTACATCAAAGAATATACGAGTCAAGAAGAGGAGTTTAAATAACACAAGGCAGATATCTAAGAAATTTAAGAGGACATATGCAATTAGGATCAAATGAGAAAGCATATGAATAAGGAACAAGGTTGAAAAATAATTAGTTAACTTTTTAAGAAAGAAATCTCGAATAAGAAACTCTCGGCAAATCTTGAAAGAATAGATTCGTAATCGAGTAGAATCAAGAAATTAACTCCTAATGTTCCCAAAACCCACGATTCACGTTACTTATTACTTCTATGTCGTCTATGATAATCCATTAGTATTTCCATATACATGAATCATTAGTATTAAGTTGGCCAGACCTAATACCATGAGAGATGCAACGGTCGACTAACAGCATTAATCAATAGACAATCATGCATTTGAAACTCAAACTCTTGTCAGTGGGATAAGTCCTACTGCATGACAGACACTCAGAGTATGCAGTAAAACATAGTCAGTCCATTCCCAAGGCTCTAAAATGAGCTCATGATCGTACTAAAAGTCCGAGTGCTACTTACCTCTAAACCTTTTTATTATATACTATCTTTATTTAATATTGAGCCTTCGCGAATACGAACCGAAACTTTAATTAAGAAAACGAAAAGAAACTTTATTTAACGCCACTAAATCACAAAAGTATATATATTCACATAGTATTAAATACATAAACTTATTTCAAGATTCCCAAAAACAAATCCTACCCCTCTAAAAACTCTAACTAACAAGGCGAGGGGAAAACAAATCCTAACAACTCAACTTATAAACATATTCCTCTGTACTCCCGTAACTTGACAATGAGCCTTTGCACCTGTAGCTGAAAGGGGTGGAGGTAGGGGGTAAGAACTGGGAAGTTCTTAGTAGGGTCGGGGTTAGAAGTTAAGTTCATTTTGCCATTATTAACCGACCGCAACTAACAACAAAACACTTATAAGCATGAATAATAAAAGAACTCAGAAGTCAATCAGTCATGCAGCACACACACACAATCACAGAGTTACATAGAACAGAGATATGCGCAAACAAGCATGATGCATGTCTATTCCTATCACAGGTAATGAGCTCATTTGTCGGTTTCGACCCGCACCCGACGCAATCCGACTCGCAAGTCAGATAAGGCATTCCAGCGGCATAACCTCTGCAAGTTTCTACTTTTTGCAGGCGCTGATTCTCCAGCTGAAGTATGCCGAACATGACCTCTGCAAGTACTTGCAGGCGCTGATTCTCTAGCTGAAGCATGTGACACTTTCTCCTGGAAGCCATTCCCTATACACGGGCATTCCCGTACAATTTCTCACATAAAACTCACGGCTTAACATTTTCACATCAACACTATAAATATTTACTTTCCGTCACCCTCTTGTGACCTTTTAATTATTTCATAATCACACGTGCCGGTTTGTCTTCTCTTTTTCTTTTAAAACCAAAACTAATCCCCCTTTTCTTTTTAACACAAATTCTTTAACATTTTCCAAGATGTCGCCAAATAGAATCATTCAATAAAAACTCAATTACTTTTAAAGTTCACTAAAATTCCTCCAAATAAAATTCTCGAGTCAAATTCAAAACATCAGTCCCTTTTCATTTTCAAATCAAACTTAAACATAGTACTTTTCTTAAATAATTTAAAATCATAAAATAATTCTTTTCTAAATAAATCGAACTTAGAATATATACTTTTCTTAAATAAATTAAATTCGACATATAACTATTTTCTGAATAAATCGAAAATCAAATAATACAATTTCTCAAATCCAATCGTTTCTTCTAAATAAAATTTCAAATAAATTCTTAAGGTTTATAACAAAATCTTGGCGGCACCTCCCCTAAAATCCGGACTCTGCCACCCTTCTCGGGTTCCATCCAAACTATTTTCCACACTCTTCTCAAATCATTTTCAATAAATCAAACCGGCAACTTTTAACATTTTCAAATTATCCTACCGTAATCCAGAAATCATAATCATTAGAATAACTCAGTTCCTGGCTGCACTTAAATCTTTCAAACCTCAAACTTATCATAAATATCAATATAAATTAAATTGACAGGTAATCACAACATCAATTCACTTATCAAATACCAATTTAACCGGTGAAAATTTATTAAAACCCTACCTCCGTACAGAAATTACAACAACGAAAACTCTAGAGAAACTTTTCGTCCGAGCTGCTAAAGAGAAAAACGCCAAAAATCGTCTGTGCCTCCTAGAACTCCAATTGGTCGAACTCAAGAAAAAGAGGAGTTACATCACCATCAACTTCTACCGGACAAAAATAATACCAATGTGTAAAGAAGAAAGATACGAACACTTTTACCGGACTGGATTTTTAATTGGAGTTACGAATCTCAAAAAATCGAAACCAGAAGTTTTACGGTACCATGGTTTCTCTCATTCTCTCTCATGCACGGTTTTCTTTCTCTCTCGGTGCATTCTTTTCTTTCTTAACGCTAAAAGGGAGAAATGAGATGCTGAAGATGATGATTAATAAAAATTAGGAAGCTTAGGTGTCGTTAGTTTATATATATATAAACAAATATGTGTCATGGAAGGAATATCATTGGTTTAATAATATACATGCATGCACGCATAAGCCATGTGTTGGCTTTTCTTAACTTTACTATCTTAATGGCTTCGGTCAATAATAATAATAATAATAATAATAATAATAATAATTTCTCTCTTTTTTTTAAATAAAATAATAAATTATGAATAACTACTTATTTAATTTTTTAAAAATTCGAGGTGTTATATTCCACCCACCTTATAAAAATTTTTGTCCTCAAAAATTGATATAAGATGGAAAAGATTCATGCATTTTTCCTTTTTAAACATGTCAAAGAAAAACAAAAAGATTTAACATGTTCAGTTTTCAAACGTGAGGAAAATAATATCGCATGAAAATGATTGAAAAAGTGTAGTGTGGTGCAGTGGTTTTATGAGAGGTTTAATGCAAGTTAAACTTAGAATCCAAAGACTTGCAATTTTAGCAAAAAAGCTCAAGTTTGAACAAAGAAATTCAAAATCCAAAAAGAGAATGATTGAACATCACAGATAATGGTTACAAGAATTTGAAAAGATGAGTAGAATCGAAATCAAACATGAGTGCACAAAATAGAAAATTCGTCAGGAAGAGAGTTAAATTGTATCCTAAAGAGAAATCTGAGAAAAGAACTTGGACAGGAACAATAAAAGAAAAGGTAGTAACATAAGTCGAAGCAAATTCAAGCTGAATTACCAGGTTCACAAATATAGATAACCAAGATTCATGACAATGTTTGTGAAGAATTAAAGATTGATTATTGTCCCAAATCTAGCTCAAAATCAAAGGGTACAAGATGCTCGAAGAAGAATATAAGCAATGTCAAGAATAAAAGTTCAGAAAAGATCCATCTGCAAGCGATCTATTTCCTTTAGGCCATTTCAACGAAGAGAACAGTCTGTTTTTTGTGACAACCGTATCTCGCAGAACTATCGTATTTGCTTGTCACATCTAGAAATTGCTCATGGCATAAACAAGCTCATGTTTAATCAAAGAAATACAAAACAAATGTAGATACTGAGAATTATGCGTTGCATTGAAAGAAACTCAAAATCAGATCGAAGGGTAAGGATTTATGAAGAAGTATACAAATAATGATAAGGATGGATAATCAAATCTGGTTTTGAAAAGAATTAAAACAAGGGATGGAGGAGATGAAAAATAAATGAATAAATAGTGAAAGAAAAGATGACACCAAGTTACTTAGCACGAGTAAAGAGTAAACGAATCCAACCCCTAGGACGTAACTTCTAACGTTCCCAAACCTCTTGATTCGCATAACCTATTATTTCTATTTTGTCTATGATAATCTATTAGTGTTTCCATATACATGAATCATTAGTATTAAGTTGGCCAGACCTAATACCATGAGAGATGATTTACTATAATCTCATGATATTAAGTTTGGCCAACTTAATACTGATGATTTGTGTTTACGAAAACACTAATGGGTTATCATGGGCGAAATAGAAGTAATAGGTAATGCGAATCACGGGATTTGGGAACGTTAGAGGTTAAGTTTTAGGGGTAAGCTTCGTTTCAACGTATAATCCTTACTTGTGCTAATGTAGCTTGAAGTCATCTCTTCCTTGATTGTTTGTAGTGAAATTCTTTGTTTCGAACTTCTTTCTTGAGATGTGTTTTGAATAACTCCCGACCATATCTTGTGATTCATAAGATATGATTTCTCTCACGTTTGAAAAAATTGAACATGTTAAATCTTTCTGTTTTTCTTTGACATGTTTAAAAGGAAAGTTAGTATGAAACTTTTTCAATTTATATCAATTTTCGAGGACGAAAATTCTTATAAGTGGGATAGGATGTAAGATCCCGTATTTTTTTAAAATTAAATAGTTAACTATTTATAAATTAATATATTATATTGAGATGTATTTTTTAAGAAAACTATTTATTATTATTATTATTATTATTATTATTATTATTATTATTATTATTATTATTATTACTACCGAAGCCTTCTGAAGAAACAAAAGAAAAGAAAATGAAATTTATGCATGTATATATATATATAAACCAATGCCACGTTCCCTTTATATAAGCAAAGCACTAATGACACATGATCACCTTTCATTCCATTATTCATCATTCCCTTTACTTCTTCACCGAACCACTTGGAAAAGAAATAGAGAGAGAGGGACGTAAGCTCCATGAAACCGAGAGCTTTTGGTTTTAATTTCTTGAAATCCGTAACTCCAATAGAAAATCTAATCCGGTAAAAGTGTTTGTATCTTCCTTCTCTACGCGTTGACGTTATTTTTGTCCGGTGGAAGTCGACGGTGACGTAGCTCCCCTACCCCTTGAGTTCGGTTAACTGGAGTTCTAGGAAGCACAGACGATTTCTGACGCTTTTTCCTTCAGCAGTTCGGTCAGAAAACTTTTTCGAAGGTCCCGTTAGTTTGATTTCGTATGGAGGTAGGGTTTGGTAACTTTATAATAATTAAATATGAGTTTGATAAGTGAATGTTGATTTAGTTGATTATTGCTTGAATTTGAATGAGTTTATGTTAAATTATTGTTGTTTGCTTGGGATTTTGATTCAGTTATGTATGAACAACTAGCGGGGATGCTTTGATTATTTTGGGAGTAAGAAATGAAATTTTCAAAAGCTTTAAGAAATATATTAACTGATTTTGAATTATTAAAGAAATGTTTTTGCTGCTGGAGTCGGTTGGATTATTAATTGTTTTAAAGATTTTGGAGAATGGCATAAAGATGTGGTTTTAGTTTTAAAAGAAAAAGAGAAGATAAATCGGCACGTGTACTTATGAAATAATTAAAAGGTCACAAGAGGGTGACGGAGAGTAAATAGTTATAGTGTCGTTGTGAAAAGTTAAGCCGTGGGCTTGATGTGTGAGTAATTGTATGGGAATTTCGTGTATATGGAATGGCTTCCAGGAGAAAGTGGCACATGCTTCAGCTGGAGAATCAGCACCTGCAAGTACTTGCAGAGGTCATGTTCGGCATATTTCAGCTGGAGAATCAGCGCCTGCAAGAAGTGGAAACTTGCAGAGGTTATGACGCTGGAATGCCTTATCTGACTTGCGAGTCGGATTGCGTCGGGTGCGGGTCAAAACCGACAAATGAGCTCATTACCTGCGATAGGAATAGACATGCATCATGCTTGTTTGCGCATATCTCTGTGCTATGTAACTCTGTGATTGTGTGTGTGTGCTGCATGACTGATTGACTTCTGAGTTCTTTTATTATTCATGCTTATAAGTGTTTTGTTGTTAGTTGCGGTCGGTTAATAATGGCAAAATGAACTTAACTTCTAACCCCGATCCTACTAAGAACTTCCCAGTTCTTACCCCCTACCTCCACCCCTTTCAGCTACAGGTGCAAAGGCTCATTGTCAAGTTACGGGAGCACAGAGGAATATGTTTATAAGTTGAGTTGTTAGGATTTGTTTTCCCCTCGCCTTGTTAGTTAGAGTTTTTAGAGGGGTAGGATTTGTTTTTGGGAATCTTGAAATAAGTTTATGTATTTAATACTATGTGAATATATATACTTTTGTGATTTAGTGGCGTAAAATAAAGTCTCTTTTCGTTTTCTTAATTAAAGTTTCGGTTCGTATTCGCGAAGGCTCAATATTAAATAAAGATAGTATATAATAAAAAGGTTTAGAGGTAAGTAGCACTCGGACTTTTAGTACGATCATGAGGTGCTAAAAGTCCGAGTTAAGCTATTTCCTTATTAGTCATAAACGAAAAGTTCGAAAAAGTGGCACATGCTTTAAGAAATGAAATTTTCAAAAGCTTTAAGAAATATATTAACTGATTTTAAATTATTAAAGAAATGTTTTCCAGGAGAAAGTGGCACATGCTTCAGCTGGAGAATCAGCACCTGCAAGTACTTGCAGAGGTCATGTTCGGCATATTTCAGCTGGAGAATCAGCGCCTGCAAGAAGTGGAAACTTGCAGAGGTTATGCCGCTGGAATGCCTTATCTGACTTGCGAGTCGGATTGCGTCGGGTGCGAGTCGAAACCGACAAATGAGCTCATTACCTGCGATAGGAATAGACATGCATCATGCTTGTTTGCGCATATCTCTGTGCTATGTAACTCTGTGATTGTGTGTGTGTTTATATATATATATATAAACTAACGACACCTAAGCTTCCTAATCTTTATTAATCATCATCTTCAGCATCTCATTTCTCCCTTTTAGCGTTAAGAAAGAAAAGAATGCACCGAGAGAGAAAGAAAACCATGAGAGAGAATGAGAGAAACCATGGCACCGTAAAACTTCTGGTTTCGATTTCTTGAGATTCGTAACTCCAATTAAAAATCCAGTCCAGTAAAAGTGTTTGTATCTTTCTTCTTTACACATTGGTATTATTTTTGTCCGGTAGAAGTTGATGGTGATGTAACTCCTCTTTCTCTTGAGTTCGGCCAATTGGAGTTCTAGGAGGCACAGACGATTTCTGGCGTTTTTCTCTTTAGCAGCTCGGACGAAAAGTTTCTCCAGAGTTTTCGTTGTTGTAATTTCTGTACGGAGGTAGGGTTTTAATAAATTTTCACCGGTTAAATTGGTATTTAATAAGTGAATTGATGTTGTGATTACCTGTCGATTTAATTTATATTGATATTTGTGATAAGTTTGAGGTTTGAAGGACGTAACTTCTAACGTTCCCAAACCTCTTGATTCGCATAACCTATTATTTCTATTTTGTCTATAATAATCTATTAGTGTTTCCATATACATGAATCATTAGTATTAAGTTGGCCAGACCTAATACCATGAGAGATGCAACGGTCGACTAACAGCATTAATCAATAGACAATCATGCATCTGAAACTCAAATTTTTGTAACCATTATCTGTGATGTTCAATCATTCTCTTTCTGGATTTTGAATTTCTTTGTTCAAACTTGAGCTTATTTGCTAAAATTGCAAGTCTTTGGATTCTAAGTTTAACTTGCATTAAACCTCTCATAAAACCACTGCACCACACTACACTTTTTCAATCATTTTCATGCGATATTATTTTCCTCACGTTTGAAAACTGAACATGTTAAATCTTTTTGTTTTTCTTTGACATGTTTAAAAAGGAAGAATGCATGAATCTTTTCCATCTTATATCAATTTTCGAGGACGAAAATTTTTATAAGGTGGGTGGGATATAACACCTCGAATTTTTAAAAAATTAAATAAAGATAGTATATAATAAAAAGGTTTAGAGGTAAGTAGCACTCGAACTTTTAGTACGATCATGAGGTGCTAAAAGTTAGGGTGTTACAATGTTACTCTAAATTTTATATTTTATAAATATTTTATTTAAATATAATTTTTTTAACATAAAAATGTATTATTTTTAATAATATCATAATTTTATATTTTTTAATTATTCTAAATAAATATTTTATCAAATACTAATTAAAGCTATTCTTCCATTTTCTTTTACTAATCTATTTTCTAACTATTATATAAAATTAAAATCGTATTAATGAATTTAATATTAAAATTAATTTGACTTTTTATTATTTAGAGTATTTTTCAATCAATAATTTTATACTCTTTACTTTTTTTTTCAGTTTCATTTTGAATTTTAATTTAGTATTCAAAGGTAGTGAAATTCCATTGATACGGAAATAAAGTTACAAAAGGGTCCATAGGGTATAATAAGTAAAATAATGTGATACCCACATTGCAACATCCAAATGAAACAACTTAAGATCTAAAATGTTTATCTTTCTCTTTCTCGCCGTCTATTATATTATCTATTCTATTATATAAAAATCGAATTTTTACCTTTAACAATAGAATCAATGTAGCATGCTTCTGCTTTATTTTGTTTAACTCATTAAAGTCAATTCGTTATGATGAATTAATTATATCAACTAATTGATTTGAATAGATATTTAAGTATCACACAATTTAAAATTATGTATATTAATTATTTGATTTAATTTTTATGATATATAAATTTAAGGAATAAATTAAAATAAGATAATTTATTACTTATTTAAATTGAATACAACAAATATAAATTAATTTAGTTAAAAATTTACTATTTTCTAATCTTCTATACATAAAAATGACAAAACAAAATTATAAAAAAAAGTCTTTTTTTCACTTTTGCTATTTTAGTTTTATTTTCTTTGCTTTTTTTATGTATAATTTTATTTTATATTAACTTTATTTATTCAATAATAAAATATACTCATATTAATTCTATCATATAATAATATATTTTTCTCCTATATTAATCAAAGAATTTCAATAGTTATCAACTACATCTAATAGAATGACTGAGAAGTGAGAACTACGAGAAATTAAACCCAGGTTCAAAAAGCTGAAACAAAGAAAAGAAAACAGTAAATATATGATTAGCGAAAAATGTATAATAATGACAAAATATACTAAAACTGAATTTTTTCTTCAACTAATAAAAGTGAGGTGTTAATTCCTCATGAATGTATTTTTTCTCTAAAATGAAATCACTATTTTCTTTTCTAAATTTATTTTAGAAAAATATATTTATTATAATTTTATTACAATTAACATTTAACGAATAATGCATTATTATACTAATTTAGAGAAATATTTTTATTATAATTATATAAAGTCAATATTTAATACATTATCAACTAATAAAAGTGAGGTGTCAATTCCTTATGAATTCATTTTTCCTCCAAAATGAAAGAACTATTCTCTCTTCTAAATTTATTTTAGAAAAATATATTTATTATAATTATATTACAATATTACAATTAACATTTAATGAATAATGCATAATTATAATAATTTAGAAAAATAAAATAAAGTCCAGTAATTTATCTTCCGACTGCACAAGTGTATAGAATAACTTTTAAGAATGAGTCATGTATAGTAAATACGGTCGATGATTGTAAAACTGTATACTAACATTGATATAATATTATTTCAGGTATATATTTTGCAGGCATCAAAGAAAAGTGTTGAGTTATTTTTTAGTAGATTTAAATTATTTATTGTTTATTAAAAAATTTTGTGCATTAGAATTCTCTAATAATTTATTATTTATTTTGATTTAATTTTGATATGTTCTTACTTGACAGTAAAACAACGTATAAAAATTTGTTGGTGGGTCTAAGTATTATTAAGTTATTTATGGTCACATTGAGTATATATGTTTGATTTATTGAAGAAAGTAGATTACTAAAACCAATTAATAACTATTTTAAAGTTAATATATTTAACACTAGCTTAAGAAAAAACAAATAATACATAACATGTTATATTTTTATTAATCAAATTATTATAATTTAAATTAATCTTAACAAAATAATTTAAAATTATAATTTCAATTTTATCACGTGCATCACATGGGTTAATACACTTGTTTCAATTAAGAAAGTGACATGTGGCACATTTTTGTTGTAAAATTAGTAAGGAGGAGAAAAAAATTCCTTAATTTTAGAGAAAAAGATTTGATTTCAATTACAATGAAAAGATAATATGTGACACATTTTGGTTGTAAAATTAAATATATATAATAGATGTGTTATCTAGTTTTTGGAAATTCTATGAATCATGGTTGGATCTGGAACAATGGTTGAAGTAAAGCAAATCGTACAGCCCAGTTCTTATTTAGCTTGAGCTCAAATACCCTCTGATAATTGATTTCTTAATATGTTCAAATAGAGATGTTAATACTTCAAACAGTAATAACAATAAATAAAAACAAACAAACAAACAAGCAAAAACGTTGATGAAGTGATACAGAACCATTAGCGTAAGAATTCTATTTTATTTTTTTTACAAAAAAAGAAAAAGAAAAAGAAGGAAAGGAAAAGCAAAAGGCAAAGACATCAAATTGTTAAAGAAGGGGAACGATAATGCATGAGTGGCAATAATATATTAATAGCATCCAAAGTAGAGTTGGCCTCTGAAGCAAAGAATATGGGTAAAATGCATTGAAGCATGTTTACTCAAACAAAAAAGAAGGGAACCAATAAGGGAGGGAATAAAGAAAAAAGCCTAAAGGGTAAATTATTATATGTGCCTGAAGCAAAGCAAAGAATTTATGAGATGTTGATATACATAAGACGCAAAGGATAGCAAAATTTAGGGAGGATGGAATTAGCGGGAAAAAGAGAAAAATCTAAACTGAAAAGAACTAAGGAGAGGGATTAGGGAGAAAGAGAGATTGTCAGATTGAAGAAGCACAAGAAAGCTGAACCAAAGATACTATTATATTGTACCTTAGATTTTCCAGGTCCGTATAATACTTGTCTTCTTTCCGTACTCACTTTTTGTTATCCTTATTATGTTTGCTTCTAAATACTAAATGCCTAGTAGACAACTTGATTTTGTATTACTTGTATTATTTAATTTTTTTTTTGGGATAAAAAACGTTAATAAACCAAACCTTGATCAAAGTTACTTGTATCCCCCAAATAAAATTGTATTACGTGCATGTCTCAACTTGGATTTATATAAATCGAATTGACTTATATCAATTTAGTCTTACAAATAATTTATTAGGATTGATAGTAAATTAAAGTGACCTATTTTGATTTAGTATGAAATGATGAACAGTACATCTATAGTAAATTAAATCAATTTGATTCAATTTACTACTTGTAACAAATTATTGATATTTATTATAATTTGTCAATAATCACAGGACTATGACTAATTTCACGTAAAGTTGATCTTATTGACAATTCTATATATTATTTTTAAATTTTGATAAAATTTTTAATATATATTACAAAAATATTAGATATCATTAAATTTTTATTTCATACTAAAAATTAAATATAGATGTATAGTTTATTTAAAAATTTATAATTTCGTAATAATATTATGGATAAAAATATTAATTTAAGCTCTAAAATTTTTGAGAAGCGAATTTAATTTACAATATTGCTCATGGTAATTAGGGATACACAAAAATAACAAACCAAATAAAAATAAAAACTGAAATCACACTGTATATATGATCTTAGATATGTAGTACATGATCCAAAAATCCTAATAATAAGAATAATCATTTTAAGGGTAAATTACTTAAATAAAATAAATATCAATTTAAATTATTTATATACGACTTTTAAAAAAAAATTACTCATATCCATTTTTTTATAATTCTATGTAAATCGTCATATAAAATGTAGCGATTTACAAAAATAACATAAATCTACGGTAGGTTAGCACGGTTTTTATGCAGAACGTAAATGATCAAAATTCGTTACAGGATGTAGTGATTTCTGAAGAAAGTGAAGCAAGTATAAACCATTGAGAGAGTAGCAGTTTATGTTAATATTTTTTTAAGATAATTTGTTTAGCGGCAAGTGCCTTCTCTTTTATGTTGTTTTGAGTATATAAATTTTGTTTTAATTTTTTATCGTATCTTTCATTGGAATAGGTTTGTTTGGGTGAGTTGTTAAGAAAAGATTTTTTTTCGACTTATCTTTTTTTAGAAAATCTTATGTAAAAGTAAAAGTAATTTTATGGTTGGATATCTCATGCAAAAAGATCTTTTTATCCATCAATTATGTTTAGGTATAACAATATAAAAGTACTTTTTGTTTATTTATTATGAAAGACATCTTTTTTTAAGGAAAAATGATGATGTAAATTACAGTTTTTCAAAAAAGTATTTTTTTTTATTTTTTTAGTACTTTTATTTTTACTACTAAAAATTTGCCAAACATGTTAAAAAATAAAAAATATATTTTTTCATTAAAAAAAAAATTTTTTTTATCAAAATAATGGCGCCCAAACAAGCACTTTGACTAATCTATCGCCATGCACAAGACGAAATTTAAATCTTTAATACAAATTAATGAGCTAAACACTAGATCAATCTAACTTAATTAATTTGTGACGTGAATTAAAATTAAGTTATTTTATTAATTTTTTTTATAATAGACCTACTACTTTAAATAAAATAAAATAAAATTCTAATTTAATCTACAAAATAAATTATATTATTTATTTAGTTTGTACTTTTTCCTTTAATTTTTTTAAATTTAAGTGTTAGGATTTATTTTTTTAATCAATAGAAATGATAAGAATTTTATTAATAACATTGTGATATTAATAGAAGTGTGACCCTGTAGCAGATTATCTTGGAGAACATATTAACATAAATCGTTGTTGCCTTTGGCGGTTTATGCTTGTATCACCTTTTTACGAGACTGCTACATTCTATAGTGATTTCTGATCATTCACGTGCTGCATGAAAACTGCGTACCTACAGCAATTTCTGTTATTTTTATAAACTGCTACCCCTATAGCAATTTATATAGAATTATGAAAAAAATGTATATGAATAATCTTTTTATAAAAATTGTATATGAATAATTTTAATTTTCATTTATTTTATTCAAGTAACTTGCCCTTGTTTAAATGCGAACTATGTTGTAATTTAATTAAGTTTTATCCACAGTTTTATCTTTTATCGTCAAATACCTATCGATGACTTTACATTATACAGAAAAATAAGATAAAAGACTGATAATGTTGTGATTTTCAATTAAAAAAAAAATTTCTAGTAGAGATTTTTCAATCAAATTGCTTATTATAATAGCTTCCAAGAAAACTTTTTTGAGAAGATGTCAATTGCTTTTCATTTCACATTTCATACACGTTTCTTGTTACACAGGCATGCATGTAGAGGAGAAAGAAGATATAGCCATGTAGGGCAACAAGCTAAGAACAAAAGCATGGCTAATCCAATTCCTTTACCTGATTTCTTGCAACAACGTGCCTTCGACTTCGCAGTTGAGAAACTCACAAATTTGTGGAAGAAGCATGTAAGGAATCGGGTGGACTACGCATTGAACTGCCATAAGAAAGTTAAGAAGTTAGGAAAAGCTGTGGAGGAGCTCAAGGAGGATGGAAAAAAGGTCCATGATAAAGCCGAGGAGGACGAAGGGCTTTATGGGAGAGAAGTATATCATGTTAAAGCATGGCTGCGTCAAGTAGATGAAATAATCTCTGAATATGGCAAGTTGAAAGATGAACACAGTAAACACGTTGTCATAAATCTGAAGAAAAGGTATCTCTGTAGCAAGAGGGCAGAAGAAATCAAAGAGTTAGTCATGGAGCTACAAAAAGAAAAGCTGGATAATATATCTTACTGGCAGCAGCAGCAGCAGCAACAACAACAACAATGGCCATCCTCTGGATTCATGGGTGTTACATTTTCTGATTCTCATTATGTGAGTAGCAGTTTCATTTCTATGATATTCATATAGAGTTGTATGTATCATAATTAATACTCGTATTGAATTTGTACTTGTGCATCATATGTAGATGGAATTTAAGTCGAGAAGGACTACAATGAAAAGGATTATGGCATCGCTAGAAGACTCGAATTCAAGATTGGTTGGTGTTTATGGACCAGCTGGTATTGGGAAGACCACTTTGGTGATAAAGGCTGCCAAACAAGCTCAGGAAATTGACAAGTTGTTCGATATGGTGATCATGGTGAACGTGACAAAACGTCCTGATACAAAGAAGATTCAAGGCCAAATTGCTGAAATGCTAGGAATGAAATTGGAAGATGAAAGTGAGGAAGCAAGAGCAACTAGCATACAAGAGAGGCTGAAGAATGAGAAGGATAACATCCTTATAATCCTGGATGATCTGTATGCCAAACTGGATCTGAATGCTTTGGGAATCCCACTACAAACAAAAGAAGAATCTTCTGCCATTGTGGTTCATAGCCAAAATCCTGAATTGGAGGATAATAAGCGACCTGGGAAATCTGCTACTGATGATGATAAGAATAAGATGAAAGCAAAAACCTCCTTCGTCTATGGCTCTAGCAAGTTAAAAGAGCACAACAGGGGGTACAAGGTTATATTGATTTCTGAGATGAGACAGGTATTAACTGAAATGGATGTGAAAGCAGCCTCTATTTTTGCTATAAATGTCTTAAATGTCATGGAGGCAGAGAAATTGTTCAAGAGCATGGTTGGAGTAGGCGCCAATGATTCTGAACTTGAAACATTGGCAACTGATATAGCCAAGAAGTGTAACGGTTTGCCTATGTCAATAGTTACAACTGCAAGGGCATTGAAAAATCAGCCGAACCCCTTGGTTTGGAAGGATACCCTTGTAAAACTTGAAAAGCTTGCGGTGGAAAATCCAAATGCAGCACCTGAATATTCTACAAAGTTGAGTTACGGGCTTCTAGAAAATGAGGAGCTCAAGCTTACCTTCTTGCTTTGTGCCCATATGGATCATGACGCATTGGTTGCGGATTTGGTGAGATATTGCATCGGTTTGGGTTTTCTTCAAGGCGTCTACTCAGTGTGGGAAGCCAGAGACAGAGTACAAATGCTACTTGCCAAGCTAAAAGACTCAGGTTTGTTGTCTGACAGTTATTCAAGTCATCATTTCACAATGCAAAATCTTGTTCGCAATGCAGCTTTGTCAATATCATCTGAGGAGAGACATGTGTTCACAATGACTGAAGGAAAATTCAATGAATGGCCTAGCAAGGATGAACTTGAAAGCTGCACTATTATCTCGTTAAGACACTGCAATTTCATTAGGAGATTTCCCAAGAGCATAAAATGTCCTAGACTTAGCGTATTTCATATTGAAAATAATGGTCCATGTTTAGAAATACCAGATAGTTTCTTTCAAGAAATGGAAGAACTTAGGGTATTGATTTTGATTGGTGTCAATCTTTCAAAATTGCCTTCATCAATTAAAAACCTCACAAAACTTAGGATGCTTTGTTTGGAGCAATGCATTCTAGGTGAGCAATTAGAGATCATAGGAGAGTTGGAAAACTTAAGAATTCTCAGCTTTTCAGGATCTGATGTCAAAAGTTTGCCTCATGAACTAAGCCATTTATCTAATCTACAAATCTTTGACATAAGTAACTGTTACAAGCTTAGAGTGATTCCACATGATGTAATGTCAAATTTAACTAGATTAGAAGAGTTGTATATGAGAAACATTCCCTTTCAAAGCGAGGTTGATGATGGCAAGCAGAGTGAAAATGCTAGTCTATCTGTGTTAGGAAATCTGAACCAATTAACAAATCTAGACCTACAAATTCCAAATGCTTCTTCTTTGCCCAATAATTTCTTCTTTGACAAGCTGTATAGCTACAAGATTATCATTGGGTCTTCAAACAGAGGATATTCAGATCCTGATTTCCAGATTCCAAAGAAGTATGAATTGTCCAGATGCTTGGCAGTATATCAAGAGGATGGCAGCTTTGACGTTCATTCCCATGATGCAATCAAAATGCTGTTTGAAAGAGTGGAAATTTTGTTGCTGGAAAAGTTCAACAGTGTCCAGGATGTTTTTTATGAACTGAATTTGAAAGGATTTCCATCTCTTAAGCATTTATCCATTGCAAGAAATCATAGTATTCAATGTCTCATCAGTCCAAAGAAAAGGGGGTATCCTGAGAGGATTTTTCCTAAATTGGAGTCTTTGCATCTCTATAAGCTCAAGAAAATGGATCAAATATGCTGCTGTCAATCACTCTCAAAAGATTCATTTGCTGAGTTGAAAATGATTAAGATCAGGCTCTGTGGTCGGATGAAAAATGTTTTCTTATTTTCTATGGTCCAAAAACTAGCTGCTCTTGAAACAATTGAAATTTCTGAATGTTACTCTTTGGAGAAGATTGTTGACATGGAAACAAATAATGAAAAAGAGCCTCTTCCTAAGTTCTCTAAACTACGTTCTTTGACACTACAATCTTTATCCAAGTTTACTGGGTTCGACCCTGTTGCATCAGACGGAGATACCAGATCACTGTTCCATCACAAGGTATGTTCATAACTTCTTTCCAGATTTGATTATCTAGTGCACTTTGACTTGTTTTTTCTCCAAGGGAGGAAAGTAATTTAAGAAAATCGAATTCAATTTCTTTAATAGTTAACTTTTTATATTGGTTGACAGATTGAAGTTCCGAAGCTAGAGAGAATGGAGTTGTCTGTGCTCCAAATCAACCACATATGGAGTGACCAAACATGGAATAATAAAAACCAAAGCATTTCTCCCTTTCAAAATTTAATACACTTGGACGTGAATGACTGTTGGAATTTAGAATGCTTATGGTCATTTTCTATCGCCCGACCTTTGGAGAATCTTCAAAGCCTTTCTGTCAGTGAATGTAAGATGAGATACATCTTTCCTCAAGTTCAAAGTGGAGAGACTAAAATGAACAATAAGGTACGTAATTTGCTAACAATATATTACATTTGTCTTATTAATTAGTTCTTGGTGAAAAAAATTTTTAAGTGCTAGCTTGCTTGCTGGATTGGTTTTTTGAGTGAAAAAAATATTTAAAAAAAAAATAAAAATACTTTTATTCAATTTAAAAGTTACTAGAATGAGACTTGCATGATGCGCGGGCCATAAATTAATTATTGTATGTAATAAATATTAAAAATGATTATGTTTTTGTAAAATTAAATTAAATATGTATAAACTAAAATTAAATTTAAAATGTGTTTTGTTTAAAATAATTTGTAGTACAAAAGATTTGGATATTGGAGTTATACAAAGTGACATTTTTAGTTGGTGGTTTGATTTTTGCATTTATTTTGGTTGATGAACCTAGTCTTCTTATGTGACGCTTGTCCTCCTTTTTCTTTATTGGTTATTGTTAGAGTTGTTGCTTTTTTCTTTATGTGTAGATTCTTGTGAAGGCATGTTGTTCTTTATGAATTGTTGAGTTGTATGCACTTTCTATTGTGTTATTTGTTCCATTTTTGCATGTATGTTCTTCTTTCAAAGATGTGTCTTGAATTTGTATGATTTTCTTTCTCCTATATATCTCTTGATGTGCATGCAGTTTTACAATGACATCTACAATAAAAAGAACAAAAATGTGTAGAATTTTTTTTAAATAAATTATATTTAATAATAATTGAAATAGTATAACATGAAATTATTTGTTAACATTTTATTTGACCCACTCTGTTAGACAATATCTCAAGTGATACAAATTCAAAATAGTGTTGAAAAATGTTCAATTTAAAAATACAATAAATATGTTTGTTTTGTACCTTTTCATCTAATATAATCATTTCTAAGCAAAGAAACTCTTCTTCATTTTATTTGTGGGTGTTAATATTTTTCATAGACGAACCACACGAACTTTGATAAACCAATTGTCTGATTGTTTGGAAATATTGTCTAAAGAATGATGCTCCATTGAGTAAGTTTGAGATGTTGTGTAATGCGAAAATAAATTTTTTGTGTTAAATTTGATGTTATTTGAAGAAATAGTGATAAAAGACTTATATAAGTAGTTCAAATAGTATAAAATTTGAATATTTGTAACGGAAATATGATTAATAGATTATTATGACTTTTGTATTATAGATATTTATTACATTTAATGAGTTATTTATAAAATTAATAAATTAATTGTTAAGGTTATAAATTTATTATATTATTTATAACGGTAAAATATAATAAATATAGGGATATGAATTTTTATAGGTTACAAATTTAGTTAGACACTATTAATTTCTAATTATTATCATTAATTTTGCAGTCTAATTTGCATATATTTTTATTACTTGTATATTTTTTTGTATATATATATATTTTTTTTGTTGATTTGAAAATAATAGTTGATTTGGCAAGAATTGAGTGGTTGATTCTAAAATTTTACCAAGTAAGCGATATTGCTGACATGACATTAGTAGAAGGAGAAATATGTCTTAAAAATAATGTGGGTAAACTTATCCATCTACTTTTATATATTAAGAATAGAATAGATTTGAGTCTTTAAAAAATTTGCTTTTATTAAAAAAAAGCTAATAATACCTTACTTTTAAAAAAATAAAAATAAAAGACATTTTTAATATTTAAAATTTTTTTTAAAAAGTTAATCTAAATATAAAATTATTTTTGTCGGTTAAAAAAAATATACCTTTTAAAAAGATAAAAAAATAAGTACTTTTTTTGAAAGTCAATTCAAACTGACTTGTTATCCTGAGCACGTGTTACTTTTTTATTGGTTGATTTTTTAATTTGGTTATTAACTACGCTGCAGATTTGAATCAAAATTAATGTTTAATTTTAACTATGCTAGGGTCAGACTATAATTCACTTATTCTTTAAATTTGTATCTTTGTATTAAATTTGAAAAATATTAGTCCATGCTGGCCTAAATTTTAAAACTTTTTCTCTTCGATGTTATTTAATTTAAAAGAAAAGACAAAAAAAAAAAAACACACTGATGAATAAAAGTACATCACACCACTAATCATAAAAGTCAGATTTAATTTAAGGGAGTGTATGCATGTTAATTTCAATCTTCCGTGGAGTTAAATATTATATTTGGTTATTTTTGTCGTTTTCAATAATATTTTGAAGATATGTTTAGGATCTCGCTAGGGAGACAATGAACTATTTGTATAATGTGTACAATGGGCTATTGAGTTACAAAATGAACATCCTCATACTATCTAGAATAACCATTCGAGTACTAGTGATAATAAACATCTTCCCAAAAGGTTAAACTGATTTTGGAGTTCACCAATAATCAAACTCTTGACCTTTCGGATTTAGCACTCTAATACCATGTCATGATACCACTCATCCCAAAAGCTTCAGGGAAAAGATAATACTAATGATTATATGTCTAATACTCCATAAACCTCTATTGTACACATTGTATAAATATTTCATTGGCTCCTCGTACTTTTCCAATTTTAAAATTTGAATGATATAAAAATAAAAAAGTTGGATCATATAAAATAAAAATTTTAAAATTTATATGTTGCAATTGATCATCCTCCTATTTTGCACTCGCCTCTGTCTCTTCCTCCTCTCTCGACAGCCCTGCGTTTGCCTCCGTCATCGCTTTTGAACTCCTCCGTCATCGCTTTCTGTTGATATTTTTTTGAAAGTTAAAAAAATTAGTTGCTCTTGTTGTGGGTGAGAGGTGAGTAGTGATGGAAATTAAGGTGAGCTGAGTTATATGACCGGACCGATTACCATTTCAGTTATGATAATTATGGTTTGATCATTCCTAGATTTTAGTTAATTTTTTTATTAAATATTTTTAATATGTAATTTTTGAATGTTCATGAATGAAATTAATAAATAATAAATAAAATAAATTCTGACTTTTTTTTATCTTCTTAAATTACTGATTACTTATTTACATTCATATCCATATAACACATTAATTTCTACACCCTTCAATGAATGACCCATTTAGCTACAGCTTTGATAGAATTTTTGAAAGGAAAAAAGAATTTCAAATGAGTTGTTTGCACTTTGAATGCAGTAAATGTATTTAGCATAATTGCTAATTCAATTAGCTTGCTATTGTGAACCAAAAGCAGGATGCAATTTTTCCAAATTTGAAGACTGTCAAACTGAGTAACATAAAGAGTTTGTGTAAAATATGGAATTCTGAAGCTCATGAAAATTCTTTTGGCAAACTACACACTCTTATCATTGAGAAATGTGATGAATTGGTCCATGTGATTCCTTATAATATAGTTGGAAGATTGTCGAATTTAAGTTCCTTGAGGGTTACGAACTGCGAGTCAATCAAAGTTATATTTGAAGAAGCTGATGATGATAATAGAAAACAAGATAACATCAAGTTGCAAGATATTCATTTAGAAACACTCCCAAAACTGAAAAATGTATTCAAATGGAAGAAAGAAGTAAAATGGAGTGATCTCAAATTGCAAAAGATATGGGTGCATGATTGTGAAAGGTTGGAAAACATATTTTCAGTTTCTGTAGTCAAGACTACTGAAATAAATATGGAAAGTCTTGAAAGCCTTGTGGTTTCAGATTGCTCTCAACTCAGAGAAATAGTGGACAACAAGGGAGCAGATGTTGTCATCGACAAAAGTGGTCCTGTTAAATTCAACTTGCCTAAATTGAGGAAAATAGTAGGCAAGAAGGGACAAGATGATGTTATCGACAAAAGTGGTCCTGTTAAATTCAACTTGCCTAAATTGACTAGTGTCAAGCTTTTGGAACTATCAAAATTCAAGAGTTTTTATTCATCGGGAGCTTATGAATTAAGTTGTCCAGCATTGAATGACCTATCTATTCAACGTTGTTACTTGTTGGAACCATTTGAAGAAATCCTATTGCATGCAAAAACAAAGAATATTCTTTTTCCAGAAAATTCTAAAACTGGAGAAATAAAAGTAAAGGAGGTAATACTAGCAAGTCTTTTAACTCCGAATAGATTCTAGCTTGCTAGTAGAAAAATGGAAGAAAATTTATGGGATAAGAAAAATTAAACAAATTAATTAAAATAGAACAGTCAATGTGGCAATGTTGTATATAATTCATTAATTTTCATTATTGATTTCATATAGGTAATGAATAACAAGTTAAAGTCCATGCACATTGAACCGCGACATCTAGTCGGGTCATCAATGGACTATGACTACAGAAGGGATAGCTTAGAAGAGCTTCAGTTGTCTCGACTGAATAATACTGATATTATATATTGTTTCCTTCATTGCAACCCTAACCTCAAGAGCTTATGCTTGAATCATTGTTATTACTTTAGAGAATTGAAGCCTGGTGGAACAAGAAGGCCCGCTATTGGGGTTGTGCCAAAGTTGAAAAGCTTGACATTAACAAACATGTATTATCTTGAGAAGATTTGCTTTGAACAAGATGCAGTCCTTCAAAAGATAGAGTCATTGGTTATAAACAATTGTTTAAGTTTGTACACCATAGCACCTTCGTCTGTGTCTCTCGCTCACTTGACAATTCTAGAAGTGGTTGACTGTGGGCAATTAAGATATGTGATGTCACCATCAACTGCCAAAAGCTTGGGTCAACTCAAATCCATGAAGGTAATCAATTGTGAAATTCTAGAGGAAATTGTTTCAGAGAAAACACAACAAGGACAGGAAGAAAAAGAAAATGTAGTCACGGAGGTTCCCATCATTTTCAAACAATTGACAACTCTTGAGCTTGTGTCATTGGAGAGCTTTAATAGTTTCTGCAGCTCCAAGAATTGTGCCTTTAAATTCCCTTCACTGGAGAATTTTATTGTGAGTGCATGCCCCAGAATGCGAGTTTTCTCTGCAAATGAAGTGGACTGTGGGCCAAATTTGCAAAAGATATATTATGTGCATCACAAAAAGAAAAAGAGATGGTGTTGGCACGAAGACAATATAAAATCTACAATAAAATACATATATGACAATAAGGTAAGTCTTTTATGAATTTTTTTTTTATTAGTGGTTTCCTTTTTATTTTCTCATTTAATTAATAATTAAGACATATAGCTTATTTCATTTTATTTTATTCGAACATGACTTTGTTTGAATTAGTTGGCGAAGACCTTTATAATTAACATTTTTATTTACGCAGATCATTATCAAATGAAATATTCGAATAATGTAACAAGTATACTTCAATTTTTGTGATAACTAATTTTGCATTATTCACAGAAATTTTTTGAAGGCATGAATGAGTTGCATTTGTATTCTGATAAAGTTTTTCTAAAATCAATCTGGCAAAGTAAAGAAGGTCCCCGAAAAGATTGGTTTTCTGGTTTAAAAAATCTGACGCTATATGACTGGGATGCATCGCATGCAATTCCGTCAAATGTCCTCTGTTGTTTGAAGAGCTTACAAGAAATTCGAGTGGAGCTCTGCCACAACATAGAAAGCATTTTTGAGATGGATGACACTAAGAGCTGGGAATCATCATTCCAACTGAAGAAGCTAAGTTTAAATTATCTTACAAGTCTGAAGAGTGTGTGGCAACATGACAAAGGAGAAATCCTTCTAGGCTTTCAAAATCTGCAGCAGGTCACTATCAATGGTTGTAGTAAACTGACAAGTGTATTTCCTACTGTCTTGGCCAGAGATCTTAAAAAGCTCGAGGAACTTGATGTAAGCGATTGCGCTCAGTTGCAAGAACTTGTTGGAAAAGATCAAGAGGAAGCAGTGGAAGGATCACAAAAGTTTGTGTTTCCTCGTTTAACCAAACTAAAACTATCAGAGTTGCCACAGCTAAGAGACTTAAACTCTGGAAGATTGACTCTGGAGTGCCCCGAGTTAAAGCAGCTGCACCTGTTTCCGAAGCAACAACAAAAATATCCGGAGGTAATAAGCAAGTGCATGGGGTCTATATACACTTTTTCTTCTCTTATATATTTTGTTTCTTATCATTTGCGTTCCTTAATTCATTAATAGGACGGTGTTTCCAAGGTGGAGAAGTTGTGGCTCAATCCAAATCACACTTGGGCGAAGCAGTTTATGAATAAAGGCGACTTTCATCACTATTTAAATGAACTTTACCTTAGGTACTCTGGTTACAATGATGATGGAGAGAACTCTACTTCACCATTTGAGATACTTGCTGACAAGATGCTTCCCAAATTAGAGATTATTGATATATATGGGAACAAACATTGCAAAACCATGAATATTCCCAAAGAAGCGGGTGAGAGGATGCTTCACTTGAAAGAATTGAAGTTGGACTCACTAAATGAGCTGAACTCCATTAGTGGGCTAGAGTACTTGTTAAAGCTGCGGTTATTGAAGGTTTCTTTTTGTCGTAAATTGACAACAGTATTAGTACTACAATCATGTTCCAATCTGAAAGAATTGCATATAAATGATTGTGATGGATTGGAATGTTTATTGACATCCTCAGCAGTAAAAATGCTAATACACCTTGAGGAGTTGAAAGTTGAATACTGTAAGTCATTGAAAGAAATAGTGGGAAAAGAAGAAGAAAGTGGGACGGAAGACATTATTGAATTTAAGCGCCTACACAGGATAACTCTTGAATCTCTGTATAGCCTGGAATGCTTTTATTCAGGGAATGCCACACTGAATTTGCCTTCTTTAATTCGAGTGGACATACAAGACTGCCCCAAGATGAAAATTTTCTCTCAAACAGAAATAAATGTGAAACCACCATTATTTCAAGTATTTTACTCCTATTATGAAGCTGAAAGATTGTTCTTCGATGATCTAAACGTAGCTGCTGCATACCAGTTTCTACAACAGGTAAAAACTTTTGAATCTATTTCCATCGAAGTTTCTTTTTTTTTTTTTAATTCAAATTTTGTTTTGAATTTATTATTATTATTATTATTATTATTAATAAATAAAAATGTAAGGAATGTAATATTCTTCGAATTATAAATTATAAACTCAAATTTGAGAAATCTTTTACTTTTCACCAAATTGACTTTTGAAAGATATATTTGTAAAAATTATAGTATTTATATTTGGTAAATTAAATTAAAAATGACTTTTAATAAATATAAATAATAATAATTATATTTAATAAAATATTTTTTAAAATTTAGAATGATCATAATATATATAAAAATAGAGAATTTTGATTGTAAATAAAATTTGGCATTGATTATTTAATCAAGAATAAATATAAATATTTATTAATATATAAAATTATATTAAAAACTTTTTAACATTGCATTTGATTTATGCAATTACAACTATTATATATATATATATGTTGGAACTGCTTTTTTATAATATAAATTAACATAAGTGGCTATAAATGTCTCTAAAATTACGTTAAACATACTAAGATCTGAGTACAAAATTCACCAGTTAAGAAATTGATCATATATCCTTTTATTATATATTGATATAAATTTTGGAAATGAAATGAAAATTGGCAATATATTATTTTTTTTGTTAGCATTGTTTTATGGTCACGCCAAAAGAGGTATAATTAATTAATATAATTTCGACAAGGAAAAGTCTAGGGGCCAACAACTTTTGTGTTTTCTGACCAGCACTTAACCATCAAAACAAAAGTGAGTGATCTCCCACCATTAGATGTAATCTCATACTATTAAAAATACTATTGATAGCCAATTGATGGTTACAAAACAACAAAAATTGCTGATCCCCTACCATTCCTCTTTTGACAAAATGATCAATGTGGGTAAATATAAAATTCCAAACATCTATTTATAAAATGGTAAGTGACAAACAAATGATTAGAAAGTAAATTATGCTAACCATATCTAAACCTTTATAAACAAGGGATAAAAGATTTTTTATATCAATTTCAAACTATCGGCAAATGAATTTGTATGTTGTCCATTAAATTTGATAAGATGTTTAGTAGTTTTTTCAATTAAAAAACTCAGAATTTATTTATTATTTCTTTTGTAATTAATTATATTCATCACTATTGTTATTTCTGATAGAAAATTTAAAATATTTAAAGTTCTAATTAATCTTTTTTATTATATATACTTTCCTGACATAATAAAACCCAGGAACATCTTGTTCTTGAAAATCATTGGGAGCTAAAAGATTTATGGCTTGATAAAGTACATATCTTAGGAAAGAGCTATTTCTCTGATTTCAAATTGGAAAGTCTGGTGGTGAAAGGGTGTGATGAATTTTTTACAACCGCAATACTACCTTCTCATTTACTTCCCTTCTTCAGTGGATTACAAGAGTTGGAGGTGCAGGGATACAATTCTGTTGAGGCCATATTCGAAGTCAAAGATACACCAACAGATATTGTTATTCCTTTGAAAAAATTGACCTTGGAGAAACTTCCAACTTTGAGCCATGTTTGGAACAAGCATCCTAAAAGAAAGCTAAGTTTTCCAAAATTGGAGGAGGTTATTGTTGATGAATGTGGAAGCTTAAAATCCTTGTTCCCAGAATCAGTTAACATACAGAGGTTAGAAGTGAAGAATTGTGAGAAGTTAGTTGAAATTGTCTCCAGAGATGAACTAGCCAAAGAAGAAGAAGCAAATAAACAGGTTAATATCTTCTCCAAACTATCTTGTCTGAAGCTGTGGAATTTGCCAAATCTGAGCTACATTTATCATGGAATGGAAGTCTCTGAAATTTCATTATCAAATGCATTACTACCATGGCATATGCTACATTCCCTTCATAAATTGGAAGAGTTGGTGGTTGGGACTTGTGGTTCCTTTGAGACAATATTTGATGTGAAAGATGCTCCAACAAATGAAGAAGATACAAACATGATTACTGTTATTCTTTTGAAGACATTGACTTTGGAACATCTGCCAACTCTAAGCCATATTTGGAACAAGGATCCTAAAAGAAGTAGTCTCAACTTTCCATGTTTGGAGGAAGTAGTTGTGAATGGATGTAAAAGCCTCACAAGCTTGTTGCCAGCATCATTGCCCATGTCTAACATAAAAAAGATAGATGTAAAAAACTGTGAGGAATTGGTTGAAATTGTAACAAAAGATGAAGCAGACAATGAAGAAATAAATAAGGAGTTTATTATGTTCCCTAAGCTAACCTCATTGACTCTGCACAATTTGCCAAATCTTACATACATTTATGCTGGAATGCAAATTCTAAATCTGCCCAAGTTAAGAGAGTTGGATATTTCTCAGTGTAAATTTGCAACAGATTCCACTGCAGAGGTACGAAAGCTCCTACCTTAAAAATATTCCTAAGTTTCTAATCTTGTTAGGTTTATATATGATATGCTTATTCTTATTTTTTGTTTGTTAATAACTTAATATATCTCTGACGAATCAATCCAAGTCTTTTAAATCATTCATAATGAGCACTCACCAAAAAATCATTCATAATGAGCCAAATGCATGTATATAATATAAGAAGCTACCCACCATTAGAAAATTATAGTATTTATATTTGGTAAATTAAATTAAAAATGACTTTTAATAAATATAAATAATAATAATTATATTTAATAAAATAGTTTTTAAAATTTAAAATGATCATAATATATATAAAAATAGAAAATTTTGATTGTAAATAAAATTTGGCATTAATTATTTAATCAAGAATAAATATAAATATTTATTAATATATAAAATTATATTAAAAACTTTTTAATTTCAATAATACAAACTAATTTTAGAAAACACTTCAAAAAGTATCTCCAATTTTTTAAAACTAAAAGTATAAATATATAATTGTAACACCCTACCATACTTAGTATTATGCTTAAGTCATAAGACTGAGATAGTAAGGTATTACGACCTCTAAGAATAGTAATATATATATAATAATAATAAAGAAAAAGTTATTTAACTAGGAGCCTTGAAAAACGGGTAAAAGAAAATCGCAAAATAAAAAGCGCAACGCTCAAGGAATAGGATTACTTGCATGCTAAGAAACCTAATAGGAACATGATAAAGATAAGCAGAAGAATAAAGGAAAGCCAAGGTAACAGCATAACTAGCCCCTGACTCAGCCTGCGAAGCTAAGGCTGGCCGGAGGATATATATATATATATATATATATATATATATATATATATATATATATATATATATATATATATATATATATATATATATATATATATATATATATATACATATAAACATACTTAAGTATCCCCAAAATACACCAAAACATCAAAGTAAACTCCTATCTCTCCCTAATCCTCTAAGAGGAGCAGCATACACAAGTTACTTGGAGAGTAAGCTAAACAAATATATACATGTATACAACCAAAACCAAAATACACCCAAGGACTACTTCGCTTCCCAAGATCCAGACGTCTAGTGAGGAGCTTCTCGACCTGCATCTGAAAAACAACAATACAATATGGAATGAGAACCGGAGGTTCTCAGCATGGTAAAAGTGCCACGCGCATAAGAAATACGGTCCTGAGAATGCCATAGGCAATCCTAGAACTCCGTTATTCAATTATCCAACTTAAGTACTAAATAGAAGCCATAAATAGGGGTAGGTATTCTAAATCTGCCTAACTTACTCAAGTTCAAGCTTAACCTAACACTAAACCATTTCCTCCGTTTTCCCCATCCTTTCATCATTCAGAATGCAACAGAAACAAGCAACCAAACAAGTTCCCGCACAAGTAATGATCAAATAGTACAAATAGCAAGTATAACAAATAGCAGGTAATATATATCAATTAGGCATACCCAGGAAATGCATAGCAATCCATACAAACAAATGCATATGATGCATGCCTGTCCTATGGCTGATGGGGCCCATCTGTCGGTTATCCAGCCAACCCGACAAGTCTGAAAACCTTAGACTATCTCCCGTCGCGCATCCCCAAGAGTCTATGCATAGAGTTCACATTCAATCATCATATAATCACTCAATGGGGGCTATCCATACCCGGGAATTTATACGTGCCCGGTCACCCTTACGACGTAGGGTCAACAGAGTATCGAGATTCAACCTGGAACACGTGGTGGCGAGCCACAGTTCTTACCTAGGGAAACTCGTATCTCAGATATCATTATTCATAAGCCATGGCAATTATCATCAATACATCATCAAGTATCAAACCTTAACATTAAACTTCATTAACTTCCTTATTTTCTTCATAAAAGCCACTATTTATAACTTTCTTCACCTTCAAGTTATCTTATTTTCCTAGCTTCTTTTACCTACTGGACCTAGAACCATACTTTAAGCCTTAAAGGGAAGAAAATGGAGGTTTAGAAGTGGAAAATTGGTTTAAAAACATTCAAAGCCGGTTTGGTCACCCTGAACTCAGATTTAAACACTAAACTTGCAACGTCCATAACTTTCTCCACAAAATTCCGTTTTCCACAAAGTTGATATCAATCAAAAGCTCTTGAAACTATCTTTTATTTGCAATAAACCACAACCCAATCCAAAATTTGAGGAGAATATTATGGACGTCTAAAATTCATCAAAATTTGGTTTTAACCACTTTCAACAAAACCTCTTTTTCTCCAACTTAAGTTTCTTACCATTTAAAACTTGCATTGTAAAACCATATCAACTCAATTCATCAACAACCATTACCAATATAAGCTTTAATCAACTCAACCAACCTAGAACATCAAAATTATCCACTTTTACCTCATACATCAATAACTTTTCCTTTGTTCACATCAATTCTTCACCTATACCAATTCTCATCATATATTTATCAACCTTCTATCAACATATACCAATTAAATGCCATTAACATAAATCAATTCTTCATACATGTTAATCCATCAACTTGACATAACAACCATTTATTAACAATCACCAACCATAATTCATCAATATCAACTTCAATATAACCCATTATAAGCAAGTCCAAAAGCATGAAATTAATAACATCAATACCTCATAATTCCAATCTATGTTCATCAACAATTTACTCCAACAACATTACAAACTACTCATTAAATGCAATTAACAGTTCAACTTATCCTATGGTTCCTCTAACCTAAGTTTTCACAACACTGTAAATATTAAACGTGCGAAACTTAAACCATACATTGGCCGATCACTTAGTTCACCCAAGGCAGCCTCACAACTCAAAATTACAGCCCCTCCAAACTCAATCAAACAGCCCCAAACCAAGCTTGATCACCAACAAGTCTCCAACAAGCATCAACATTCACATACACACTACCTAAACCACAATTAACACATCCAAACATAACAACTCAATACCCAAATTCCTAAATTCAGAAATTTTATTAGGGTTTGAGATCTCTTACCTTTACCCACTGATCCTTGGGCAATACCCACAAGAAATCAAGTCTAGTGGACCCCTAAAACATAAAAATCATAAAGGAATTGAGTTTCTCAAACCTTAAACTCGAAATTCATATACCAGCAGAAATGGAGCTAGGAAAAACCGATTCACTTACTGTTTTGTTTGGATAGAATTGAAGAGCTCGACGAGCCCGACACGTGGCCGCAAACGGTGCGGCGATCGGAGCCCGGATGAGGAAGTTATGGTAGTTGGAAGGAATGGTGAGGGTTTGTGAATCTCCTCTCCCTCCCTTGCTGTAATGGCGTCGCAGCAGCTTGTGAAGAAGAAAAGAGCTGCTGCCTCATTTAAGTGTTTGGGTCCAGTTCAACCGGTTTGGCCTTTTCGGTCCGTTTTTTGGCCAAATTTTTGAAATTGGTATCAAAATTTTTGTTTCGACGAGCTCTATCCTATTTTGATATTAGTTTTGTATTTTTAGCTTTCCTAATTAAAATTCAATTTATTAACTAATAATTTACCGATTTTTGCAGGGTTTACAATAATCATTTTGATTTACCAAATACAAAATAAAATACGGTGACTTTTTAAAAAGTTTAACAAAGCAAATTAACATCATTTTGATTTTAGTAGCATATCTCAAATATTCAACTAAATACGAGCAGCTTTTGCCATTTCTGATCTTTTGCTTGTATATGTGGTAATAGCTTATATGCACATCTAAAAGTCAATTTAAAAATTGCATGCTGAAAATACAAAATTGCATATGCATATATCGATTTATATTAATAACCTGTTATACGTAATAATGTTAGATATTTTTTTCGTTTTAAAAATTCGGTAGTTTGTTTTTTTGTCAAAAAAATATTTAGTCTTTAAAAAAATATACAATACTAAACTTATTTTAATTCTTTTATGATATTACTTAAAAAAATTAATACTTTTGCCTTTCTTTTGAAAATAAGCTTATTGAGAAAAGTTAATTCCATTGATTTGTCATCCTCGTATGTTTCAAGTATAATGTCAAATAATATTTTTGAAATTATCTGCAATAAATTATAGTTTGGCAATGAACTCAAAAGAATTGATTCTTATTTTGAGTTTAGGATTGAATTAAGAGTATCTATAAATTTTAAACAAAGAGACTGAAAATAGTGAGTTAATATTTTATTTAAAAAAAGCCATTTAACTATTTTGCAATAGACTTTGTCACAATAATACCTTTTTATAACTAAAAAAAAAGTGGCAAATTCTTTATTAAATTTGTTATTTACCGTTGAACAAATTGATCTTTTCTTATTTAAAATATTTTTAAATTCAATTGTCATGTGAAATCTTTTTTTATTTATAAGAAAAGCTATATTGATCGAGTAAAATAATCTTTTATCACATGTTATCTTCATCGTCAAGAAGAGTAATTTCTATAACACATGTTTAACTTATAAGCTTCTGCATGCTTCATTTATTTTATTTTATTTAGAATACTTTACGCATTTTGCAACATTTAAAAAAGGGAGAAGGTAAATTATATTGTCATGTCATGATGATGGTGTGTTGTCCTTCTTACTAAATTTGAATCCAATGGAGCAGGTTGTTACCCCTCACTTACAGCAACTGTCAATAGACAAGGCAGGTGTGATGATGCTTGACAATGAACTGCTTCATTTGGACCCACAAAACATAACATATCTGACATTGCAAGGCTTTAATGATATTCATGACTCAGATGCTGCATCTGCCTTTGATTTCTTTCCGAAGGTGCCACTTCCCAATATTCAGATGCTTGGGGTGGCCGACAGTGCTTTCAAGGAAATATTTCCCTCAAAAAAGCCTGAGATTATTCATTCACAGCTGCTTGCTCAAAAATTGGAACTGAGGAATCTGCACAAGCTTGAATCTATTGGGTTAGACCACACCTGGGTAACCTTCTCTAATCTCACATCGGTAAAAGTTGAGGGTTGTGCATCTTTGAAGTCTTTGTTCACTTCTTCAACCGCCAAATGTCTTGTTCAACTTGAACAGTTGCACATATCCAAATGTGAA
The DNA here is from genome assembly GCF_003086295.3 of Arachis hypogaea. NCBI lineage: Eukaryota > Viridiplantae > Streptophyta > Magnoliopsida > Fabales > Fabaceae > Arachis > Arachis hypogaea. The sequence goes on from NC_092047.1 coordinate 11,940,870, forward strand.
GCACTCGAAAGTTTAATGCTGGATTATCAACCACATGAGAAACTGTCTCTTAGCCAAATACCAAAACTTGAGAGCTTCTACAAAGGAAATTCAACTTTGAATTTTCCATCTCTAAAGAAAGTCAAGGTCACTGAATGCAACAGATTGGAGTATATGTTCACATTCTCAACTGCCAAAAGCTTGCAAAATTTGAATAAGATGAAGATTTCCAAATGTAAGTCATTGGAAACAGTAGTTTTGGCAACACAAGAGGCAAACAAACAGCATGAAGATCTCACATTCCCAGACCTCGAATATCTGACTCTTAGTGAACTGCCAAAACTTGAAAGTTTTTTCACCGGAAACTCATCAACTTTGAATTTCCCAAGGTTTGGGTTTGAAGTTTGCATCAGTCAATGCGAGAGCATGAAAACTTTCTCACACGGTCACGTGGAAGCACCTGAATTATGGAAGGTGGAGATAGATGGAGTTCGTTGCTCAAACGAGAATCCTCTAAACACTACAGTTAGTCAACAATTTGAGAATCGATCGAATAAAGCAGCATTGATGAGTTAATTAGTACAATCATAATTTAACATGTAAGTTATTCTCTATCTTCTCAATTTGCATCTTCTTTGACTTTTCATGTTATACACTCCACCAAAACAATGGAGGAAGTTTCTGTTTTGAAATGTCATTTAATTTGCTTCCTTCATATTCGATTATATAATATTTTTGACATTGCTTATTTTATTATCCAATGCTTGTTCTTTCTGAGAATTTTAAAAAGAACAGTACAGTTAATTTGTCTCGAGTTAACTAGCCCTTGTATACAAATTCTTGCAGGAAATTTGTTGCTTGCTGAGAGAAGCTTATTTTCAAGGCATGCATTTGTTACCAGTTAGCCTTGCAAAACTAGTAGTCTAATCAAGGAGTAATGGACGAATAAATAAGGATGGTTAGTAAGATTTTTCTTTTTATTTTAAAAAATAAATAAAGTTGGAAATGGTTATGGTTTCATTATGTATGGATACAATCTCATGATTATGACAAATTGACCACTAAAATTATTAGGCCAAGTAACCAATTAGCTATAAAAAAACACAAGTTAATTTGACGCAGTTGCATATTTCTTTTTGCTACAGGAAAGTCTTACTATAATAAGTTTGGGTAACAATCATTCAACTCAAATCATAAAGAATGTTGCTTTTTTCAATCTTGTAACTTTTTAAACTTTAGTCAATATTATCTAACACAATTTTTTGTGAAATTTATTTTCTAGGTTCTATGGGACACCAAATGTAGGAGGAGGATATAAGTAGATCCCATCAAAGCAACAAATATTCATTTCTATTTGAGTGTGGTGTGTTGTGCATGATATAAATAAATTCCCTGTATTATTATGCAGGAAGAAGTGTATGATTCCTTTTTAACTTTTAAGTGACAAAGCTATAAGCTAAGTGTGTTTTATCACTTTATGAATAAATTATATTTTGGATTTTTATACAAGATATAAGGTGTATGTGTGTGGTTAATTTATTGAGAGTATTAGTGTACTTTTATGTATGAAAGTAGACTAATAATTTTGTACAATATTGAAGGAGTGTGTGGTTTGTGTTTCTTATTTCTACATAACACTATTTTAATGCATAACTAATAACTGTGATCTTATGTTACTATAAAAATTCAAGTTGTGTATGCCTTTACTTGTAAACAGCGTATTGCTATGGTAACTATGACATGTATATTTTGATTATTTTCTTTTTAAAAAATTGTGATTGTTGGATAAGATCGTATTAGTTACAAATATACTGCCACCAACATACTGCTAGCAAAGAATAGAGATGAGTGTCTCGGCAAGATTAATTGGATATAATTATTTCATGCAACTCTTTCCATATAATAGTGCAATCACTACAACAAAACAACATTTTGGCGACGCTTTTTTTAATGCTTGGCGACAGTTTTAACCGTTACTAAATGTTTTCGCGACGGTTAACAAAAGTGTCATAGATTTGAGCGTCGCCAGCTGACATAGTGACGGTTTTGGACCACCGTTGGTAAGAAGTATCGCTAAATTGTTTGTGACAATTTTTGAAGTATAAAAACCGTCACTAATTTGTAACACTTGTCAAGGTGTTTTTTGTACTGTATTTCGTGACATTTTCAAACTGTCATTAAATTACTAAATCCAGTGACGGTTTTTTTTCTATTTCGTGACTGTTTTAAACTATCATGAAACTTTTAGCGACAATTTGAAACCGTCATTAAGTTACTAGTTCTTATGACCGCTTTTAGGTACATTTAGTGATTGTTTAAATTGTCACAATATTTTTAGTGATGGTTTTTCGATTTAAAATCATCACTAAATTACTAATTCCTGTGACAGTTTTTTCCTGTATTTAGTGACTGTTTTAAACTCTCATAATCTCTCCAACATCAATGCTTTCTTTTATTAATTATTGCAAAAATGATTTCTATTATAAATAATAATTTGTGTTTACCAACAACATAATAAATGGCATTATATTTCAACAAATTTAAACTAAATCTCACAAGTTTTACAAAAATAGAAACTATATTTCAAAAGTTAAATTCTATAAGTTTTACATAGTCATAATCCATAAAATGTAAATTCAAAAAATCCTAACTTAATCCAAATATATAAAGCTAACAATTGTACTTGTAACCTAATCCTCAACTTTTCTCCGCAACTTCGCTTCATGTTCAACCTCAATAGTATCCAGCTTCAACAATTGCTTCACAAGCAACTCTTGTCCTTTGCAAATGAGAGAATGCAGTGATTAGAATGCATTCACGAATAATAATATAGAAAATTAGAAATATCCGAAGAAAAATTACCACCAAGACTAATGCACATTTGAATTTGTTTGAAATACATGGCATAACCCCAAGCTCATAAAAATCAAGTGGAAACCTACCACTGCTATTGATGACAGGGAGAGAAATGAGCCAACTAAAACACCTTCACACAATTTGGCTCCAAATATCTGCAAATCAAGTGGAAAATGATGTTCAGACCCCGTCTCTACTCAACCATAAATACTTAATCTATTGAAGATCATAACATATACACTCAGCATCATACCTTGGAAAGAATAGAAATTTGAAGAAGACCTCCTCCTAAAATAGCAACAGGTCCAACAACTTTTAACTACATGGATACAAATTTCAGAACAGTTTCTCTTTAGAAAATGAAAATCTATCATTATTCTACAACCCCTAGATAAGAAAGTTTTGTAAATTTTTGTAATGGAATATAAATAAACCAAAACTCAAAACTATTAAACCCTGATAAGAAACCGCATGTACAAAATTATACTTTGTGCCATCATATAATATTTCTCATTACTTTCTAGATAATGCTGTAAAATAGAATTTTGGAAGAAATAAGCAATATAATTATTAATAGCCAAGCTTTAAAAAGAGAGGTGCAATTTCAGAAAGGAAACTTGCCTTGGCCTGATCACTTTCATCCTCATTTTCAAGAGTAGATTCACTCTTATCAAGAAAACTGCCACATTGTGCCTCGTCAATATCATGTTCAAAGCGACCTGCTGCAGCCTTTGCTTCTTGTAGCTTGGAACCAAGCTTTTGGAGATACTTCTCAGTCTCTTTAAGAAGTTGCTTGATACGGTCAGATTTCGCATCCTAATAAAATAATTGAGGTCGATGATTCAGAAAAGCTATTGAGCATTGGCACTTTTATGCAAGTCTAGAAACCATTAACATATATTAAGTACAATAAATATAATGCAAGGTTTTTGAGCAACTCACACTTTCTCCTCATTAGTAATTACATCCTCCCCAAGTTTTTTTACTGCAACCTCTGTCCCATGCAGAATCCACTGCAGAAAATGTCCTGCCAATATAATGCAGAAAATACTAAGAAAGGAGCTTCTAGCAGTATATATTTATATCTAGAATTCCTTTGTTAAAGTTAATAGAACTCCAATAACAAAGAATAACCCATCCCTTTGCATGAATTTTTCACCTTTCAGGATCTAAAAAGTTCTAGCATTGGAAAAGCACTAACAGTCGTTGCTATTCGTGATCGGTCAATACCTGTTTCTTTTCCACACTCAAGTTTCTGCCTATTTGCCAAATTCTACAATAAAAAATGGACTAAATCGTGTTAAGGGAGACAAAATCCAAATACAAACAGGCAAACATGTATTAGAGATCTCACCTCTTTGTTTAGTTTTGACAGAAAACTAGAATAATACAATGGTATGTAGAAAACATTCATAGGACAACTATAAGGAATGTAGTAATATAGAATAAAATAGTAAAGAACAATCTTAAAGGAACAAGAGCCATGAAATTAAGATTAACAGGGACTTAGTTAACAGGAACAAATATTTAGTAACTTATTGTAGATAATTATGTGTTAGGCCAACATGTAAAGGTCATGTCAATGTCGTTACCTCCATTTTTCTCATCTTAGCTTCAAGAGATGCTTTCCCAGGCACTAACATGTAAGGTCATGCCAATGTATGTCTTCCCAAGAGCTTCTTAAATTCAACTTCAGCTTCAATGGTTCTTCCTCTCTGAAAAATACCTTTGACAAAGTATGATTAGCACATAAATACTAGATTTACAAGACAATGAATGACTTCTATTATCTTTGTAATATTAACTAATAAATAAAATGAAATTTAAATACCTCAAAAAGGTTTCTGCATTGATTCATGACCTTTCCTTTCAATCTTAATAAACATGTAACTTTCTTGTAGTTTACTCTCTTCTTGATTTGTATCAATTTTTTTTTTTTTGCATTAAATTAAACAATCACTGAGAGCAGATATGAACATTAGTCCTGCAGGCACTCCAAAGCCAATTTTCCATCCCAGGTTTTCTTGAATGTAAACAATTACACTCAATGCAATGATAGTTGAAACTCCTATTGAGGTATAATACCAATTAAAGTAGCTATCCAAGAACCTCTCATTGTTCGAGTTTTCTTTGACTGCGAGTTGATCCGCTCCAAAGGCTATGGAACAAGGTCTGACACAACCAGCTCCAATAGAAATTAGTCCTAAAGCAAGAAACAAAACTGCTAGCTGTGCTGCTGAAGCAGAGTTGCATATTTGGATGAGTGCTTCGTAAGGTTGTAGCGATGGGATCATGGCCGTTAACCATAAACTAGCTATTCCCTATAGTTTGGCATACAAGAAACATTAAAACTTATATGCAAAGGTACCATCAACATAATCATTATCTATGATTTTTCTAAAATCTTGTTTCCAATATTTTAAAAAGCAATATCAACCTCTATCTACATTCTACAACAAGTTCACCAAAGATTAATTTGCCTGAAGTAGTCTTTCCTCGGCATCAGTGATCAATTAAAGAATGATGTTAATTATCACAATTTGAAATGCGGTAATGTTATTAAGGATTAATCTCATGATTTAAATAAATGCTAATGCTAATACAAAAGTTCTAAATTAAAATCCACTAACAATGAGCTATACTCTTAAAGTTGTGCAACAATTACTGAAAGGTATCAGAGAATCAGATGAAAAGAAGAACGAAGTAGAAGAAGATGTTAAAGTGTTGTGAGAGTCATAGAGAATTCCAGAATTTGAGAGAGAGAGTTCTAGAAATTACGGTTATAGAAGTGAAGCCTAAACTGAGCTGTGATCTGCTATTTATACATAGTGAGGGCTGTAACAAACTGATGCCAGCTCACCATATTCCTAGCTACATTCCTAACTGATTGACAACTCAGATAACAGAATTCAGATAACAGAATTGGTGCCAAGCCACTAACTACTAACTGCCTATACGCTACTCCTAACATCCTCCCTTAACCTGAGGGGTGCTGCTTCCCTGGTATAGTCTCATTGAAATCCTCCCTTGAACTTACAGGAGGTCTTGGTGTGTCTGTGGCAACCCGAAGCTTTGGCCTGAGACTGTGGAAAGCTGCCTGCGACAGTGGCTTAGTCAGTATATCTGCAAGCTGGTCTTGTGAGGGTATGTGAACTACATGAGCTAGTTGCTGCACTACTCTGTTCCGTACAAAGTGAAGATCTATCTCAAAATATTTTGATCGACTGTGGAGAACTGGATTTCGGGTCATCAGTACTGTGCTTTGGTTGTCACAGAACATTGTGGGTGCTGGGCCAAGTGGTAAGCGCATCTCTAGTAGTAACTTTTGCAGCCAAATTGTGTCTGTCATAGCATCAGCTAACGCCCGAAATTCAGCCTCTGTGCTAGACCTTGAGACTGTTCGCTGCTTCCTACTTGACCAGGTAACTAAATTCGTGCCAAGGAAAACACAGTATCCTGATACGGACTTGCGATCATCAGTGTCTGTGGCCCAGTCAGAATCACTGAAAGCCATGATTCTTAAGGTGTCGCTCTTGTGGATCTGTAACCCTAGGTCAATTGTCCCGGCCAGGTAGCGAAGAATCCGCTTAACTGCTTTCCAGTGCATATCTGATGGAGCATGCATGTATTGGGACACCTTGCTGACAGAATAAGCAATCTCAGGTCTGGTAATGGTAGCATATTGAAGCCCCCTACCACAGATCTGTATAATGAGGGATTTTCGAAGGGAGATCCCATGCTTGCTGTGAGCTTGGGATTGCTGAGCATAGGAGTCGGCACTGGTTTGGCATCTGGCATGTTGGCTCTTCCTAGAAGCTCTTTGATGTATTTGGACTGTTTGAGAAGAAGGGAATCCGGCGAGTCCCTGACCACTTCGACCCCGAGAAAGAAGCTCATTTCTCCTAGATCTTTGAGGGTGAATACCGCATGCAGCTGTTGAATTAAGCTTTCAATTTCAGTGGCGCTGGTGCCCGTGACGAGAATGTCATCTACATAGGCCAGGAGATAAGTGGTGGACATCGAGCAGGAACGCATAAAGAGACATGGATCCAAGGTTGTACTGGTGAACCCAAAGCTGAATAAGGTGCTGCTGAGCTTGAGGTACCAGGCTCGTGGGGCTTGTTTCAGCCCATAGAGTGCCTTCTCTAGTTTACATACCACACCAGACCCGTGCGCATAGCCTTCTGGCTGCGCCATATAGACCGTCTCATGCAAGTCCCCATTGAGGAACGCATTGTTAAAGTCAATGTTATAATATTCAGTTTCCTCTCATACAATGCACATACAACTGTTGATGAAGCATAATTATAATATTCAGATTCTCTATTTCAATGCTACCAAATTCAAATAAGGCATATCCAAGTCAAATTATCCCCAATTTTCAAATTTCAATCATGATTATATAAGGATTTGATCATTTTGAAACCTAATTTGCAAATTTTTCCCCTAGAGATTACGTGGATCATAGATTTACCAAAAAGAACAGCAATTTGCTCGGAGACTTTGCTACCTTCTACGGCCGCGGTGGTGGATCTCAGAGCGAGAATTGATGGCATCGGAGACTGTGATGGAGTCTCCCTGTTGCTGATGGCTGCTACTGTGGAAGCGGCGACTTGCATCAGGAGTCTGGCCCCCGGTGGCCGCGTTCTCCAGACCGCCGCCAACGCGAATTGGAGGAAGTTGTTTTCGCCACCGGTGTTCGGTCCCACCGCGTAACGATGTCGTTCTCCTACATTGTTTCCATAACTACGCCATTGATGCTGAATCTGGAGAGCTCAAAGAAAACCCTACTCGCGTGCTTCAAGAATAAAATCCGAGCTCGAATCACGAGAATACTCCAGATTTAGGCGTGAAACTGATCCAAAAATTGATTTCCGATTCGAGCGTGATTTGGAATTTGGAGGATACAATTTGATTTGAATGTTGTTGAATTCGAAATCTATGGAAAACGAATAGAAGAAAAAACGGAATGAATGAATAAAGATGAGGATGAATTTTTGAAGAGGAAGCAGTGAGTTATTGGCTCAGGAGAGGTGAGTTGTAACTTGTTTATGATGAAGAAGGATGAGAGAAAAACGAAGATAAATGGCGATTAGGATTCTCGAGAAACGAAAAAGCAGTGAAAAGACATTACAATTTTACTGTTGAAAATACTTAAATACTGACGGTTAAAAAATTATAGAGATAAGTGTCACAATTTTATTTAATAGTGACTCTTAAAATATGGGTCACAAACTAAGTGTAGCTATTCAATTAAATTGGTGTAGTGAATATGTTTCCTTTTACAAAATTTAAGATCAGAGATATCATCAACTCTATCACAATATGAACAAATTTTGGAATACAATCTTGAGCAATAAGAAAGGAAGTCAACTACAAATAAAAATAGAAAATCATAATACCCGCCAGCAGAACAAATGCCAAGAGCAAGAAGATCTTCTAATGTTGTTGGTAGCAGATATGTCAATAGTGAAGCAGATAAACCAGCCACACCCACTCCACCGAAACTCGATAAAAACTAATATTAAAAAAATGTTAAGATATATTGACAGTATCATAACTAAATTTATGTAACAATAAGTAAACAAATAAATAATGATGTCAAATACAAAAGGAAAACAATAAAGAAAACTTTTGTTACTTAAGAAGATTCATAATAGTGCAAAGCTTGCAAGGATCAACACGCACAACATAGTGAGGTATTGCAAAAACACTAAACGAAAAAACTAAGTAAAAAATGACGCAGCAACATAGATGAGTCAAGCACCAGAAGCAAGTAAACTCGAAGCCTCAGGATAAGACATCTTGGCTCCTTGCAAATTCCACGAGACAAAAATGGGTATATTCACCTTCTCTCATACACAATTGACTTCCTGACTAAGATCTTTCGATTCATCAATATCATATATAAGAAAATCAGCACCTTCGGATTTATTTGCATTTACTGCAGCATCTACTGTTTGGACAATCCTAGCTACCAAGGGAAGTACCACCGATTCAGGTTTCGAATCCAACATAGTATTTCTAGCAACAACCGTGGGGAGACCTAAAAGAGAGAAAGGAATATAGAAAGCAGATACAACGTAAGACATTAAAAACAAGTGAATTTTTTTCTTTGTTGGTGTAATTTACACCAATAAAATAAATAAAATTTAAAATTACACAAATGTCCTAAATCAGAATTAATTAATGATTAGGTTATTTATGTATAAATTGAATAAAATTGATGTGTATTCTATACAAGTAGTAAGTCAAGTTAATTCACTACAGCATATACAGGTAAAATTACTACTTATACATATTATTGACGCATTTTATATACTTTTAAGTTAAGAGTATAACTTTAATGTACTTTCACAGTCGTACAATCACATCCATTCTTTTGGATGATCATTCACATAATTGGATGTACGTGTAAAATTATTTTATACTGACTGTGTATCAAAATTAAATTCTCAAAGTAATCGTTATTAACTTTATTAAAAAAAATATCAATAAAAAATACTCTCATTTGGATTCAAATAAAATATTAAAAAAATCAAAACGAATAAAATAGAAATATGACTTGTATTTTAGTTCAAATTTCAAAAAATTTATATTTTTATAAACTTATTATGAATTTAAAAAGGAACAATACAATTTTTTAAAATTCATTAAAAATCATCATTTGACTCATTAGCATCTAAAGAATCATCATCAGAATTTTTGGTGTTGAAAAAATTATTATAAAGTATAGTGTGACATAGGAGTTAAAACTTGAATTTTCTAAAATCAGAAGTACTAAATAGTTATACAATATAAAACAACTAACTATATTTATACAATATGTAATTTAAAAATAATTAAAATATTATATCAATTAAAATATCATTTAATTTGTGAAACTAAGTGTAGAATATATATTTGATATTTTATTATTTACTATTTTATTGTAAAAAAGTTTAATTATATTATTTATGTTAGGTTTGATTATTCTAGTAGTTGATTTTTAATTAAAATATTATATAAATTAATATAAAATTTGAATTCTATATATAATATTAAAGTTAAGCATGCTTTCTTATTTTCATCATTTTTTATCTACTTGTTATAGGTAGTCAATAAGTTGAAGTCCACATTCTTATTTTCATCTAGCTACGACTTTCGAAGGGACGATTTGAAAGAGCTTCACTTATATATCTGGCTTATCGCATAATTCTCATATTCCACATTCTTTCCTTCATAGTAACCCTAACCTGAAGAGTTTATGATTGAAGGATTGTCGCTATCTCAAAAAGTTGATACCTCAAGAAATTATAGTTAAAGTTGAAAGCCGTTAGGGGGTTGTTCCAAAGCTGAAAATCTTGAACCTTATCTTGAGAATAATGTTGGATTTGAACAAGACGCAACACTTGAAAGGATAGAGTCATTGATTATAAAGAAGAGGAATGTTAGGGGACCAACAACTTTTGTGATTTGTAGTCATCAAATAGTCATTAATGATAGTTTTAATGGTGTGAGATTGGTGTGAGATTTTATCCAATGGCTTACTTTTCTTTACTAGTTATATGTTGGCCAAAATTTAACAAAGTTGCTCGTCCTTAAACTTTTCCAATAATTATAGCAATTCTTATATGAAAACTATAGTACCTTCTTTTGTACATCTCACTCACGTGACAAATTTGGAAGTGGTGGTTAATTGTTATTGGTTAGAATGTTTAATTCGTTCAACAACTGCCAAAAGCTTGGGTCGACTCAACACCATGAAGGATGGAAAAATATGTGCAATTGTAAGTAAAAGGTGGTTTGCATATTTACAGGAGGTGTTTATGATGTGGAAATTGCAGAAGGTGTGTTTCTTGAATCATGAATAAAATTTAGTTAACTTATTATTATTTACTAATATGTCTTTAACCAATTAGTTCATATGTAGCTTCCTTTTCTTTTGGCTCCTAGTATATCTCTCAATCGAAGAAAACTAATTCCCTTTTAAAAATAGTAGAATTTGCTCAATTAACTAACTTGGATGCTTTTTAATTATGTAGTGTTGATGTACATTTTGCCACTATCCCAACGCTCTCATTGTAATAACTAGAAAAAAATTATAATAATAATAAATAAATAAATGAGATGGTAGGATCTATTTTTTATTTTTTTTTCTCTTAATTTTAATCACACACTTATACCCTCATTTTTACTCAGCTAACACACTCATATACACACGATGCAATAAAAAAAATAAAGAACAGGAAGGTAATGGAGATAATAAGAGAAAAGAAAGAAGAGAAGAAGAGAGCACTCACTACAAGAAAAACGATAAATACTGTAAGATTTATCGATGAATTAAGCGTCATACACTAGCGGCGAATTTATTGGCAGATTTACCAACGGATTTGACAATAAATTCGTTGGGTAAAAAAATAACTGTCAGATTTGGTTTTTTGACGGTAAATTTGCCGATGATAATTGGAGAAAAAAAAATAAAAATTGGTACGATCATTGCCATCGAATTTATCGGTGGATTCTAAATTAGTGAAATGCTGCGTTTTGGTTATTCGTAAAGCATTACCGTTGAATTTATCTGCCGGTAAATTTGACGGTAATTTTGTTCTAGATTCGAATCACGAATCCTCTCCACTCTCTCTCTCTCTCTCTCTCTCTCTCTCTAACCTTCTCCTTTCTCTCTTTCTCTCTCCTACAAACCACCTCCGGCAGCCCCTCCACCAGCATCGGCCACCACCAACAGCATTCAAAGATTGCATGGACTCCTTGCGTTACATTGGTCGCTCTATCGTCACCGTTTTCGTCGCTCCCACCACTGCTGTCATTGCTGTGTTGTTGCCTATATCGCCGGAGCTGCCTCCTTCCTCCTTCCAGGCATGTTATCCTCCTCATTCTTCCTACAATTTATTTTTTAATTTATTTAAAAAAAAACTAATGTAGCCTTGCCAGTTGGTCACTGCCGCCACCACTTCACCATCCATGTTGCCACCACGCTAGAAAAGTCCAATGGGCCACCACTATCTTCAGGTAACTCACCAATTAGTTTTGGATAGATAAACCCTAAATTCTAATCTATTTAATTTCAATTTGTTATGTATAATAAGAAAAAATTAGGATGTATTTGTATTAGAGATTTAACTATTTTTCAGATTTACTTCAGGTATTAGTTTAGACTTAGGATTTTTTAATTTTATTTTAATTTAAGATTTTTTTTTAATTCTGTTTTGATAATTCTATGTTTAAAATTTTGTTTATAATTCTGATTTTGAATTTAGTTTTGATGATTATGTGTTTATTATTTTGGTTTCTCTTTATTATTTTGAATTTTGTTTATTCTGCAAGTGTAAGATCCCCAACTGCATTGTTCTAATTTCTGTTATGATATTATTTGAGTTAATTTTTTTAGTTAATTAGTTGATTGTTGTTAATTGTCTGAGTTAATCTTAATTAGTTTATTTTCTGAGTTAATTACTCACTCATTGTTTATTGTTGTTAATTTTCTAAGTTTATTATTATCTGAGTTAATTATTTTTTGAGTTAATTACTTGATTGTTGTTAATTGTCTTAGTTAATCTTACACTACAAAAAACACGCTAAATACCGTCGGATTTAGCGGTAGCTTTTGCATTGGATACAAGGTAGATTTAGTTCTCCAAATCAGTTACCGTTGAATTTTATGTTCGAAACTAAATTCGACGGTAATCAGTGGCGAAAAATCTTATTTCAGTAGCGCCAACTTTACTCGTAGATTTTCTGTCAGATTCAGCCACCGGCATATCGTTTTAGTGAAACACTGCATTTATGCAATATACTATCAAAAATTTTGTCGGTAAATCCGACAGTAAAATTAGGGTAAAATTCAAACTCACTCCCTCTCTTCTCTCTCTCTCTCTCTCTCTCCTCTTGTCTTCTCTCTTCCGTTATAAAGCTATCGATGTCACCACCACCAGCTGGAGCCTTCGCTGCCGCTGTCGCTAGACGTTGTTGCCGCTAGAGCTGTTGGTCACCAATGGAGCCATCGAAAACGTCGCCACTGTTCGCGTTAGTGGTCACTGCTGTCGATGATGGTGACATTGTCGCCATCACTACTGTCTCCTGTCACCATCACACCTCCACCATCCTGCAACTACTATCAGAGGTAATTTTAGCATATTTTTTTATTTTTTTTAAAGATTTTTTATGTGAGTTTAGGATTTTGTTAAGTAGTTTATGAAAATATTGATTAAATTAGTGTAATGAAGTTTGTGATTAGGGTTTGGTTTAATTTTTTTAGTTTTTCAATTTTTTTGTGAGTTTAGGATTTTGTATTATCAAATTATTGATTAAATTAGTGTAATAAAGTTTATGATTAGGATTTCTTATATCAATTTAATGTAAATAGAAATCAAATTAAGTTAAGATAGGTTAAGTAGGGTGAGATTAAGAGTTCTCGAGCTGTTGGAAGACTTTGTTTAGTTTGTTGAATTAGTTTTACCTTGTGAATTTAATAAATTTTCTTTTTTATTAGGACAGTGCAATTTCTCTGAGATCAATTGGTGTTTGCTTCTTTCATATTCTGTGCATTTGTGTTTTAGGTAGGTTTTCTATCTCTAAATATAATCAATTGTTTAAGTTTGATGCCAGACTTATTTTATTTAAGATAGCGTTTTAGAACAAAAGTGGGAGAAGGTCGTGTAGAGGTGCCTCGAAACCCTTGTTGCTGAAAAATTGTAGAGTTATAAGGGGTTGCGCACTGGAATTGTTAGGATTTGATGCATTATTGAATTTGTGTTTGTTCTAATTTATTCCTACAGTTATTTTCTTTGTGAAAACAGTTAAATTTATTTGGTTGATGTCTTTGAATTAAGAAAAAGTTCTACCGAATTTTTTTTAAATGGTTTAAAACATGCTTGGTTTGTGAGAAAACGATAATCGAATTAGGTTAGAGATTCTAATTATAGGATACATATGCCGAATTTTCTAAAAATTTTAATAATTTTGTTGTTGGATGAATTCTAAGGTGTTTGTTGAAAGATGATCCAAGCTATCTATGGATGTATGATAGGGACAACAGTCCTGAATTCTTTGAGGGGGTTGATGCATTTGTTGCGTATGTCTTCAACATAGAACCATTTAGGTCTCAAGGGGTATCTAGGTGTTTGTATATACTATAAATGTCGGCTGACTAAGTGATTAGGACCTTCGAATATAACACTTCACATCTACCGTAATGGGTTCAATGATGGGTATTGGATATGAATGAAACACGGAGAAATGGATGAGCAAGGAGTTAACCAGTCTGCCTCGAGTTTCAATATGGCTAGGGTTCAATCGACGAGTGTCTGAGTGGTTAGAAAACCAAACATGGAAGAAATAAATTGGGAGTGTAACCAAGAGAGATACAACGAGATGGTGTTTGATGTAATAGGTGTTACTGATACGGAAGATGCTAAATAAGAGCCTAACCCAGAAGCAAAGAATTTTTATCATCTGTTAGAATCTATCGCGAAACCCTTCTACGATAGGTCTATTCATTTGAAATTGTCTGCATGTGTTAGAATGATGAGTATTAAATTTGAGTCAAATTACACTCAAGAGTCTTTTGATAAGTGGGCCACCATTTGCAACCACTTATTACCTGTTAAGACTAGTGGTGGCATCTCCTGGAACCACTACAAAGCAAAGAAGTACGTTTCAAAATTAGGTTTAAATTCGGTGAAAATTGATTATTGTTTGAATGGTTATCTGTTGTATTACAAGGAAGATGTAGATCTAACTGCTTGTAGATTTTGTGATGCATAGAGATTTCAATTCAGGAGAGAATGGATTGGTAAACAGCAGTGAAAGAGAATTCCAAACAAACGGATGCACTACTTACCCTTAATCCCTAAGCTAAAATGGTTGTATACATCGATGAGTTTGGCCCCTCACATAACCTGGCATAGTATCTGCAAAGCATTCATATCTAAAGAAACATCCGCATTTTTCTCCTTCTATTTTGAGTCTCATGTTGAGTTACGTAGAATAAGAGTTAGAAGGAATTGAGAGGGGAGAATCCTCGTCAAGAGGACCAACGTATCCAATATTTGTTCTGGAAGGAGTTGTAACGGGCACGGGTAGTGAATATTGGTTAGAGAAAAAGAAAATTGATGTCATATATCTGCAAGTATTGCTTAATTGTGACCAGGTTTCACCCTACTTGATGTGAGTTTTTAAGCATTCGTAACTTTTGCATTTAGTAAGATACTATCTTCTCATGTAATCAAAACTTCATTACACTGAAATTTTCTTATTTATTATCCTATTGTATCATAGGTTATTCCAAGAAACAAATCCTGAGACATCATTGAATAATTTTTTCAATTGGTTCAGAGAATACGTCATAGTGCATCTAGCTGACACAAGAGATTCGAAACTAGTTGTACTTAATTGGGATCTAATAAATAAGGGCACAATCTACCTAATATACAATGTTAATTGATATCGGTTTCATTTTTTACAATGGTCGGTTGGAAAGAAAACAGATAACACCGGGGTCTGGATTCGTGGAGATTCAGGCGGTGGTCATTCTAATTGGTATGAATGTTGCACAATATAATTCAATTAGAGTATTTTAGTCGTACTACACACAAGGTGTTTGTGTTTAATGTGTCAATGGTATGATCCAAGTTCGTGATAAGGAACATGAAAGCACAAGGACTACAATATCACCGAAGTAAATGTGACCAAGAAATATAGGCACTGCAATCCTTTTATTCTAATTCAAAATATATAACAGGTATACTATTTGCCTTATCTAGGATCATGCAAGTCTAGTTTGGTGGTTGTGGTTAAGACTAAGCCAAGAGGTTGCATCGAGTCTGATGGAACAAAGGGTTAGGAACCTTTCCAAATTCATGATCCACCTCCTTCAAAAATGGTGGTGGATACTGGTGTTTCAATCACCTTTAGGTCAGCTGTTTTGGATTATGACATTATTGACCTTAGGATAGATGACGACACATTACCACTGAACGACGACGATCTTCAAAAAGAAAACTGGGTTGATGGAGACGAAGAAGAAGAAGACGAGTTTGATGATCAGGAAATTACCTCAGAAGAGGAGGACGAAGGACTAGAGGAAGAAGATGATGAATCTGAATAAGATAAATTTTAATATAGTTTTCTATCTTATGTATTTCATTATCAAACTTTCATTTCATGCTTACATTTTGTATATTTGATATTTTACATCATATACAAATCACTATTTTTAGATAAAAATACTAATTTGTTCTATGTTAATTGAGAGTTGACTATCAATTGTTAACTATCGGGATACATCATAGATTAGAAAAAAAAATATATTCACACTACTAGCAGATTTACTGACAGAAAATTCTGACAGTAACAACCATTCATTTATTTTAGAAAATTAAAAACCTTTTCCGTCGGATTTGTCCAACGGTAAAGTGGCATGAAGGCTGATTTTGTGGTGCTAATGTTACCATTGAATTTTTTTTTCCCGATAAAATTACTCAAATTTTTTTGTCCATGAACCATCATATTCCAAAGCTAAATTTGTCGCAAGTTACCAACGGACATCAAAATTCGATGGTACACATTTATCGGCGAGGTTTATACTGTCATATTTAATCAGACGGATCGGTAAACATAGTACCCACGGATTTTTTTGGTAAACATCAGTGTTTTTCTTGTAGTGTTAACTTGTTTATTTTCTGAGTTAATTATTGACTTATTGTTTATTGTTGTTAATTTTCTAAGTTTATTATTATCTGAGTTAATTATTTTTTGAGTTAATTAGTTGATTGTTGTTAATTGTCTGACTTAATCGTAATTTGTCTATTTTCTGAGTTAATTATTGACTTATTGTTTATTATTGTTAATTTTCTAAGTTTATTATTATCTGAGTTAATTATTTTTTGAGTTAATTAGTTGATTGTTATTAATTGTCTGACTTAGTCATAACTTGTTTATTTTCTGAGTTAATTATTGACTAATTGTTTATTGTTGTTAATTTTTTAAGTTTATTATTACCTAAGTTAATTATTTTTTGAGTTAATTAGTTGATCATTATTAATTGTCTGAGTTAATCTTAACTTGTTTATTTTCTGAGTTAATTATTGATTTATTGTTTATTGTTGTCAATTTTCTAAGTTTATTATTATCTGAGTTAATTATTTTCTGAGTTAATTAGTTGATTGTTGTTGATTCTCTAAGATAATATTAACTTGTTTATTTTCTGAGTTAATTATTGACTTATTATTTATTATTGTCAATTTTCTAAATTTATTATTATCTGAGTTAATTAGTTGATTATTGTTGATTGTCTGAGTTAATCTTAACTTGTTTATTTTTTGAATTAATTATTGACTTATTATTTATTGTTGTTAATTATCTAAGTTTATTATTATTTGAGTTAATTATTTTCTAAGTTAATTAGTATTGTATCTTTTGATTTATTAGTTTAGAAATTATCGAATTTAAATATTTAAAATTATATATTAATTTTTAAACAATTTTTTAAAAAAATTTAAAATTTATGTACGTCGGTTAAATTCGCCGGTAGTTATTAATTTAATTATTAATTAATAATATATTACCATCGGATTTATCGAAAAAATTTTGACGGTAATTAACGGCGAACGAAAAATCTGCCAGTAAACAATTACCGGCGAGATTTATACCATCAGATTTGTTCCAACGATACTCAATATTTTTCTTTTAGTGGTGCGGGCGGTGAATAAGGCTGCCGCCATTGTCATTGTTGGATTCGAAGAGAGAAATGAAAGAAAAGATGAGAAGGTGAGAAATGAAGAAAACAGAGGAGAGAGAAAGAGACGCTCGCCAGAAGAAGAGAAGCAAGAAGAGAGTAGGGGAAGACGATGTTGATAATGAACACGATCACCATCGTTACCGTCGCTGAATTTGAGCAGAGAGAGAAAGCGAGCAGAAGTAGAGAGATTAAACAGAACAAAGAAAAGGGAAAAAAAAAAGGAGAAGTCGTGACGGAAGAAGAGAGCATCTCTGCTACTGTCGCAGCTATCGCCGCTGTCATTGGAATCACCAGAGCTCACCTGAGGAGGTCCGCCGGAGCTGCTACTATTATTACTCTTGCTCTACTTTGTGACTATCACACTTGTATATTCCCTGTTCACCAGAACTACTTCCATCGCCGCGTGCCACAGAGTTGGTTGATGCCACGTTGTTACTACTCGAACTATTGTACTTCAGCTTGTCCGAAATTGCTGCTGGAGTTTCTCAAAATTGCCGCCAGCTCCACCTTGCCATTGCCCCAATTCAAATTCTTAACTTTTTTTCATTTTACTTCAACTCTCCTCATTTTTTAACTTGGCACTCTGGATTTGGTTACTTCTGTTTTTTAGGACCAATTTATGAGTAGACTTTATGTCTATAGTTGTTTTAATTTATGTTATTGTGAGATTTTAATTATACTTATAAAATTATTATTCAAAAATGTTAATTTGATTAGAATAATTGATTTATTAGAGTTGAATAATTTATTTTGTGAAGCTCATACTTCAAAAATTTTAGATGAGATTATATATATTTTTGATGAAGTTTTGTATTATTTTAAAATATTTGATTTTACTTGAATATTTTTTGAAACATTGAAGTATATATACTAACTTATGTATTCTGAAATTGTAAAATATGTTTGAAATTTTTTATGATCGAGAGAGTATGGTTGAAATGAATTTTTGATGAGAAAATATTATTTGATTTGATTTGATACTTTATATATTTAAAAGACTAAAGAATTTAATTTTGGTTTCACAAAATTAGAAAATTAGTAAATGAAAAAAAAGTTTTGATTGAGTATTGTCCTACTGAAGACTAAGTTGCAGATATTTTTACAAATTCGTTGAAGACCCAATTAATTATTTCACAAGTTGAAGAAGATGCTTGAAATGATTAATTTTACAAGTTTGATTTAAGGGAGTAGACAATATTAATAAAAATAAATCTACTTACACCATACTAAAACCATCACGAAATTAGAAGTTACAAAAATCAGGAGTAATGAAACTGGAAACTATAATAATCACAAATCAAATTTTATCTCTCCTAATCAAAATTGGAAGCTACAAGTCAAGTTGATTTTGATAAAAACAAATAAAGAAAGAACCATGAAACATTTATATGATAAGATGCATTCAGTCACTTCATACTCCATACTAGAAGAATTATGAATTAAAAGTTTTAAGTTGATGACTAAACTTAAAAAATTTGAAGTAAATTTGAATAAGAAATTTGACTAGTCAAGTTTCTACTAGTTTTACGAAATATTACAACTAGTTAGTTGTTATAAAAATTATTATTTTATTATAAAATGTTGTTTATATAAAAATTTAAACTCTACTTACTTTAATCATCTTGCCATATGAATAAAAATGTATTGAATTATTAAAAAAAAAATTATTTTGTGAGTATATTGTTAATAAGTTTGAAAATTAAACATATGATAATGTCATTTATATGATAATGTCATTTATGTGAGTGAGTGATTTTAAAACTAATAAATTATGAGTATTAAACTTTCAACTTGCAAGGGTCAATACTCACAATATAGTGCAATGATGCAAAAACTACGGAAATAACTAGCCATTAGCTAAACCAAGTTGGGTTGGTCTAGTGGTTAGTTCACTAGTCCGCTTAAGCAAGCGTCGGGGGTTTGAATTTTGTCTTGTGCATGCAGCAACTCATTGGCCAACGACAAATTCTTAAATAGAGCTCAGTATCGCGATGGATTAATCCTTAGCCTGCCGAGTTGGAAGATACCGTAATAAAAAAAAAAAAAACTAGCCATTAGCTACTACCACAAGAGTCTTTCTGAGTGAGCATAAAAACAATAAATTAAGGGCCGTCCAACATGTCGCATGGAATTCATAAAGGACCACATTTTAAGGGTGTAACATTGACCTAATCTAATGCAAGGGTTAGAGGCTAATTGTGACTTAATTCCGTGATTTTGAAGTCATAGGAATAACTAAACTGTTCCTCTAGGTTCCTCTTTGCATCAAAACACTAAAGAAAAAAATAAGTAAAAAATGACGTAGCAACCTGGATGAGTCAAACAAAAACAAAAATTTCTTAACATATAGACATTACTTACTTATCCGTGCACTTTGGAGGCCTTAATATCACTTGAATACAAGAGTATTATCACAGTTAACCATATCATTTTGAATGTTAATCCTAACAAGGTCATATCATTAAGAAGTGAAACTTCTTTCCTCTGTCATGTGAAACCAATCCAAATTTAACAGAGAGTAAACAATACAGTAGTCAAAATTAAAAATAATGAAAAAAAATATTTTCTTCAAATACTAATTTTTTTAATTAAAAGATCACTAGTGATGCAGCCTTTTTTATAACTTGTATAGCTTCATTCAACACCAATTTCTCTATTTCTATTAATTGTTTTTCCTTATCCTCCAATTTAATGAACCCAACCACAATCCCCACTTCACTCTAAAAATCAGTATCCACATTCAATAGGGTTGTGATAGTGTATGTGAGTCCACAGTAAACCAGGATGGGAAGGTGCCTTTCTTTCTGTAAATACAAGCCATGATGCAAGGTGTCACTCAGGTATCGAAGAATACGCTTTACCACGCCTTCCAGTGATCCTCAAATGGAAACTACATAAATTGGCAAACTCGATTGACAGAATAAGCAGTTTCAGACTTAGTCATTGTTAGATAGTGTAAGCTACCAACTATACTTCTATATAGGGAAGGATTATCAAATGGAACACCCCCGGTGGCAGTGAGTTTTAGTAGTGTAGAAGGCAGTGGTGTGGAGCAGGGTTTGCACCCTCTAGTCCTGCTTTCTTCAGGATGTCTTGAATGTATTTAGTTTGTAGAAGGGAGAGACCACCATCTGTTGTCTTGACAACCTGCACGCCAAGGAAGTAGTGCAAGTCCCCAAGATCTTTGAGAGCAAAGTTGAGATTTAGCTGCTGAATGACTTGACACCACCTCACTGGTAAGAACATTCCAATGATGTATCTTGCTGATTCTGAATCTATCAATCCTGAGTATACGCGGTGGAAAAGATAAGATGCACTATTGAAATCTTGATTGCTTGCATCCATGACCAAACTGTTCACAGCAAGAATGGTTGGGTGTGTGTTCACGCATCAAGTTTGGAAGTGATTAGAAGCTTATTTTTCTTCTCACATCAAGGCAAAAGTGATGCAGTTCAAGAACAGACTTAGCTCGATCTAGATCTCTGGTGCGGTGAGCGAGTATTTGTTGGATATAAAAAGCACAGTTGATGCACTAATGGCTATACATTTTTATAATTTCACTTATAATTTCACTTAGGAAGAGAAATAAAAATGGGGCACCGTCTAAACCGTTCAAGATGGAAAGGGTGTAACACCCTACCACACAGAGCTTTACGCTTAAGTCGTAAAACAGAGGTGGTGTGGTATTACGACCTCTAAAATAAAATGTATATATATAATAGCAGAAGAATTATAATATGCTAGGAGCCTTGAAGAATAGAGGGAATAAAAATCGCGAAACGAAAGCGCAACGCTCGAGAAATGAGTTAACTTGCGTGCTAAGAAAGCTACAACTGTCAAGTGTAAAGTAACCCAAAATAGGAACAGAGAGTCAAAGATACAAAATAACGAGCTCCTGACTCAGCCTGCGAAGTCAAGACTGGCCGGATAATATACACACATATATACATATCCAAAACCCAAATGTACATAAACAAAATCCTACCTCTCCATACACCTCTAGGAGGATCAAAAAGAATAAGTTATGTGGAGAGAAAGCTAAGTACATATACATACATCATAGCATAACAAAATAACCAAGTAACCACTTCGCTTCAAGTAATATGCAGATGATGCATGCCTGTCCTACGGCTGATGAGGCTCATCTGTCGGTTATCCAGCCAACCCGACAAGTCTGAATTGTACTTAGACTGTCCCCCGACGTGCATCCCCATGAGTCTATGCATAGCTTTATCTCAAATAATCAATATTGCTCAATGAGGGTAACATTCCCGGGAATTTATATAGTGCCCAGTCACACTTACGTTGTAGGGTCAACAGAGTATCGAGTTTTCTACCTGGTACACGTGGTGGCAAGCCACGACACTTTATCCAGGGAATCTTATATCTCAGATCATTCAAATTCATAAGCCATATAAATAATTCAATTATAATTCATCAACGTCCACATCATTCTCAATCACATCTCATTCATCATCATACATCAATCATATTCAGTCCTTATCCTTCATTATCACACCTCCCATTCCGTCCATCAATAGTTCCAATTCAAAACATAATTCATTATTTTCTAAGAATCAAACTTCAAACTTAAAACATACTCATTTTCTTAATAACTCAAAATCAAACCATATAACCTTTAAATCTAAATCTCTTTTAAATAATCATCTAAACAAAATCTCTAATTTTTATAAAATTTCGGCAGCATCTCCTCTAAAACTCAGACTTTGCCACCCTTTTTGGGTCCAAACCTGCATTCTTTTCAATTCAACATACCCTTCCTCATCATCATAACAATCACCACAATAAATCTACCTCAGATCAACAATTATACTTATACAGTATTCAAATCCAACAACCAAAATTTAACTAAGAATCATAGTTCACAAATCCTAGGCTCTTAACACAAAATACCTTATTATCACAACAACCTCCACAATAATTATACCTCAAATCAATAATTCACTAAATCACCAGTTAATCAACAAACACCAAACCAACCATGTTCATCAACAGGATACTAAGTATTAAATATACACATGCAATCAAACTTATCCTATGGTCATCTAGCCTAAGTTTTCACAGAACATTATATATTAAATGCAAGAAATCTAAACCATACCTTAGCTGATTCCCAAGTATTATTCCAAGACAATTTTCCTAAAAGAACACAGCCCTCAAAACCTCAACTAATTCGCTTCCTCCAAGTTCTAGTATTCACAATTTCAAGCTCCAATTATTTATTCACAACCTAATACACATTTATAACACATATATACTCGATTTAATACTCAAAGCTCAAATTTAATGAAATTAAAATAAAATTATCGTATCCTCACCTTACCCAAGCTTCACATAAGCAAGAGTAAACATTTTTCTCAAGCTAATTAAATCCTAAAACATCCGAAATCAAAGAAATTCAACCTTCCCATTAAAAATTCGAAAATTGGGAGAAAAGAGGGCTGGGAGTGATTAAACAAGTTACCAGTGAAATTGTTCTGGTAGAAACGTAGAGCTCGACATAGTGAACGCGTGGCCGTAAACGGTGCAGCGATTAGAGCTTGGACGGAGAAGTTACGGGAGTTGGAAATTTACGTGAGGGTTACGGGAATGTCTCGTTCTTCTTTTCCCTGGGAAGCTTTCAGCTTCGTTTACGTTGAAATGAGGGGGACGAAGGCTTGGGTTCACTTAAAAGGGCTGGTCCGGTTGGACCGATTGCCCGGTTCAACCAGTTGGTCCATTCGGTCCAATCTTGGACCTTTTTTTTGGAATTGGTGTCAAAATTCTCATTTCGATGAGCTCTATCCTAATTTGATATAATATTCACATTTCTAATCCTCCTTATTAAAAACTAATTTATTGACTAATTATTTACTAATTTAACCGGGGTTTACATCCTACCCACCTAATAAAGAATTTTGCCCTCAAAATTCAAATCTGGTTATCTGAAAAGAGATGTGGATAGTCCTTTCGCATATCTGATTCGAGCTCCCAGGTATATTCCTCGATACCAGCTCGACTCCAAGCTATTTTTACCAATGATACTTCCATTCCTCGTAATCGTTTAACACTGGTGTCATCAATTCTTACCGGGATTACTGGAAGTGTTAGATCTTCTCTTACTTAGATTGGTTCTGGTTCTAGAATATGACTTGCGTCAGGAGTGTACTTCCTAAGCTGTGACACATGAAACACGTCGTGCAAATTCAAAAGATATGGCGGTAAGGCAATTCTATAAGCCACTGGCCCAATCCTCTTCAGAATCTCAAAGGGTCCAATATAACGGGGATTCAGTTTCTTAGTCTTAATAGCTCTTCCTACCCCAGTGGTTGGTGTAACTTTCAGAATGACATGTTCTCCTTCTTCAAACTCCAAAGGTTTCCGCCTTTGATCTGCATAACTCTTCTGACGGCTTTGGGCTATAAGCATTCAACTACGAATCTTCTTTATCTACTCAGTCGTTTCAGCTATCATCTCAGGCCCTAACAAACTTCTTTCTCCAGTTTCATGCCAACATAGTAGAGATTGACATTTCCTGCCATACAAAGCCTCATATGGAGCCATTCCAATGCTCGCATGATAGCTATTGTTATAAGCAAACTCTACTAATGGCATATACCGATCCCAGCTTGCTGACTGGTCCAACACACAAGCCCTTAGCATATCCTCCAAGGTTTGAATAGTTCTCTCTGACTGACCATCTGTCTGAGGGTGATACGCAGTACTCAAACTTAACTGAGTCCCAAATGCACGCTGAAAAGCTCCCCAGAACCTTGATGTAAAACGAGGATCCCTATCTGATATAATGGTAGAAGGCACGCCATGCAACCTGACAATCTCTTTGATATACATTCAAGCTAGTTCTTCCATTGTGCAACTTATTCGGATAGGAAGAAAGTGAGCTGATTTTGTCAGTCGATCCACAACCACCCAAATAGCATCACAACCAGATCGGGTTCTAGGCAAACCTATCACAAAATCCATTGCGATACTCTCCTATTTCCATTGTAGAATTTCCAAAGGCTGAAGGGTTCCTGATGGTCTCTGATGCTCAATCTTAACTTTTTGATATGTTAAACATTTAGATACATGTAATGCTACATCATTCTTCAGACCTGGCCACCAGAACATCGCTTTCAGATCCTGATACATTTTGGTACTCCCTGGATGAATTGAAAACATGCTCTTATGAGCTTCCTTCAAGATACTCTGTCGCAGGTCCCCAATATCTGGCACAATAATCCGGTTCTTGAACCTCCACAAACCATTCTGACCTTCTGACACTCCACATTGTTTTTCCTGTTCAACTGCTGACAATACCTTACGTAATGCTTCATTATCTTGATGAGCCTTCATAAGTTCTGATTTAAAATCACTTGAGATCTGTAATTAACTCAAACACAGAATTTCAGATTCTTCTCTAACTCCCAAGTTCAAACCTTGAAATGGCTTTAGTAACTCTTCTTCTCGTAGCATCATCCAAGCTGCATATAAAGATTTCTGACTTAAGGCGTCCGCCACAACGTTTGCTTTTCCTGGATGATAATTCAATTCAAAATCATAATCTTTCAGAAGCTCCATCCACCTCCTCTGACGCATATTCAACTCTTTCTGCTCAAAAAGATACTTCAAACTCTTATGGTATGAGAAAACATAAAACTTAACGCCATAGAGATAGTGCCTCCAGATCTTTAAAGCAAACACAACAGCAGCAAGTTCCAAATCATGTGTCGAATAGTTCATTTCATGTGGCCTTAATTGCCGTGAGGCGTATGCTACAACATTCTGGTGCTGCATCAGAACGCACCCCAAGCCCTTCAGCGATGCATCACAGTACACTTCAAATGGCTCACTTGGTTCAGGCAATACCAACACGGTGTAGTAGTCAATCTGTGCTTCAATTCTTGAAAGCTCTCCTCAAACTCTAAAGTCCAAATAAAAAGTGTATCCTTCCTAGTCAACTTAGTTAAAGGTAAGGCGAGTTGTGAAAATCCTTTAATAAATCTCCAATAATACCCTGCCAAACCTAGGAAACTCCTGATCTCTGTCACTGAAGTTGGTCGCTCCCAATTTATTACTGCTTCCACCTTAGCAGGATCCACAACTATTCCCTGCTTACTCACCACGTGACCAAGAAACTTTACTTCACTCTTCCAAAACTCACATTTAGATAACTTAGCATATAACTTCCTGTCTCTCAGAATTTGCAGCACAGTTCGCAAGTGATCAACATGCTCCTCTTCAGTCTTAGAATAAACAAGAATGTCATCAATGAAGACAATAACAAACTTGTCCAGATACGATCAGAAAATCCTGTTCATATATACATCACTGTATACTCATAATGACCATAACGGGTTCTGAAAGCAGTTTTCGGAATATCCTCGTCTCTAACCCTTATCTGATGATAACCGGATCGCAGATCAATCTTAGAAAACACACCGGCTCCCTGTAACTGATCCATTATATCGTCGATTCTAGACAACGGATATTTGTTCTTCACAGTGATCTTATTCAATTGCCGATAATCGACACACAATTGCATACTCCTATCCTTCTTCTTTACCAGTAACACTGGCGCTCCCCACGGAGAAACACTTGGTAGGATAAAATGCTTACCCAACAGATCTTCCAGCTGAGCTTTCAGTTCAGCCATTTCTAAAGGTGACATCCTGTAAGGAGTAATCGAAATCGGACCGGTTCCAAGTACCAACTCAATTGCAAATTCGACCTCCCGGCTAGGTGAAAATTCATTAATATCATCCGGAAACACATCTGAAAATTCACATACAACCAAAATCTGCTCTAAACTCTGATCATCACCTGATACTCCCGCAGTTAATAACATAATACCCTGACATTCAGTTCTAGAACAGTTTACTATCATAGAATTCAAATAGTAACTATTCACCACAACCGGTGCTTCTGACCCTTCCGGCATAAACTGTACTGATTTCTTAGAACAATCAAACAAAACATGATTCTTAGATAACCATTCCAATCCCAAAATGAGATCAAGACCAGTCATAGGCAAAGAAATTAAATCATACACAAATTCACGCTGTTGCACTCGAAAGGAAACTTGTGGACATCCTATCCTAGTCACCATAGCTTCATGAGTAGCATTATATACTTTCAAATCATAACCTAAAACCACCATTCTCAATCCTAATTCATGGGCCTTTTTATATGCAGATGATGCATGCCTGCCCTATGACTGATGAGGCTCATCTGTCGATTATCCAGCCAACCCGACAAGTATGAAGTGTACTTAGACTGTCCCCTGACATGCATCCCCATGAGTCTTTGCATAGCTTTATCTCAAATAATCAATATTGCTCAATGGGGGTAACATTCTCGGGAATTTATATAGTTCCCGGTCACACTTACGTCGTAGGGTCAACAGAGTATCGAGTTTTCTACCTGGTACACGTGGTGGCAAGCCACGGCATTTTATTCAGGGAATCTCGTATCTCAGATCATTCAAATTCATAAGCCATATAAATAATTCAATTATAATTCATCAACATCCACATCATTCTCAATCACATCTCATTCATCATCATACATCAATCATATTCAGTCCTTATCCTTCATTATCACACCTCCCATTCCG
Source organism: Arachis hypogaea (assembly GCF_003086295.3). Taxonomy (NCBI): domain Eukaryota; kingdom Viridiplantae; phylum Streptophyta; class Magnoliopsida; order Fabales; family Fabaceae; genus Arachis; species Arachis hypogaea. The sequence continues at coordinate 11,968,058 of NC_092047.1, forward strand.
TCCATCAATAGTTCCCATTCAAAACATAATTCATTATTTTCTAAGAATAAAACTTCAAACTTAAAACATACTCATTCTCTTAATAACTCAAAATCAAACCATATAAACTTTAAATCTAAATCTCTTTTAAATAATCATCTAAACAAAATTTCGGCAGCATCTCCTCTAAAACTCGGACTTTGCCACCCTTTTCGGGTCCAAACCTGCATTATTTTCAATTCAATATACCCTTCCTCATCATCATAACAATCACCACAATAAATCTACCTCAGATCAACAATTATACTTATACAGTATTTAAACCCAACAACCAAAATTTAACTAAGAATCATAGTTCACAAATCCTAGGCTCTTAACACAAAATACCTCATTATCACAATAACCTCCACAATAATTATACCTCAAATCAATAATTCACTAAATCACCAGTTAATCAACAAACACCAAACCAACCATGTTCATCAATAGGATACTAAGTATTAAATATACACATGCAATCCAACTTATTCTATGGTCATCTAGCCTAAGTTTTCACAGAACATTATATATTAAATGCAAGAAATCTAAACCATACCTTAGCCGATTCCCAAGTATTATTCCAAGACAATTTTCTTAAAAGAACACAGCCCTCAAAACCTCAACTAATCTGCTTCCTCCAAGTTCCAGTATTCACAATTTCAAGCTCCAATTATTTATTCACAACCTAATACACATTTATAACACATATATATCCAATTTAATACTCAAAGCTCAAATTTAATGAAATTAAAATAAAATTATCGTATCCTCACCTTACCCAAGCTTCACATAAGCAAGAGTGAACGTTTTTCTCAAGCTAATTAAATCCTAAAACATCCGAAATCAAAGAAATTCAACCTTCCCATTAAAAATTCGAAAATTGGGGGAAAAGAGGGCTGGGAGTGATTAAACAAGTTACCAGTGAAATTGTTCCGGTAGAAACGTAGAGCTCGACGCAGTGAACGTGTGGCCGCAAACGGTGCAGCGATTAGAGCTTGGACGGAGAAGTTACGGGAGTTGGAAATTTACGTGAGGGTTACGGGAATGTCTCGTTCTTCTTTTCCCTGGGAAGCTTTCAGCTTTGTTTACGTTGAAATGAGGGGGACGAAGGCTTGGGTTCACTTAAAAGGGCTGGTCCGGTTGGACCGACAGCCCAGTTCGAGTCTGGTTCAACTGGTTCAGTCCGTTCGGTTCAATTTTGGACCGTTTTCTTCGAAATTGGTGTCAAAATTCTCGTTTCGATGAGCTCTATCCTAATTTGATATAATATTCACATTTCTAATCCTCCTTATTAAAAACTAATTTATTGATTAATTATTTACTAATTTAACCGGGGTTTATAAAGAGGGCTTCGGCAAAGCGATCCATTATCACCGTATCTTTTCGTTCTAGTTGTAGATGTGCTGAACAGAATGATCGGGGAGGCGGTAAGAAATAGGATAATATTACCGCTCTTAGTTGGTAGGGATAATATAGAGTTATCACATATATTGTTCGCTGATGACACTATATTGTTCTGCCCACCGGAGGAGGAGACAGTGAGAAATTATAAGAGACTCTTGAGGTGTTTTGAAGTCATGTCTGGGCTGAGCATTAACTTCAACAAGTCTAGTTTGATACCGGTAAATTGCAGTCAGGAGTGGGTTGATCAGATGCGCCAGTTACTAGGGTGCCAAGCGGCGAGTCTATGATGAGCGGATAAATTATACCCTTTTTGGCATTGTTTTTACATGGTTTTTAGTATGTTTTAATTACTTTTTACTATATTTTTATTAGTTTTTATGCAAAATTTATATTTCTAGATTTTACTATGAGTTTGTGTATTTTTCTGTAATTTCATGTATTTTCTGGCTGAAATTGAGGGACCTGAGCAAAAATCTGACTCAGAGGCTGAGAAAGGACTGCAGATGCTGTTGGATTCTGACCTCCCTGCACTCGAAGTAGATTTTATGGAGCTACAGAAGCCCAATTGGTGTGCTCTTAATTGCATTGGAAAGTAGACATCCTGGGCTTTCCAGCAATGTATAATAGTCCATACTTTGCTCGAGATTTGATGGCCCAAACTAGCATCAAAACGCCCACCAGAGACCCTTTTCTGGCGTAAAATGCCAGAACTGGCACCAAAGCTGGAGTTAAACGCCCAAACTGGCACCCAAGCTGGCGTTTAACTCCAAGAAAGGCCTATGTACGTGTAAAGCTCAATGCTCAGCCCAAGAACACACCAAGTGGGCCCCGGAAGTGGATTTTTGCACTATCTGCACTTAGTTACTTATTTTCTGTAAACCTAGTTTACTAGTTTAGTATAAATAGCACTTTTTACTATTGTATTTTATCTTTGGATCAATTTTAGATCTTTTGATCAAGTCTTTGAACCCTTTTTTGAATCTTATGCCATTTTTCATATTCTGGAGGCTGGCCATTCGGCCATGCCTGGACCTCTTTCTTATGTATTTTCCAACGGTGGAGTTTCTACACCTCACAGATTAAGGTGAGGAGCTCTGCTGTTCCTCATGAATTAATGCAAGTACTATTGTTTCTCTTTCAATTCAAGCCTATTTCTTCTCCAAGATATACTCTTGTACTTAATTCAGTTAAGTCAGAATGAAGGGGGTGACCCGGGACAAGCACCCATTATCTTCGTTACTCGCTTAGCCAAGATCTAGGTGCCTGACAACCACAAAGCGGTCTACATGATGTTCAACGTAGTCATTGGATGACAGCCAGAGTATATTCTCTTGGGTCTCTGATCCACGGATTCACATCGCCTCTCCTGACAACAGAGCATCCGAATCCGTGATTAGGATCTTCGTGGTATAGGCTAGAATCAATAGACAGCATCTGAGATCCGGAAAGTCTAAACCTTGTCTGTGGTATTCCGAGTAGGATCTGGGAAGGGATGACTGTGGAGAGCTTCAAACTCACGAATGTTGGGCGCAGTGACAGTGTGCAAAAGGATCAAGGGATCCTATTCCGACACAAGTGAGAACCGACAGATGATTAGCCATGCGATAGCTGTACCCGGTATTTTTCATCCGAGACGAGAAATCCGACAGTTGATTAGCCGTACAGAAACCGTAGAGGACCATTTTCACTGAGAGGATCATACAGCTTGCCATGGAAGGGAGCACGCACGATTGGATGAAGGCAATAAGAAAGCAGAGGTTCAGAAGTAACAAAACATCTCCAAACGCTTATCTGAAATTCCCACCATTGAATTACATAAGTATCTCTATTTTATTTTATGTTTTATTTATCTTTTAATTATCAAAACTCATAACCAATTGAATCTGCCTGACTGAGATTTACAAGACGACCATAGCTTGCTTCAAGCCGACAATCTCCGTGGGATCGACCCTTACTCACGTAAGGTATTACTTGGACGACCCAGTGCACTTGCTGGTTAGTTGTATCGGGATTGTGAAGAGTGTGAATCACGATTTCGTGCACCAGTCTACCAGTGAAGTATCTGGGGATTAATCTAGGAGCAAACCCGAGGCTTGTAAAAACATGGAAACCAGTAATAGATAAGGTAGATGAGAAACTAAGTTTGTGAAAAGCAAAGGTTCTTAGTAAAGCAGGAAAGCTACTTCTCATCAAGTCCGTAATTAATAGTCTACCGACCTACTATTTGAGCTTATATAAAATATCAGTCATAGTGGCTAAAAAAATAATTTCTTTACAAAGGAGGTTCTTTTGGGGGAAGGACGATGGACGACCTGGGCTGCCTCTTGTAAAATGGGAAATGATACAAGCGCCGAAGAAACTAGGAGGACTCAGTGTGGGGGATGCGATGATTTGGAATACTGCACTATTGTTTAAGTGGTGGTGGAGATTCTCGAAGGAAGAGTGTCTTTTATGGAAGAAGGTAGTGTGCTCCTACAATAATCTGAACCCAGGACAGTTATTGTCTACTCAAGAGATACCAGCAAAAGGGGCCCGTGGAGAGATATATGTCACTTGCAAATAAAAGAGCAACAGGTCAGACAAAAGATGATCGACGGTATGGCTATGGAAGTAGGAGATGGTAGATTAAAAAGATTAGATGCTTGGTTACAGTCGGGGAAACTGCAAGACTCCTTTCCGAGACTCTACTTGATTTCAGATAACAAAGGATCCATGATTGCGGAATGTGGGTTTTGGGATGGGATTGAGTGGGTATAGAATCTCCTATGGAGGAGGGAACTCCACCAATGAGAGATTGACAGTTTGAACCAAATGCTTGATATCTTGCAAGCTGTGAGACTGATAGGTGACACACAAGATAGAGTGGTGTGGAAATTTGATAAGGGAGATGTTTATAGTACTAACTCATTTGTGCAGGTTTTGCAGGAACCGACTCTGACGGACGATATCCTTATCTATAAGTTCACAAATGAAATCTGGAAAGGACTGGTTCCCCTTCGGATAGAGTTGTTTACTTTGTTTGTGCTTGTAGGTCGAGTCAATACAAAGGATCGACTAAGCAGATTGGGCATCATTGAACGAAGTGATAATAATGTCTGCGTTATGTGTAGCAAGGAAATTGAACTGTACAACATCTGTTTGTTACGTGTGAGTTTGCTTGGCAGGTGTGGTGCGCATGGATTAGTCATGTGGGTAGTGTTTGGAGCATCCCAGGTTCCATAAAAGAACATTTCGAGAGTTGAAAGACTATGCCGTTGAGAAAAGACGTGCAAAAAACATGGTTAGTTAGATTCTTCTCAATTATATGGAATATATGGCTGTGTAGAAATGAACTTATTTTCCAGAATAAGACAACAAATGTGGTAAACTGTGTGACTAGATCGTTTTGTTGCTCTAGAGAGTGGTGCAAAAGTTAACTCGTGTTGTTGATAGCTATGTCAGAGATGACATAGGAGTTGCTAAAATTCATGTATTGTATCTTTGTATGCTCCACTACATGTGTTGAGCTTATTTTTATTTCAAAAAAAAAAAAGTAGATTTGACTATTTATTCTTACAATATATTTAAAATACTATAACACAATTAAATGTTATAATAATTTTAAAATTATTCGAAAATTTAAACATATTTTAACCTTAGAATAATATCAGGTATGTAAAAATATGCAAGTTTTCTATTAAGAAAATGTTGTTAGATTAATGCTTGAACAATTATGAAAACCTTATTTATGTTATTGGTTAGATGTAATGACCAAAAGAAGTTTAAATTTTAGACATCGTGCACCCTATTCAAATTAGTTATATTATTATTAAATTAAAAAGAATGTTAACGGTTAACAAATTTTATAATTTGTTACTATTAATTAATTATTATTAATATTTTTAATAATATAATATTATTCATTTTTTTTTACTAATTAAATGTTGACTAAATTTTAATAAAAATACCAACTTTCTAAATTTTCTTTTAAACTAATTCTAATGACTTGGAAAGAATAGAAGTTTAACTTTATCTAATCTCTCTGCTGTTGTCAATTTGTCTTAATTAAACCTAACGTGCTCTTTTCGTTTGCTTTTTCTTTTTCTTTTTATATTTTTGGCCTTCTAACGAACGTGTTTTAACTTTTAAGAAATCAAGAAAAACACGATTGGACCTTTTGGTTTTTGAGTGGATTGAGAAACACATTGCAGATGTGATGTTTTTTATAATTATCATAGGTTGTTGGTCCTTGACGATGCCGTCCTTAAGTCAGGTATATTTATATGAACGTTCAAATAATAGAAGTCTTATGAGCAAATATCTAATAATAAAAAATTTAGACGTTAATAAAATTGACTACCAAAAAATTAAATTAAATTTATATTTATAAAAAATAAATTATATTTAATAAAAATATTTTATTATTAATTTTTTGTTGATTTTATTTAAAAAAAGGTTAAATTTTAAAATTAATTCTACCACTAATTATTTTTAACTTTCTGCTTGGCGTAACGCACTTGCGATGTCACGTATTGATGCCCAAACATGCTTGGCGGTGTCACAGGTCGCAGATCGAAAAAACTGATGTTAGACAATAGACACACTAAAATCAATTCAAAGAAAAGCGTCGCAATCCCAATTCAATCCGTTTTTAGCAAAAGCAAAAACGAAAATAATCAACTCTTTCTATCCCACTTTCTCAACTTCATCTCCCTCGACTTCCATTCAAACCAAAAAAAGAAAGAAAAGAGCCTTCAATGTCAAGAAGAACAAATACCCCTGCTTCTATTCAAGATGCCAATGAAAAAGTCTGTTCAATTTTTTTTATTTTAATTTTTTAACTCCAGTGCATCTGATATATCAGATTCAAGCTTGTTTTTTGGATCTGTGACCTGCAACACCACAAGCGCGTTTGGACATCGATTTGTGATCTCAAAAGTGCGTTCTAGTTCAGAGTAAAAGTAGGAAGCGTTGAAGGTTGAAGATGATTAGTAGAAAGGTTAATTTTAAAATTTAATGTGTTCTTTAAACAAAATTAACAAAAATTCAATGAATAATTATTTTTATTGAATATAATTCATTTTTCATAAATATAAAATTTATTTAGTTTTTTTTAATCAATTTTGTCAGTGCTAAATTTTTTATGATAAAAAATAATTATTTATTCTAAAAATATATTATTATAAAAAAGAGACTATTTTTTTATTGTCATAATTTATGACCAACTTGGTCATCAGTTTAATATTTTATTATCAATTTGGTAGATTAAAAATAATGCGTTCCAGTCAAATAAAGAAAAACTTTATATATAGTATATTATAAAAAATTTTTAAGTATATTAGTACACTTGTATTTCGATAAATTTTAATTGTTAATTTTAATTATATATTATATATAATATTTTTTATAATTAAGATTAATAATAAAAAATATTAAAATACCATTGTATGGATACATTTAAAAGGTTTCCTATATTATAAAAATAATACATCTAAAGCTAAAAAATGAGACTAAAACTTTACCTACCCTAGAAGATAAATTTCAAAAGAAGCTTTAGCAAATCATCATGTGAACAAAATATAAAAAAATAAATAATGCTATATAATATTAATTAAGATCAAGACTCCTGTTCCTCGTCATTTATTTAATTTATTTGATGTTTGCATACAATCAGCAATTATGTAAGAGTTGTTGGGGAGATAAGCATACATTAAAAAAAGACCAAACAATTTTTTTAAGATGACTTTACAAGTCGTTTGAGCTAAATCATTGGGAGAAGAATTTAAATGACCTACGATACTTTCCATGACAACTAAGGCATATATATCTCCTGGTTTAGCAAACCAAATAAAAACGGAGCAGAAAAGAAAAGAAAAGAATACACAACCATATATCATAACTACTGCTTGTGTTTATTATGTAATAATCCTTAGTCCTTATTACCAGCTACTGCTTGTGTTTTTTCTTCCTCAACATATAGTCAAATAATACTCTTCTGATGTCTTTTCCCACAACACTTATAAATATAGTCGTTTTCTTTCTTATAGATTCCACCAATCTAGGCTATTTGATTCCCTCTTTTCCACAACTTCGTTTTCATATCGATCTTAATTTTTCAAGTGATTGAAAGAAGCCTCTGTTGCCTTTGTCTTTTCACTTCTCTTTCTTTCGTTTTCTTTTCTTTTCTTTTCCTGGTCTTGTATGCAACACATTACTATTTTTACGTCTTTTTTATAAACTCAATTCTCACTGAAAAAGAAAAAAAAAAAAAAACACAAAAAACACAAAAAAAAAGCTTCTTTTGAATTGACCAGACAATCAGGGTTTCTAATTTCTATTATGGTTGTTTTCTACTGTCTTCGTTCTGGTTATGGACTAATCACAACATGATACATCCTGTATGTGTTGAAGTCGAGGTTTGTTTTTCATTTCATTATCTACTGTCTTCGTATTCTTGTATTCTTTCTTTGATTTATCTATTATCTTAGCACATATGTTAAGATTACAAAATAAAAATTTTAATTAAAAATATAAAAAATTAAATTTTTAATATATTTATTTTATATTTTTTAAATAAAAATATTTAAAAATTTTATTAATAATAAATTTAAATTTATTATATACTCTTAAAACACAAATTAACTAAACTTTTCTTTCTTTCTTTACATGGGTTATGGTCTTGCTAAGATATTAATTACTAGAAAATTTTAATTGAAAGCTTTAAGTTCAATGTAACTCTTATATTTTAACGAAAAGTTTTGGATTCAAGACTTATTAAATATCATTTTATAAACTAAATATGTATTATATATAATAATAAGTATGAAATTAGTTAAAATAATAATTTTTTTGCCATTTAAAAAAGTAAACATTTTATTTTTTATTCTTTAATAATGTTTTTTAATTTTTTTTTAAAATTAAGTTTATAAAATATTATTTTGATGTAACTTTCTACCAACTATTTAAAACTAAAAGATCCATTGACTGGTATTTTTACCTAATGCAGAAGATTGGAAAAGGATGCCCTATTAAAGAGAGGGTAATAGACTTGAAGATTGATATAGTATCCCAATTTTAGAGATGACACCACAAAAAATGCGGTATATATTTATCATAATTATTTTTTTTATTTCTATTTCATCGTAAGAAATGAAAATTAATATCATATTCAGAGTTTTAAATTAATCTTAGGGCAAATCACTGAAATAAGCTAATGGGAGCTTAACATTACACAAATTAGCTAAATGCAAAAATAGTTCATGAATCAACTAGAGACAGGTATCTATATAATTCGAATTAGGTTAATTCGAACTTCATCTTCATATAACTTATTCGAATTACCTACACACGCACACACCCATTAATTTGAATCAACCTTATTCAAATTACACACAGTAATTTGAATCAGGGTGATTCGAATTACACACAGACACGTATACATAGTAATTCGAATTGGTCAGATTCGAATTACTTATGATTTAATTCTACCCATTTTTTATTTCATGCATTAAAAAAAAGCTAACAAAATATTTAATTACGAGACTTCTTTAAAATATTAATGAGCTATCAATTCGAATTTCATACAATACTTTTTTGTCCATTTTTAATAGCTCATGAATATTTTTTAATAAATTTTTTTAATAAATTTATTTAAATTATACCACAAAAAAATATTTTATTCTATACAAAATAATTTTAAAAAATGGCTTAAAAGATGTTAGGAATACTATAAAAAGTTGTAATGTCCTAATGACTTAGGACATTAAAAAAATACTCTACATAGTCAATAATAATTTAAAAATTAAAAAAATATATTTTTAACATATATTTATCTAAATTACTAGAGTATTACAAACTTTTATAGTACTTATAATATCTTTTAAACTATTTTTATTTTAAATTATTTTACATAAAAAAATAATTTAAAATAACTTAAAATAACTTAAAATACCCTTTATTCTAGTTTATGAATTAAGCTAATAGATCTTTTATTCAGATCTAGAAAACAGATGAATGATATTCATATAGTCAAACCCCACATAAGATATATAACATCCTAAAAATTAAGATACAATTCTTAAGTAGTAATATTTTAATTACAATTATTTATTTGGCCTCATTCATTTTTAATGTAATATTTATATATATCTTGTTAATTTGTAATAATAATAATAATAATAATTTGTATGAAAAATTATGATCAATTTATTCTTCTTGCAAGACAAAGAAATAATTAATCATGAAAAAAAAATGAAAAATTATATCATCCACACATAAAAAAAAATATAAAATACAACAGATTCATAAAGTCATCATAAACATCTATAATTTACTAATAGATTATTATCACAAGTATGAGTCATGACACTAAAATACAAGAAAGAAAAACACGAAAATAAATAGATATATATAGTTAAATAAAAAAATAATGTTATATATTTAAATATTTTTGTTAATTAAATTTAATTAAATTGATCTAATATCAATAAAAATTAATTATAAATAGTACTATTCTAAGCTTTTTTTTATTTGGTTGGACTTAATTCATAAAAAAATTTAAATGTATAACATTATTTATAACAAAAATATGAGAGAAAAAAAAGAGTGAAAAAAAAAATAAAATTGTCATTCTCACATAAGCAATTTTTTATAAGTGGAAAAAACCTACATTCTTACTACTCATAAGTGAGCGTAATCATCCTCGCTATCATTCACACCATTCATTAAACACACAAGATAATAAATCACAATCTATTGTGCAATAATCTTTGAATCTTGTGAAAGATCATATTATCATGCTTGATGTGATAACTTCAAGCTTTTCTTTTATAATGTTCAAAGACAATTTGATGCAGAGCAACTATTAGGTTATTAGAAATATTAATTAAAATAATCTAGTTTAGCATATATTATTATATTGTGTTATGAGTTAGTCCCATATCGTCTGAGTCATGAAAGCTTTCTCTTCCCTACTAGTATAAATATGCATATGTACCCTTTTTATTCGTCAGAGTTGAATTGATTCAGTAAATATTTAAATAAGCTGTGTGCTTATTTTCCTCTAAACTCTTTGAGAGTAAGAGGTGCATCCTTGGCTTAGCCAATCAAGGTGGGTTCTTGACTATTTTCACCATAGTGGGGTTGTTAACCTCGCCAAGATTGGTGACCCAAGCGGATGTTCCGGCGTCAGTTTGGTATCAGAGCAAGGTCGATCTTCGTGGCCTTCACCTTGCTTTAGTAAAATTTTATTTGGTTCGTGGGTACGGTCTATAGTGCGGTTCTCTCGCTGTTGGTACAAGTCATCATTAGTACGGAAGTTCCGGGTAATATCGTTCTTTTTTCTTCTTTCCATTTCTATTGGTGATTATCTTCGTTCATCCCCATCATTATCATCATTGTGCATCCTCATCATCATCACAACATCAACATCCAAGCATATTGCATGGTAGTAAAAGATGGCTCCAAAGCGTAGAACTATTCAAGAAATTGAAGTGGGGGGATTACGCCGTCAAGTTAAGGAGTTGCAAGAGCAACTTGCAAAATATGATGCTACTCAACATAATCATGGAAACCAGACTGAAGACAGTCCTTCTAGCGAAGAGGATAATGGAAATCCATTTCATTATTCTTCTTCGTCTGAAGATTTGTCCACACGAAGAGCACGACATAACAACATGAAAACTAAAGACTTAGGAATCAAAATTGATATTCCTGAGTTTGAAGGGAGACTCCAACCTGATGATTTCATTGACTAGCTTTGCACAGTGGAAAGAGTGTTCTAGTTGAAAGACATTCCAGATAATAAGCGTGTAAAGCTTGTAGCAATCAAGTTGAAGAAGCATGCGTCAGTATGGTGGGAGAATCTTAAGCGTTAGCGAGAAAGAGAAGGGCGGAGCAAGATCAAGACATGGGATAAAATGCGTCGCGAACTAAGGAAAAAGTTCCTTCCAGAGCATTACAGGCAAGAAGTTTTCATCAAACTTCACAATTTGAAACAAAAATCATTGACTGTGGAGGAGTACACTATGGAGTTTGAAGAGTTTCTTATGAAGTGTGACATTCAAGAGCTTGAAGAACAAACTGTTGCTCGCTACCTCGGAGGGATTAATGAGGAAATTTCAAACATTGTCCAACTACAACCATTATGGACATTGGATGATGTTACAAGACTAACGTTGAAGGTTGAAAGGCAAATAACATAGAAGAAGAACAATCGCTTCTCAAAAGAGAGGGGTGGTTAATCTTCCAAAGCAGAAATGGACTCCTCAACAATCCTCTAAGGTGAGTCCTTTAAAATGTTCACAAGCCAATAAGGAGCACAACTCTTCTCGCTCTATTGAATCTAATAGAAGGTGTTTCAAGTGCCAAGGGTTTGGGCATATTGCTGCTGATTGCCCAAATCGAAGAGTTATCACTCTAATTGAAGAAGAAGACCATGAAGAGCCAAGTGAAGAGTTCGAGAAGGAGGTTGATATTGACTATGATGCTGAAGAGGAGGTTCCAGCGGATTGTGGTGAAGCTTTGGTGATTCGTCGCATTTTGAACACTGTCATGCTAACCAAAGATGAAGGATGGCTCTGCCATAACATTTTCCACACAAGGTGCACTGCCCAAGGAAAAGTATGCAAGGTCATCATTGACTCCGGAAGTTGTGAGAATGTTGTTGCGACTTATATGGTGGAGAAGCTGAAGATTCCAACTGAGGAACATCCTCGCCCTTATAAGTTGCAGTGGCTGAGAAAAGGGAATGAGGTCAAAGTGACAAGGCGATGTTGCATTCAATTCTCAATTGGAAGTAAATATACAGACAAGGTATGGTGTGATGTCATCCCAATGGACGCATGTCACTTGTTGCTAGGACGTCCGTGGCAATATGATTGTCGTGCTCTCCATGACGGATTCAAGAATACGTATTTCTTCTTCAAGGATGGAGTGAAGATTGTGTTGACTCCATTAAGACCTGATGAGTACGAGAAGCAAGTTGAGCCGTCCTTAATCACAAGGTCGGACCTTAACAAAACTCATCGAAAGTTCAACTTCATGTGTTTTTTACTGATTTGTGAGGAGAACAAAGAGACCTTGTCCGTGCATGAGGATGTCAAGCCTTTAAATGAAGAATTTTTTGATGTGGTCCCTGAGGAGATCCCTAACGGGTTACCACTAATGCGAGATATACAACATGCCATTAATTTTGTCCCTGGCTCGGTCATTCCAAACAAGCCAGTATACCGTATGAGTCCTAAGGAGCATGACGAGTTGCAACGCCAAGTAAAACATCTCCTAGACAAAGGCCTAGTCAGAGAAAGTGTAGTCCTTGTGCTGTTCCTGCTCTGCTAGTTCCAAAGAAAGATGGTTCGTGGCGTATGTGCATTGACAGTCGTGCTGTGAATAAGATCACCATCAAGTACAGGTTCCCTATTCCCCGACTTGATGATCTGCTGGACAATTACATGGTGCTGTTATCTTCTCTAAGATCGACTTAAGGAGTCGCTATCATCAAATCCGTATGAGGCCTGGTGATGAATGGAAGACAGCTTTCAAGACACAAGATGGATTGTACGAATGGACTGTTATGCCATTTGGTCTCTCTAATGCACCAAGCACCTTTATGCGCTTGATGAACCAGGTATTCCGATCCTTTATTGGGAAGTTTGTTGTTGTTTACTTTGATGACATCTTAATATATAGTAAGGATCATGATGAACACCTAGTCCACCTATGTCAAGTATTTGCGGTACTTCGAGAGCAAAAAACTATATGCTAATCTCAAGAAGTGTGACTTCTTGACGAATAGAGTCATATTTCTGGGATATGTCGTGACAAGTCAAGGCATTGAGGTAGATCATAGCAAAATTGATGCTATTGTTAATTGGCCTACTCCAAAGACGTTGCATGATATAAGGAGCTTCCATGGATTAGTCTCGTTCTATCGGTGATTCATCAAGAATTTTAGCTCCATTGCTGCTCCACTTACTGAATGTCTTAAGCATGATACCTTTACATGGAGTATTAAGGCGCAACATAGTTTTGAGGCATTGAACGAAAGGATTTCTACTGCTCCTGTACTTGCACTTCCAAACTTTGATTCCATGTTTTAGGTCGATTGTGATGCTTCAAATATTGGTATCGGTGCTGTACTTTCTCAAGAAGGCCGACCAATTGCTTTCTTCAGTGAAAAGCTTAATGACGCTAAAATGAAGTATTCCACCAATTATGACAAGGAGTTTTATGCGATCGTACAAGCATTAAGCCACTGGAGCCATTATCTATTGTCTAAGGAGTTCATCTTGTATACTGATCACGAGGCTCTTAAACATATTAACTCCCAACAAAAGTTGAATCGACGCCATGCAACTTGGAGTGAGTTTCTACAATCTTTTTCATTTCTCCTTAAGCACAAATCTGGGATGCAAAATAAGGTTGTCGATGCCTTAAGCCGACGACACACTCTCCTTTTCACTCTACAAATTAATGTTGTTGGCTTTGAGGTTGTAAGGGAGTTATATGAGGGAGATAAAGATTTTGGAGAAATCTAGACGTGCTGCTTGCAACAACCCTTTCAATAATTCTTCATTCAAGAAGGTTATCTTTTCAAGGGCAATCAGTTGTGCATTTCCCGTTGTTCACTATGCCAATCAATTATCTGGGAGACCCATAATGGAGGATTATCAGGACACTTTGAAAGGGACAAAACATTGGCTCTCATAAAAGAGAAATTTTATTAGCCAAAACTTGAGGGGGATGTCATTCGACACATTCAGAGATGCCACATTTGTCACATTGCTAAAGGTGGGAATAAAAACACTGGTTTGTACAAGCCGTTGCCTGTTCCGAAGGCCCCATGGGAATATGTTAGCATGGACTTCGTTGTGGGATTACCTAGGACACAGAGGCAAAAGGATTATGTTATGGTGGTTGTTGACCGATTCTCGAAGATGGCTCATTTTGTACCTTGTCATAAGATAGATGATGCCTCCCACGTATCAGATTTGTACTTTAAAGAGGTCGTGCGCTTGCATGGTATCCCTCAAACAATCACTTCAGATTGAGACGTGAAGTTCATGAGTCACTTCTGGAGGACTTTATGGAGAAAAATGGGGACTCACCTACAGTTTAGCTCGGCTAGTCATCCGCAAATGGATGGTCAAACAGAAGTAGTCAACAAAAGCCTGGGAAATTTGCTACGAAGTTTTGTGGGCAAACACCCTCGCCAGTGGGATCTTGTTTTGACACAAGACGAGTTCTCATACAACAATTCCATTAGTCAAACAACAGGGAGGTGTCCGTTCGAGGTGGTATATGGCAAGCGACTCCTGAGTCCTTTAGACCTTCCGCCGCTACCAACTCCTCGAGAGTATAGTGCAAATGCCGATGAACGTGCTGAACAAATCAAGAAGCTCCACGAGGAGGTACGACAGAAGATATTGCGTCATACTGCTCGGTATGAGGCCCAAGCCAACAAACATAAGAGACCAAATATTTTCAATGTCAGAGATTTGGTATAGATTCATTTGAGAAAGGAACGATTTCCTAAGTCTCGCGGAAAATTATCTCCTCGAGCAGATGGACCATTCAGATTCTTGGAGCGCATTAATGATAATGCTTACAAGATTGAGCTTCCAGGAAACTATGGAGTATCTGACACTTTTAACGTGGCTGATCTGTCACCTTACTATGACGAAGATGCAGAATCAATAGAAGATAAGATTGAGCCTCTTCCAACCCAGAGAGAATAATGCAGGAGCATCTATTAGGTTATTAGAAATATTAATTAAAATAGTCTAGTTTAGCATATATTATTATATTGTGTTATGAGTTAGTCCCACATCGCCCGAGTCATGAAGGCTCCCCCTCCCCTACTAGTATAAATATGCGTATGTACCCCTTTTATTCGTCAGAGTTGAATTGATTCAGTATATATTTAAATAAGTTGTGTGCTTATTTTCCTCTAAACTCTTTGAGAGTAAGAAGTGCATCCTTGGTTTAGCCAATTAAGGTGGGTTCTTGACTACTTTCACCACAGTGAGGTTGTTAACCTCGCTAACATTGGTGACCCAAGCGGACGTTCCGGCGTCACAATTTCATTTTTTTTCATTAATCATGCTTAAAATGCGCAATCACATACATTATATTGTTTAAATTGTCTATTATCGAATTTATCACTACAAGAAAAATACCCATTCAGGTACACTTGAAAAGTGTAGCCAAAAGTGAAAAAAAATGATGCCTTAGGCTACGGCTACGCTTTTTGGGGTGATTCCTATTCAGCCGTTGCCTATTCTCAAAGGCTACGCTTTTCTGCACCAAGGGCTACGCTTTTGGTGTTTGGGAATAGGCTACGCTTTTCAACTGATGCTGTCCAGGACCAAAGGCTACGCTTTTCAGCTTTCATTTTTCCAGAATAGGCTACGCTTTTCAACGCTACTACATCACTTGTAAAGCGTAGCCACATTGTATACCATAGCTACTTTTTATAAGCGTAGCCTTAGGTCCCTCTTTTTTTTTTTGTATACTATAGCTACTATATATAAGTGTAGCCTTAGGTCCCTCATTGTTTTTTTTTATTTTCTATATATATATATATTCTAATAATTTTTTTTCTAAAACCTAATATTTAGTAATATGATTATATATATAATCCTATTTTTTTAATTAAATTAGTCAAACATTATAAAATAAAAATAAATACATAATAATACCATACAATATTCTTTAAATAATAAAAATTATCCTTTAACAAAATATATTTATAATGAACTAAAAATATTGGGATGATCATAAATGAGTATTCATACATCTCACACTAAATTAAACATACCCATATTAAAATATACATTAGACCACTTAGAATTTATTACTAATAAACTATAAAAAACCAAAATATTGTATCTTACATAGGTATCTTCTAATAAAAGTTATTAATCTTCCGATAAAAGAGAAAAAAACAAATTGATGTCAAATAGAGCACCTAACATCTGCGACTGAATTGAACATATATTGAAGCAAATTCTTGGCTTCTCCCATTGAGCGCAACTGATTCCGACTGAAATGAAGGGCACAGACCTCATTTTGGATCCTGTTGCATAAAGATTCAACCAATTGATTTTTGTCAAATCCCATATTAACCACTTCCTGAAGAAGCTCTTCGTCAATCTGCAAAACCATGATATTGGTGGATTTTGTATATATGAACTGATTATAATATATCCAGAAATTCAAGTGAAAATGCAACAACAAAAGCCAAAGTTTAGGTTCAAAATCAGCAACAATATCAACTCAACCAGAGCATTCCAAATTTCAAATATTCACAAACAAACCAACAAATCATGAGACAGAAACTATAGATATTCAATTGGAGCACCTAAATCTTTTCAAATGCATGTAAGAAATAGAAAAGGAAAAATTAAGGGGGAAAAATTAAGCTTTGCCACCAACCTTAATCCTCTCTTGTTCTTCTCACGGGAGACAGTGACAGAATCACCAAGAGCACCAGCTTTGCCACCAACCTTAATCCTCTCTTGAAGGAACTTCTCCTGAACTTTTTTTGGATGCAACCTGATAAAACCAATTAATTAAGCTTAGGATAAAACCATAAAGAATAATTAGGCAAAAATATGATTTATAAATCAAATTAGACATAATAAATAAATCAAATTAGATATAATAAATAAATTATATGATGATTAAATGTATGCCAAAGACCAACTTTGAAGCATTTCAAAAATGGTAGAATAGAAAGAATCAATGTCAAAGAATCCTATACATATTCTGCCAACAAATAAATATTTATTCACCACTTTTTATTCTGCCAACAATAAATCCTATACATAAGCTTCTGGAAGTGATTCCAAACCAGCTAATATGCTCTTATCCATGATTCAATTCAATTCAACTCAACCTAGTGTTCTTCATTCACATTAATCATATATGATCTGTTAAACACGATTTTACAATGAAATAATATGTTGAACTGATTATGGCGAGATATATGATCTGGTATTAATCAACCCAATTAATTAGCAGATGGATCAAAATTGAATTGAGAAAACTAATCCAAATAGAAACCGGAACCTGAAGAAGAGGTCTGGGGAGATTTGCAGTAGAACTTTTCAAAGGAGAGAATTGCATCCGCACCCTGAAATTTTGTGGAGTTTGAAATTGTTGCATTGTTGTCCCCTGGAGTGCTTCCACAACAGGCAGACATAAGCTCTCTGTCAAATACTCTCTCAATGTGCAAAGCAAATTAGTTTCCTCAAGCAATTCTGCTTCAGGACAAGCTTCAGTCTTCTCTATGCTGCAAACTTCATCAACTGATTGCATGAAAGGTGGTAATAGTACTTGGTTTCGATGTTCAAATGGTTCATTATCACTATCAAATTTCACAGAAAAATGTGATGTTTCAGTTTCCATAGGGTCATTCTGAACTTCAAATGTTTCATCTTTAAAATGCTGATTTCTTTCTTCATTTTGTTCCACTAACGGAGAATTGTAGGAGTCTATAATCAAATCCACCGATTGAACTTCTTCTGTAGAAAAACTCACCTCCTGCAATCAAAGATTAACAGCAGAAATTCCGTAACAAACACCATGAACAAATTAAATGATGCTGAGAACTGAGAAGTAAGAAGCTCACTACTACTAAAACCTGCAGTATAGAGGACAATTATAAAACTTTTGTATCCTTTAACATCTATTCGAATTCTCAAAAAACCATCATCATACTTAATTCCAATAGCTCAATTTCTTTTTGTTCTTTTGGAGAAAAAAGAAAGGTACCTTAATCATCTCCAGTTGTTGTTGTTGATTGTGGGACAAATTTCCATTGAATTGGAAGACAAAGGGGATATGCGAATCAAAAGCGCGAGTAAAGGGAATCCAAGAGAGACGATAAACCCTAGCTGAAGCTGTTAAGTTGCTGAAGCTGTTTTCCAGCTGACAAAATAGCTTGAATAACGGCAACAAACTTTGGGAAGACAAAATGATTTAAGCAATCAATACCAACTATCTAGCAGATTAAGAAACCTTTTGGGGTCATTTATACCCATAAAATAGGATATACAGATAATCCAAATGCCTATAGCTTTTAGAGTGCTTATTGTTCTTAAATTGAACATGGACCAAATAATCAGATCAAAAGATAGGAGCCTAGTTGTGTGCCCAAGCAGATAACATTAAATTACACGATCTACAGAATATGCTCAGCTCTTTTTACATTTCCCTCTCTGTTGTAAACTGAGAATGTCAAAGAAATTATATAGGGGATATAGACAAATGATTAAATGATGAACATGATAAATAAATCAATGGTCCAACAAGAAGTCATTTATCACCTCAACTGGCTTAGCAGTGCAATGGAATATTCTTGTAACCCCGCGTTGTAAACCAGGTGCTCGGCTCAGATTTGTCAAAACCAAAGAAACTATGTCCTCTAACATATAATTTTCAGTACATGTCCTCTTGCACAGCAACAATTAAAAGTTACACAGCAACAACACCAACAATTAAATCACAATAACATAATAAAAACAAGAAAAAAACAATAACAGACGGAATTTGTACTCAGATGAAGGACAGAACTCAAACCAAGATGAGGGAGAGGGAGCAGTGGAGCACAGGCGACGGAACTGGAACAAACAACGGCAGTGGAACAGAGGCGACGCAACGCAATGATAAAGACAAGTTGCGATGGCGCTGGAGCAGTAGGAGCGGGGACGGCGGCTGGACCAGATTCAACGGCGGCGACACAGCTTGAAAAAGAGAACAGCGGCTAGGGTTTTTCTTTGAGAGAGAGAAGAACTTCAATGTCTCGGTGAGTGGTGAGCGACGAAGATGAGGAGCGGCGATGGTGAGTGGTGAGCGAAGGTGAAGATGAGGAGCGGCGCGGTGAGTGGTGAGCGATGGTGAGAAGACAAAGGAGAAGAGCGACGGTGAGTGGGGGTGAGCAAATGTGAAGACGAAGGAGAAGGGCGATGGCGAGTGGTGGTGGCGTGAAAACGGCGTGAAGCAGAGAAGGAGCTGAGCAAGGCGCGTGTTTTTGGAGGAGAAGAACGAGGGTTTCCAAAAAGAAAACAAAATTCATTTAAGTATTGGTGAATATCATAGGCATCACTTTTGAAGCGTACCCAAAACTTAGTAAATAGGCTACCCTCAAAAAACGTTCTCTTTGGTACAAAAAGTGTACCCATAAATATCAACATACGGCTACACTTTATAAGTGATTTCTATAATACCTAAGGCTACACTTTTTAACTGATACCAGAATTGTGTTTCCTTTTCTCTAAAAAAAGGCAACACTGAGAAAAGCGTAGCCTATTCATAGAATAGGCTACGCTTTTCAAATATAGCTTAAAAAAAGTGTGGCTGAATGGGTATTTTTCTTGTAGTGTATATAATTTAGTTTCAGTAAGTACATCGGTTCACAAGTAATAAGAAAATGAATAAAAAAGATTTTTTTTCTCGAAAATTAATTCAAATTAGCATACCCCACTTAATAGGACAAGGTTTTATTGTCGTTGAAAATTAATTCAAGTAACAGCTCAATTGAATCTATCACTATTTAGACTACTCAAAAGATGATTCACTAAAAAATGACAAATTAGTAAAAATGAAAAACGGTAAAAATAAGAAACAATGAATTCATACTTAGATGTTTAGATTCAACTTCACTTGATGTTTTAAACTCTCTAGTAATTGTTTATGGTATATGTTGGTATATGTAAGAGTCAAAGGATTGCAAAGATCCGAGGAGGAAGAAATCAGCAATAAAATAAAATAAAATAAATCTATGGTAGTATATTCGACACCCATTTTTTCCTTTGTCTATGGTAGTATATTCGACTTCATCTTGTTATATGTTAAATTAAACGTTTCCTCATATATGTATTTTCAATATCTCATTGAATCTTGCATCATATGTAGCATAAAGATGTAGCAAACCAAGATCATCAAGATAAAGGATGAAGTAAAAGCATGTCGATCAGCTTTATACCTGGCTTTTTGCAAGAACGTGCAATCGATGCAGCAACTGCTTACGTAACAACGCAACTAGGCTACGTGTGGGATTACGAGAAAAGATTCGTCGATGTAAGCAAAGCTGTCGAGGCTCTCAAGAATGATAGGGATGGAGTGCGTGATAAAGCCGAAGAAGATGAAGGACGGTATGGGAGAGCTATATATGATAATGTTGTAGAATGGTTGGCTCGTGTCGATGGAATTCTTGCTAAATATGAAAAATTCAAACAAGAACATGATAATAATGCAGGCTATGCACTTGCTTTTCCATTTCAAAATCTAGACATAAGATATCATCGCAGCAAAACAGCAGAAGATATCAAAGAAAGGGTTGAAGAATTGCAAAATGAGAAGCATGATAGTATATCTCGCTGGCAGGGCCCACCTTCTTCCATGGGTTATGCGCTTCCTTCTGTTGAATATGAAGAACTTGATTCAAGAAAACAAAATATGGAAGATGTTAAAAAAGCCTTGGAAGATTCGAGTGCTACAATGGTTGGTATTCACGGCCTAGCTGGTATGGGAAAGACTACTTTGGTCATAAAAGCTATTAACACACTTCAAAGTCGAGAACCTAAGTTATTTGATATGGTGATTATGGCAAATGTGGGCAAAAATCCAGACATCAGAAAAATTCAAGGCCAGATTGCTGACATGCTCGGAATAACATTGCAAGAGGAGAGTGAGTGTCTATCTATCTATATATATTCTATACCTATAATAAATGCAAACAACTATATTTTCAAATAAAAAATGAGTAATGGTAGGGGACCAGCAATTTTGGTGTTTTGTAACCATTAATTGGCCATCAATAGTATTTTTAATGGTATGAGATTATATCTAATGGTGGGAGATTACTCATTTTTGTTTTGATGGTTAAGTGCTGGCCAGAAAACACAAAAGTTGCTGGCCCTCTAGACTTTTCCATAAAGAATATTATTTATACATTAAAATTAACCACTAATTTATTTGTGTATAATATATGTGTGATTTAATTTATTTTTAATGTATATTTATATTTTAACATGTATTTAGTGTATACGTAATATAACCCTTTTAAATAAATGTTCAAAAAAAAAAAGAGACTGCTAATTTTAGGTGATTGTTTGAGTAACTTTTTTGAGAATAGTTGTTTAAATAACATTTTATTTGTAAAGTTCTTTGCTCTTTCGTGTTTTTTTCATCAATTAATTTTTTTTAATTTATTTAAAACTTATATATATATAGGGTTAACCACCAAAAACACCCCCGAATTATTCAAACGCTGACAAAAATGCACCCGAATTTTACTATCGAGAAAAATGCTTTCAAATAATTTTAAAACACAA
The DNA here is from genome assembly GCF_003086295.3 of Arachis hypogaea. Classification (NCBI taxonomy): domain Eukaryota; kingdom Viridiplantae; phylum Streptophyta; class Magnoliopsida; order Fabales; family Fabaceae; genus Arachis; species Arachis hypogaea. The sequence goes on from NC_092047.1 coordinate 11,989,798, forward strand.
CAAAAATACCCAACAGTAAATATATATTTTCAAAAAATGCCTTAGAGATTGAATTTTGATACAATTTTTTGCAAGCATGATTATAAAATTGAGATATTATTATCCTTAAAATTTGGTGATTTTTCGTTAAGTATATATTTTTCTTATAATTTTTTTGTTAACAACCAATAAAACTTTTAAAAAATTATAAAAAAATATATACTTAACAAAAAATCACCAAATTTTAAGCACAATAATATCTCATTTTTTTAATCATTTTTGAAAAAAATCGCATCAAAATTCAATCTCTAATGTATTTTTTGAGAAATACATATTTAATGTTAGTTTTTTTTGCAAGATTATCTAACATTAAATATGTATTTCTCAAAAAATAAATTAGAGATTGAATTTTGATGCGATTTTTAGTAAGCATGATTAAAAAAATGAGATATTATTATCCTTAAAATTTAGTGATTTTTTGTTAAATATATAATTTTTATATAATTTTTTTGTTAACAACCAATAATACTTTTAAAAAATCACAAAAAAAATACATACTCACCAAAAAATTACCAAATTTTAAGAATAATAATATCTCATTTTTCTAATCATGCTTACATGAAATTGCATCAAAATTTAATCTCTAAGATAATTTTTTAAAATACATACTTACTGTTAGGTATTATTGTTGTATTTTTAAATTATTTAAAGGTGTTTTTGTCGATAGTAAAATTCGGGTGCATTTTTGTCAGCGTTTGAATAATTCGGAGACGTTTTTGGTAGTTAACCCATATATATATATATATATATATATATATATATATATATATATATATATATTGAAGTAAGCATTTGGGACAAATCTACAAACATAGTATCTAGAATATTGTTAAACTTAATAATTCTTACACAATCAATGCAAACTGCATGGAAAAAAATTATTCATTAAATCAATAATTTAGTTAGTAAAATGTGTGTTAAAATATAAAAATATATCATAAATAATTTAAATAAGATATTTATTTATACACAAATATATAATAATTAATTTAATATTATTTTTTCTATGCATATAGTAGTATTTTTGTTCTTTAGATTAATATTATAGTGATTAGTTCATTATTCATATGAAAGTGTTTTTATGTAAGGAAAATAGTTGATATATTAACACGTATTATATTAAATAATATAATCAAATATATCACATTATTTAATCATTTTTAAATATTATCTTAATATAAAAAATATTTTTATATAAATATTTATCTCCTAAATCTTTATCTTTGATGGCTATGCCTTAAGAGAAAAGTGGCCCTAAATAGGTCTGATGGTATTGTTGGGGTTGATTTTTCTTTTTTTTCTTTTTCAAAAAATAGTTTTTTGTTGTATTTATGTTATATATCTATGATACTTTAATAACATAGGTGAGTATGCGAGAGCTATTCGCATAAGAGAGAAATTGAAGAAAGAAAAAAACACTCTTATAATCCTTGATGATATGTATACAAAAGTGGACTTGGATATGTTGGGAATTCCATCACAGAATGAAGATGACAAAAAGAATCTCGTTCTCAAACAAAGAATAAGATCTTCTAATCCCTCTGGAGCAACTCTAACTAAGCCAGAGACAGAGAATTTTGTTGGTGGTAGACAAAATTTGACAAGATTAAAGTCAGGAATAGATGGTAACAAATTATAATGCACAAATATTTTATTTTTGATTTGCATACGCATATCATATATATATTTATATCAGATAATACCTTAAATTTCTTAAATTTGTAAGCAACTTTTTATTATCATATTTATATATTATACATACACTGGTTTGCATTGTATTCAACATTGATATCCATATTTTTGTATAGCTAACAGGACGAGAACAGAGAAAAAAATTGAAGACACCTCTAATGGTTCTAGTAAAGTAAGAAAAGCATCAGAAGAGAATAAAAAAGGATGCAAGGTTTTGTTAATTTCTGAGGCAAAACGAGTATTGAACCAGATGGATGTAAATGCAAATTCAATTATCTCTTTAGATATCATAAACCCTGACGATGCCAAAATATTGTTCAAAAAAAAGGTTAGAATCTATTATTTATAAATACATTATTTTTAGCCAACTATCCGTACTTCTATAAATCTACATTAAATATTGGGTTAAAAAATTTTAATGAGTTAAAATATATTTTCATGGATATTGGTATTTTTGTGTTTTTCTCAAGATATGGAGATCATTTAACAAAACAAAAAATTGCTGGGTATGATATTTATTTGAGATTTTTTTATTTTTAAAAAAAAAATATTAAATACAATTTTATGTTTTTAAAATTTTTACTCTTAAAAAAGAGAATTATTGGGTTCAATTTTAGTATTATAAACTTAAGATATCTTAATTTTTTGAAATAAAAATTGATGGGTCTGATTTGATCAATTCAAAAATTTTTAGATGCAATTTGAGTCGCACTGAAATTTCTGAGAGAGATTTGTTCTTTCTCCTCTCAGTATGTCAATACATGTGTATTACACTTTTGTCTCTCACACATGCGTATTTCGCCCAAATCTAAAGATTACTTTTGTGCAATATTGTGGCACAAATTTTACAATATGTTTAGCTACCTTTCTGTTACGATATTGTTTTATCTTGAGAATCAATTTTAATGGAACAAATTTAATGAAAATCTATCTATATATATATCACATACCATATATATTAACTAAAGTTTTGAAAATTGAACTGGTCATTGAATTGTTCTAAATACTAATTTATTAGTTTATTAATTTAACCGATTTAATTGTGATTTAACTAGAATAATTATTTTATAATAAATAAACATAATATAAATAAATATGTTAAGTGTATATTAAAATTCATTATAAAAATAAAATATCCATTTAAAATGAGTTAAACTCTACATATATTGTAGACAAATATATGTTGATTAATTTTGATATACAAATAGTATTTTTATAATAAAAATAATCGAATTATAACAAAATAATATATAAAACAATAAATAAACATACAAAAAACATAAATACAAATAATTAAATTATATTCTTATTATATTAATTAATATTTTAAATTATAATCTTTAGAATAAAATTTTTATATTAGTGTTATATTATAATTATAATTATTTGAATAAAATTTTTTGAATCTTAAATTACACACTCACACTTACACACACAAAATATTTTTTTTTTTAGTCAAATTTGTATTAGATGAGACTCAAATATGAGACTTTTTAATAAAAAAGGAGAACATATATCATTCGAACTGAGGCTCATTGACAACTTAAGATTAGATTGAAGAATACACCTGAAGTCCATCATGAGTAATCCTAGCTAGTCATGGTAAGAAAGGTAAAAAAAAATGGTTGGGTTTGAGTCCAAATAGAGAGTAGTCTATATCTTCTAATATAACCCTAATTATCACTCGTACCTTCTCATGAATGCCTTAAATTCCAATCAGTAGCTAAGGGTATTCATATCCTAAGCCATAAAGTGATAAAACAATGTAAAAAGTTTCAGTGCTCCTTTTTGCACATCCATTGTCCCTCTGTCCCAAAATAATTGTCGTCACCCCATGCTATTATGGATCCATTGCACGTCCCTGTGTCATTCCAATTAGCCACTTTCTCTATCGTTCTACTCGGCTTTTCTTCTGAATTTTTCACTTTTTTTCTCTTTTAATGCGTTATTACGTTCATGGTTTTCTATATCTCTCTACGTTATTTTTTTTTTCTGGAGGAGGTCCCAAGTGTTGTTGACGGAAGAGAATATAACAATGAAATAGTGTTAGGTAGTTGAATTTGACTCTGTATTTTAAAGGTGTGAGGGTTGAGTTATTTTTCCTTTTTAGGGTGAGTTTTTTTTTTTTTTTTTTTTTAACCAGTTGGGTTTTGGTTTGATTCGATTGACTGGTTTTTAGCTAATTTAATGGTTCACGAACCGTTTCTGTTCAAACAATTTTAGACTATAATTGTTCGGTCCAGTCCAATTTTTAGAACGTTGATACTTAATAGTTAAGGAGGAAGATTAAAGAGAATTTGGGGGTTGCGCAAGATGTAGATTTTTGAGATGAAGGGTAGAGAAATAAAGGTGCTGAAAGTGAAGATTCTCTTAATAGATATAACAAAATCATTGAGGAGATCACTGAAAATTGTAGGACCGAACAGAAAAGTGATTGAATTATCGGTCAAGTATGAAAAAATCAGTCATTTTTGTCATTACTGTGGACACTTGGGACATGAGAAAAGAACATTCAGCTCCTTTGTGGGAGATGAGGATAAGAATGAATGTTTGGCGGAGGGATGGGGGACATGGTTGAAGGCTGAGCAATTTGAAAGACAATATATATTAGATAAAGAGAATATCAATCCTATCAAGTCCAAAATAAAAGAGTCTCTGAAGGAGGGTTCTCAAAAGTCAATTTCAGTTAGCTTGTTAAGGAGTTTGGAGAAATTATCAATGTAGGAGAATGAAAAATATAAGGCGGGAGAGGAATAGAGTTCATTGTACAAAATGCAACATGAAAAAACCTAAAGAAAATCAACTACAACTAACCACGCAGCAAACTGGGGCAATAACGAACAACGCGAATAATTTCTTTTGTTTTGGGCATTCAAATGAACTAGAGTAAAAAAAAAGAATTATATAAAGAAATTAGCAAGGATGCATGGATGAAAGGAGAGGGATGTGAGTGGAGAGAAGAGAGAACTGTGGAGGTAGTGGAAGAATTTGGGACTAAGAAACAGTGATGTAATGATGAGGATATGCTGATGAGGAAGGGTGCCAAGTGCCAACCCAGAATTGGCACCCCAAAGTTCATGAAAATGATGTTGGAATTGTCGGAGTTTAGGAAAACTCCTGATAGTTCACAACATACAAGAGATTAGTAAATCTCATTTCCCCAAAATATTGTTCCTATGCGAAACTAAGAACAGTACTTCGTTCGTTATGAGACAATGTAAGAAAGTGGGGTTCAATAATGTCCATTGTGTAAATTCGCAGGATTGGCTGGTGGTTTGTCTTTGACATGGAAAACTAATACACTAATAACAGTGGACAAACACGAGAATTTTTACATTCAATTCAGTTGGGCAGATCCAAATAGGGCTCAAACTTGTACTGTTTTTGCAGTTCACCTACATAATGAGAAAAGAATGCGAGAGGCTCTATTTAAAAAGCTGTTGAATTTAACTAAAGATGCAAGTCAGTACTATATAGTGGCTAGAGATTTCAATGTTATTTTATCCTATCATGAGAAGAAAGTAGGGAGAATGAAATCTGCCACATCTATAGAGAATTTTAACAATCTTCTCAATGTAGACAGGTTGGCGGATTTGGGTTATGAAGGGAAAAAAATTACATGGAATAATAGACTATTTGGTGGATGCTTCATTAGAGAAAGAATTGACAGATGTCTAGTTTCAGATGAGTGGAGGTTAAACTTCCCAAATGTAGGTATTTTGCACTTATCATATCAAGGACCGACCACTATTCACTGTTGGTTAACTTTGATTTGAATAGCAGAAGGCCAAAGAGAATGTTCAAGTTTCAGGAATGATTGTGTGAGAATGTGGAGGCTGTAAGGTTAGTTAGGGAGATGTGGAAGGAAATAGTTGTTGGTTCACCAATATTTATTCTATTCAGTAAGTTAAAGAAAGTGAGGCACAAATTCAGGGATCGGCAAGTTCATAGCAGTAGCAACTCCCAACGGCAGATCCTAGAACTTAAAGAAAAAATTGAAGCAGAAAAAGAGAAGACTGCTATGGCTGATGGAGTTTTCTTATGGTCTTTAGAGGAGGAGTTATACAAAGCATGCATTAATGAGGAAGGATATTGGCAAGAAAAAGCTAGAATCCAGTGGTTGAGATGAGGTGATCAAAATACGAAACTCTTCTATGCCAAATCTCAAGCGAGTACTCGAAAAAACATGTTGGGGCACCTAAGGAAGAAACGGGAGAAGCTCACTTTATGTCCGAGGGTATAGCAGAACCATATGGAGTAAAGAGAAGAAGGGTACTTATTCGATGAGCTCAGGTGACAAAATTGGGTATCAATTCTTCCATCCTCCAGTAGAAATATTGCTATAGTACTTTGGAAAAAAATCATTGTGGAACTCAGTTTGGGAAATGAAATGCCCACCCAAAGTGATGAAGTTTTTTGTGAGAAGGCCTTGTGACGTAGGAGCTAGTAGAGTTATTAGGTTAATTATATTAGTTAATTGTAATAAGGGAATACAAGTCCCATATGGTTTAGGATAGTGAATTTTGTGTTATGTATTAGTCCCACATCGTCCAAGTTATGAAGGATTTTCCTTCTCCTATTAGTATAAATAACTTATGTACCTTTCATTTATGAAATAGTTGAAGTTTATTTTTGAATATGAAATAAGTTGTGTGCTTATTTTCCTCTAGGCTCTTTGAGAGTAAGAGGTGCATCCTTGGCTTAGCCAACCAAGGTGGGTTTATGGCTATTTTCACCACAGTGGGGTTGCTAACCTCGCCAAGATTGGTGAATCTAAACTATATCACTATAGTGGGTTGTTAACCTTGCCAAGATTGGTGAGTCCAAACGACGTCCCGGCGTCAGTTTGGTATCAGAGCAAGGTCGGTCCTCATGGCCTTCACCTTACTTTAGTAGAATTTTATTTGATTTGTGGTGCAGGTTTTTGGCGTGGATTCGCTAATGGGATTTTTTGGTGTGGATTCGTCAATGAGATCGTCTACTGCCATTCATCAATGAGATCAATCATCTGCTGTCACAAGTCTTTTCACGCAAGAGTTCTTTCAACCCAGGGAGAATGACGCAGGAGCTAGTAGAGTTATTAAGTTAATTATATTAGTTAATTGTAATAAGGGAATACAAGTCTCATATTGTTTAGGATAGTGAATTTTGTGTTATATATTAGTCCCACATCGTCCAAGTTATGAAGGCTTTTCCTTCTCCTACTAGTATAAATAACTTATGTACCTTTCATTTATGAAATAGAGTTGAAGTTTGATGATTTTAGTGGCTAAGAGAAAGGGGGTTTGAATCTTAGCCCCTTTTTCACTTCAGAATACTTCCTGGTTTTTGAAACAACTTCTGGAGATCAAACTTTTTAATTTTTGTCTCGTACCCAGCCACGAGACTTTTTCTTTTTGTCTCGTCACTAGGCACGAGATATTTTTCAGTTTTATCTCCTGGACAGCAGAAGCAGAAATGGAGTAGAAGAGGGAGAGAATTACACCAAGATATATCCTGGTTCAGCTGCTAAGTGCAATGCAGCCTACATCCAGTCTCCATCATAACAATAATGGAATTTCACTATAATCATCCTTGATTACAAACACCAATTTTCCCTAGGAACTACCCTTCCTATCCGGGACAAGTCCAGAATCTAACCTCAATCCTGAACTTGACTTGGTCACTGCCAAGCTTTCAACTGTAAAGTGCTAACCCAACTTACAAGGGGAATTCCCACAGAATCATGAAACACAACACAGATGTACAAAGGAACTCTAAGGACATCTATGGCTTTTTCTTTTAATTTTGCACTCTCTGTCTTTTTCTGCTCTATGGCTTTTTCATACAAACCTCATTGTTTGCCTTTTTCCATGAGACTCAAGACATGACAAAATTAAACAGAAAAATACAAAACAGAATACATTGAAGGAGAAGAAAATCTATTAGTTTAGGTAGCTCTGAGAACTCTGTGCCTTGCACTCTCACTCCTTGCCTCAAGCCCTGGCTGTTCTCCTTACTTATAGGGGGAAGCCTCCACGGTTGAAACCAACTAAACCAAGCTAAACTTCTTCTTCTTCTTCATGCAAACCGGTTCGGCCAGAGAGAGAGAAGAGGAAACCGAATGCTATACCTAACATGCAGTTACCTCTGGTCCTTCTTTGGTCACCAATAAGCACCAATCCGAGCCATCCATCTTGCCTTGCACTCCAAGAAGGACTCCTAGCCCTTGATGCTTCATGATGCATGACAGCTTCTCCTGCTCCAACTTCTGCCTCCTCCATCACGTAGCTACTGTAGCTACCTCCTGTGGTGGTTGAGCAAAATCAGAGTCATGCCATCCCTCCAAGGATCTTCTCCTTGCTGGCCGAGATCTTCTCATCCATTTTTGGTATGGAGAGGCTGAGATCTCTTCACCAAATCTTTCCTTTCTTGGTTGAAGATCTTTAGCCACAACATACTTTTTGTTTTCTTTTTCTTGCCATCATTGTGATGGTCTTGTTGCTTGTTTCTCCTTCCTTTCGATAGCTAGCCATAGCTTCCTTGCTTCTCTGTAAAGTGACCGAAGGAGAAGAAGAGAGAGTAGAGATAGAAGAAAGTGAAAAGAAAAGCAAAGATATGAGTGTTATCACAAATAAATTAATTAGGTGCAACTCTCCATGCTTTGTGTAGTAGCATGTAAGCTACACTTAATTGCCATCAAATCACTTTGACATTTTCTCTTTCATGTTTCCAAGGTAATTAACTCAAGCAAAGAAAATTTTGAAATCCACCACATGATGGAAATAGAATCCGTTGGAAGCATGAAGCAAAAGCATTTGCTTTCTCTCTCAATTGGTTTCGGACCAAGCCTTGGGTTTCCAAGGAGAATTTGAATTGGGCTAAAGATAATGTTGATAGAATCTGGCCCATTAACAAAGTATTGATTCAACCAAATAATTTAACCAAGGATGAATGTAAAACTCATATTTGGGCTTGCAACAATTTTTTTTCGGCCCAATTAAAACATGCACAGCAAAATTATATTAATTAACATATATGAATCAAATTAATGATTTTGCAATTAATCATATTAATAATGCTTAGTCATCACTAATATTAATTTAGAATTTTCCAAACTCATCAAAGTTTATTTTTGAATATGAAATAAGTTGTGTGCTTATTTTCCTCTAGGCTCTTTGAGAGTAAGAGGTGCATCCTTGGCTTAGCCAACCAAGGTGGGTTTATGGCTATTTTCACCATAGTGGGGTTGCTAACCTCGCCAAGATTGATGAATCTAAACTATGTCACCATAGTGGGATTGTTAACCTTGCCAAGATTGGTGAGTCCAAACGATGTCTCGGCGTCACCTTGTATGGAGGAATATTCGTAAGATAAAAGCTCTATTCCCGGATTAAAGATGTTTCACCAAAGAGCCCAAGACGCAATCGTGAGGAATCGAGGAGTCACTATCTGCTAAGATGTGATCACTCTCGGAAAGTGTGGAATCTGAGGGAAAAAAGCTCTGAAACAACAAGTGATAATTAGGACAAATAGAAATTTTAACAATGGTGGCTGAAGAGCATCCAAGAAGCAAAAAGGACTCGAAAAAATGAAGAGACAATCATACTTAAAGCTTTCACACTTTTGAAAAATCTGGATAGCCAGGAACCAAAAAGATCTTTGAAGCCAAAGAGAAAAACCCAACAAAAATCATGAAGGAGGCGAGAAGATTAACCGAAGAATTTACCGCTACTAGAGGAAGACACTAGAACTTTTACTTTGTCTTATGTTATGATAATTGTTTCTTTGAGTATTCTCGATATTTTTAATTGGTTGTTCATAAAGAGCCCACTCGATATTCTTTTTCATTAAATGAGTATAGTATTATCTTTGAAAAAAAAAACAGTTTATATAGACCTAGGTAACTAAAAAGAAATCGGCCAATATCAACAAAAAAAAAAGTTAAATACCCGGTCACAATTTTTTTAAAATTACTTTTATCTTTTTTTTAATATCACAATTTCACTAATCACCACAAAAAATTTATCTCCACTACCAATCACCGTTGTTGCTGTACCTGCCACAACTGCCATTGCTGACACCTTTGGCCGGTGACCACCGTAGACCACCTCTACCTCCACTGACCACCACAGGCCACCTCTATCGTCGACAACTACCTCCTTCATCCACCTACTACCGGTCATTCTAAATTCAAAATTTTGAATCCTAAATCTAAAATCTTAAACCCTAAATTCTAAATCATCTCTAAATTTAAATATTAAACCCTAAACTCCAAACGCCAAACTCTAAATTCTAACTTTAAGCACTAAATTCTAAACATAAATTTTGAATATTAAATCTTAAATTCTTTGGTTTGAATTTTGGATTTTTTTTATTATTTCTAGTTTTAGATGTTTTGTCTTCTATTTATTGTGAATTGTTGGCTATTTTATTGGTTAAAAATGATTATTTCTCCCTACTTTTTTTTAAACAAGTTAGATATTACTTTTTAGATATCATAACAATTATTGAATTTAAATTGCATTTTGTATGTTGCCCAGTAGCATACACATATACATTTTGTTTGCTCCTTTGATTTCAAATATTTTCAGGCACTATTTGCAAGGTAATCAGATCCCATATTTTATTTGTAGTATATGTATTAACAGATTATAGTATAAATCAAATTCCAATATATTGTTACTTTAAACTTGTTAAAGTACTATGACAATTTTCTTTTCTCATAAAATTGTTGTGATTATATATCATATCATATTGTATTCAATACTTATATTCTTTTTGTGCAAAATAGGTGGGAATAACAGATGAGAAAAATTCTGATCTTGAACGGCTAGCCATTGACATTGCCAAGAAGTGTCACGGGTTGCCCATGTCAATAGTTACAACTGCAAAGGCATTGAAAAATCAAAGCCGCTATGTTTGGCAGGAGACCCTTAACACACTTGAAAGACAAAAGCTTGCAGGAACACCTGAGTATTCTACAAAGTTGAGTTATGAGCTTTTAGCAAATGAGGAGCTCAAGCTTATCTTTTTGCTTTGTGCTTGTATGGATCAAGATGCATTGGTCTCAGACTTAGTGAGACTATGCATTGGTTTGGGTTTTCTTGAAGGCGTCTACACAGCAAAGGAAGCCAGAGATCAAGTGCAAATGTTGCTTATTCATTTAAAAGAGTCAGGTTTGTTGTCTGACAGTTACTCAAATGATCGTTTCACAATGCAAAACCTTGTTCGCAAGGCAGCTTTGTTGATAGCATCAGAGAATAATGTGTTCGTGCTGGCAAAAAGAAAGCTAGATGAATGGCCTGATGATGATAAACTTGAAAGGTACACTTCTGTTTTCTTACATCATTGTGATGTCAACACTGAGGAGTTTCCTAAAAGTTTAAAATGTCCTAATCTGAAAGTCTTTCATTTTCACAATAATAGTCAACATTTCGAAATACCAAATGACTTTTTCCGAGAAATGAAAGAACTTAGAGTGTTGGTTCTGCTTGGCATTGATCTCTCCAAAATGTCTTCATCAATGAAATGCCTAAGAAAACTCCGAAAGCTTTGTTTGGAGCAATGCATTAACCTAGATGAGGAATTATGCAACAGTATTGGCACGTTCATGAAGAATCTAAGAATTCTAAGCTTTTCTGGATCTGATATTAAAAGCTTGCCTACTAAATTGAAGGGTTTGTCAAAGCTGCAAATTCTTGACTTAAGTAATTGCTCCCAACTAAAATCAATTCAAGCTGGTGTAATATCTAGCTTGACAAGTTTGGAGGAGTTGTACATGAGAAACACTTTGGTTGAATGGAGGATGGATAATAGAGAGGAAACTGAAAACAAAAATGCTAGTCTTTCGGAGTTGGGACATCTAACTCAAATAACAAATGTTGACTTTCAAATCCCAAGTGTTGCCCATTTGCCAGAAAACTTATTCTTTGATAAGCTGCATAGCTACAAAATTGTAATTGGCTCGTCAAGTACATTTTTGGAGCCAGATTTCAAGATTCCGGAGAAATATCAACTGTTGAGGTATTTGGCAATACTGGAGAAAGATGTTGGCATTCATTCTCAGAAAGGGATCAAAATGTTGTTTGAAAGAGTTGAGAATTTGTTGCTGGAAGAACTCAACGGTGTCCAAGACATCTTTTATGCACTGAATTTGAAAGGGTTTCCATGTCTTAAGACTTTGTCCATTGTGAGTACTCTTAGCATTCGATATTTGATCAACCCACAGGAGAGGAAGCATCCTGAGAATGCTTTTCCGAAACTGGAGACATTGCACCTCTACAAGCTCGATAACATGGAGCAACTATGCTCTCGTGTGTCACTTTCATCCTCCTCATTTTGTAAACTAAAAGTTGTCAAGATTAAGCTTTGTGGTTTATTAAAGAATGTCTTTGTAATGTCTATGGTCAAGCTTTTGGTTGCTCTTCAAACAATTGAAATTTTAGAATGTAATTCTCTAAAGGAGATTGTCTTTGTGGAAGATACACAAGATTCTAACACGTCGAAGCCTCTTAAGTTTCAAGAATTACGCACTTTGACATTAAAATCATTACCTGAGTTTCATGGATTCTGTTCCATTTCATCTACAGCGCAACAAAAAGTATTGTTCGATGAGCAGGTCAGTTCAGAACTATAGAACAAATTTATTTTTCTTTTACATTTTAAATTTTAGTTAGTCAACATTTACATATGATGGTTTTTTTTCTCATTTGACATAAATTAATAGTTATTATTATTTGTGCTTCTTCATAGGTTGAATTCTCAAAATTAGAGAGATTGCAGTTGTCCTCTATCCAAATCCACCAAATATGGAATGGCAAAAATCCTCCTTTTGGAAAATTGGTACACTTGGAAGTGAATGGTTGCGGTAATTTAAAAAGTTTGTTAACATTGTCTATGGCTATAAATATGAAGACTCTCCAAAGCCTATCTGTCAGCGAGTGTGACAAAATGGGGCAGATTCTTCTCAACGAGAACAGCAATGATATTGAAAGTGAAAAGAAGGTATGTACGTAATTTGGCCATTGATTTGATATAGTTTTATTTCATAACAACGAATGAATAAGATTCATATATCATTACAATAAAAATTTGCATTCTTGACTGTTACTAGTGTAGAAGAAACAATAATTTTAGAGTAGTAGTATTTATTTTTTGACAAATAATAATTGTATAAAAAAGTATTTAAATATATTTTAGACTACTAATAATTATTTTAAAAAAGGCGTTTGGTAATCTTAATGTTCAATGATTGTATATGTATATATTCAAAAGTACTTTTCACGCGAACATATTAATAGTAAAAATACAAGTCTTTTTTGACAATACATTTATTATTATTATTATTATTATTATTATTATTATTATTATTATTATTATTATTATTGATGGTAAAAATCAAGTGAATACTTTTTTTTTTAGAATTTTAGCCGTCAAGACTACTAAATACCCGTTTATAATTAGTGATATCCAAAAATACATTTGAATATTCTTTTTGACATAATTATTAATTGGTAACAATATTTTTTTTAACAATTTGTAATCGTAAATAATATTATATCAAAATAATAAATTTTAATAACGATGAAAGTTTCTATCTTTCTAATCTTAAGTCCTTGGATAATTCCTATATTTCTGACTTTTCAGTATGGGTTATGGAGTTGTTCATACCTTGATCCAATGCCAAGGCCCAAATCCAAATAATATAAAAAGGCCCAATCCATAAGATTGGTCTTCCCCCGTAACCGACCTCCTCGCAAGAGGTCGGGATCGACACAGACTCCATCACAAGGAAGTCGGAAAAGAGGGTTAGCTGGCAGATAACACTCATTCAAATAAGTAACTGCCCCTAAAATCTCTCAACCCACTTCCAAGAGTCAAACCTCAACTTCCCTAAGATAAAGGGACGATTATCCTCCTTAAAAGGTGAAACTACTCCAACGGTGGCTATAGGTTCACAGAACTCTAGTAGATCAGGGGAGTTCAGCCGACATCCTTTTCAAGCCAGTGTTCGACAAGTTAGGGTTGGATGAAAAGGAGTTAAGAGCCTACCCCGACACCCTGTATGGACTAGGAGACACGCCAATAAAACCACTAGGATTCATACCTCTTCACACGACTTTTGGAAAAGGGGAAAAATCCAAAACTTTGAGCATCGACTTTACAGTCGTCGACGTAGGGTTAGCATATAATGCCTTAATCGGCAGGACTACCCTAAACCGGCTCGGAGCAGTGGTATCGACTCCTCATCTTTGCATGAAATTCCCAACACCTGAGGGAATAACAACCATACGGCGGGACCAGAAATTGGCAAGGAAATGCTACAATGAAAGCCTGAACCTGAGAGGAAAGGGTAAGGAAGTTCATACCATAGAGCTCGGTGGGGTCAGAGCAAGAGAAGAGCTGCGGCCGCAATCGAGGGAAAAACTGAGGAAGTACAGGTCGGAGAAGAGGAAGGGAAAAATACCAACATATGAGCAAGCCTAGATGGAGACCTAAAGCAGAGGCTAATAAAGTTCCTACGAGATAATTCTGACCTCTTTGCCAGGAAAGCATCCGACATGCCAGGGATAGACCCCGAACTCATGTCCCACAAGCTTTTAGTATACCCCGGATCGCGACCTATACAGCAGCGCAAGCGCAAGCTCGGACCAGAATAGGCTCAAGTGGTAGAGGAACAGGTACAAGCTCTCTTAGAAGCCGACTTCATCAAGGAGGTCAAGTATCCGACGTGGTTGGTAAATGTAGTGCTGGTTAAGAAGAAAAACGGCAAGTGGAGAATGTGCGTCAATTACACCGACCTGAATAAGGCGTCTCCTAAAGACCCATGTCCACTCCCTAGTATTGATACCCTAGTAGACTCTAGCTCAGGATACCAATACTTGTCGTTTATGGATGCCTACTCGGGATACAATCAAATCCCAATGTACAAGCCTGATGAAGAAAAAACATCCTTCATCACGCCTAGAGCAAACTACTATTATGTGGTCATGCCTTTTGGATTAAAAAATGCTAGAGCCACGTACCAAAGGCTGATGAATAAGGTGTTCACTCCTCACCTGGAGAATTTAATGGAAGTCTACGTGGACAACATGCTGGTAAAAACCAAGGAGGAGACCGACCTCTTGACAGATCTCTCGCAAGTCTTCAACACCATAAGGTTGCATGAGATGAGGTTGAATCTCACAAAGTGCACTTTCGCGGTAGAAGCTGAAAAATTTCTGGGATTCATGCTGACACAAAGGGGGATTGAAGCGAATCCCGACAAATGCAAAGCAATCCTAGAAATGAAAAGCCCGACTCGCCTAAGAGAAGTCCAACAGTTGAATGGCCGACTTGCCGCTCTCTCCAGGTTTTTGGCAGGATCAACACTAAGATCCCTTCCACTCTTCTCTTTACTAAGAAAAGGATGCCAGTTCGAATGGACCCCTGAGTGCAAGAAGCATTCCAGGAGTTCAAAAGGTCTTTAAGCCAACCTCCAATTTTGACCCGACCTATAGTCGGGGAAGAACTCGTCTTGTATTTGTCCATAGCAAACAAAGCTGTAGCATCAGCTCTAATACGGGAAGACGTGGTCGAGTAGCATCCTGTATACTTCACCAACAAAGTTCTACAAGGCCCTGAGCTAAGGTACCAAAAGCTGGAAAAATTTTGCATACTCCTTAGTGGTAGCCTCACGAAGGCTACGAGCTTATTTTCAAGCTCACACAATAAAAGTTCGGACGAACCAGCCCATGAAACAAATCCTTCAGAAGACGGACATTGCGGGCAGAATGGTTCAATGGGCAATAGAGCTCTCCGAGTTCGACCTAAAGTACGAGACTCGGACGGCAATTAAAGCCCAATGTCTCACCAACTTCATAGCAAAATACGCAGGAGATCAAGAGGAAGAATCCACTACATGGGAACTATATGTAGATGGATCCTCAAACAAAATAGAAAGCGACGCAGGCATAATACTAGTCAACAAAGGGGAAACACAAATAGAAGTCTCCCTCAAATTTGAATTCCCAGCTTCCAACAATTAGGCAGAATATGAAGCCTTGATTGCAGGACTAAAGCTGGCCGAAGAGGTCGGTGCAACAAAAGTTGTGATATTCAGCGATTCTCAAGTGGTGACTTCTCAAATAAACGGAAAGTATCAGGCTAAAGACCCCAACATGAAAAGGTACTTGGACAAAACTTTGGAGCACCTTAGGCGCTTTGCAGAAACTGAGGTCAACCATATAACTCGGGATCTTAACAGCAGAGAAGACGCTCTCTCCAAGTTAGCAAGTACCAAACCAGGGGGGAATAATAGAAGTCTGATACAAGAGACTCTCCATGGGCCCTCTGTGGCAAAAACGGAGGCAAAGCAAGATGTCCTTGAAATCTCTGGATTAGACCTCGGATGGATGAATGCTCTAATCGAATACCTAAAATTCGACATCCTACCCCAAAAGGAAAAAGAGGCTAAGAAAATCAGGAGGAAAGCACAAAATTACACATTGGTGAAAAATATCCTCTACAAAAGGGGAATATCAACACCATTACTAAAGTGCGTCCCGACATCAAGGACAACTGAAGTCTTAAAAGAGGTCCACAATGGTATCTGCGAAAACCATCTCGGAGCCAGATCGCTAGCAAGGAAAGTCATCCGAGTTGGGTTCTACTGGCCGACCTTACAAAAGGATGCCACAAAATTCATGAAGAAGTGCCAACCATGCCAACTTCCACGTTGCACCCCCCGAGGAGCTTATAAGTATAACTTCTCCATGGCCATTCGCAAAATGGGGATTGGATTTGTTAGGACCATTCCCCAAGCGCCTGAACAAGTGAAATACCTAATAGTGTGGGTAGACTACTTCACGAAGTAGATCGAAGCAGAACCATTGGCCACCATCACCGCCCAGAGAAGTCGCAAGTTTTTCTACAAAAACATTATCACAAGATATGGAGTACCTCACTCCATCACCACTGATAATGGCACTCAGTTCACCAGCTCAACCTTCAAAAACCTAGTAGCCAGTATAAAGATCAAGTATCAGTTTACATCAGTAGAACATCCGCAAGCAAATGGACAAGTTGAGGCAGCCAATAAAGTCATACTGGCAAGGTTGAAGAAAATGTTGCAAGATGCAAAGGGAGCCTGAGGAGATCCTACAAGTACTTTGGGATTATCGGACTACACCTCAGTCTGCCACAAGGGAAACACCCTTCCGACTTGCTTATGGCATAGAAGCTATGATACCAGTGGAAATCAGCGAGCAAAGTCCAAGGGTGAACTTCTATGACGAGGTCGGAAATGTACAAGGGCACAAAGAAGAACTTTAGTTACTCCCCGAAGTCCGAGAGCAAGCCCAGATAAGAGAAGTAGCGTTGAAATAAAGGATGGCAAATAGATACAATAAAAGGGTCATTCGAATAAGCTTCACCCTAGATGACTTGATTTTAATCAGAAATGACATAGGAGTCAACAAATCTGGGGATGGCAAGCTCGCTGCCAATTGGAAAGGACCATACAAAATTAGAGAGGTCTTAGGAAAAGGCTACTATAAGGTGACCGACTTAAACGACACCGAGCTACCTAGGTCGTGGCATACTTGTAATATGAAAAGGTACTAAAAAGCGAACTCCACTCCCTGGTGTACTATTTTTCCAACTTCGTGGTTTTTTCCCAAAGAAAGGCTTTTCCTGAAGGGGGGGAGGGGGGTTTAATGAGGCATCAAAGTGGAGACTAAGGGGCAACAAATTGTCAAAACCCTTAGTAGCAAAAAAAGTACCTTTACAAATAAATAAAGATATTTTTCTTTCAATATATCTTTATAAAATTCCTTCTAACATTATTATTCTACGAAACGTGCCGACTTAAGCTCGACAAAATATGAAAATCCCGTGAACCAACCTAGATAGTCGTCAGAATAAAACGACGAGGTACAAGTCGGTGTAAAGTGGTTATAAAAGTAGGTCATAAAAGAACTCGGAGATTAATCGACTTGCAAGTCGGAAATCCCAAGAAGAAACGAAATGCATCGCAAATATAACCTAAGTCACGGAAATTCAATAAAAGAAAATTGAGTACGAGGAATACGGAAAAGAGAAAAGAAAACCTATTGAAAAACCAAAGTTGTCCCAACTCTTTGAGAAAAGTTCAAGGTAACTTAGACAAAAGGTTTTCAAAAACCAAAAAGATAAAAAAGATTTCCTAAAAAAAAAAAAAAAAACCTAAATAGAAAGGCATGCACACAACACAGATAGCCTAAAACCCTTATCCAAAAAAGGGTATTTTTAAATTTTGTTTACGGCCACAAAGGGCAAAAAATTGTCAGCAAGCAACCACCATGAAATAAAACATAAAAATTGTTTAAAAACAGGGGACCCACAGGCCGGGTTCTCATATAGCCATAAATCAGTTGGAAGAAGGAAGATCATCACTACCAGGACCAGAGAGAGAAGTCGGAGCAGCATCAGGACCAGGGAGAGAAGTCGGAGCAGCACCTGGGGAAGGCAGGACAGGCTGATCGGGACCCTGATAAGGAGCTCCTGAAGAACACGGAATGTCCTTCAAACGGGGAGGGGACTCCATTATTCTTTACCCCTGAGTCTTCAGTTCGGAGTCCGTCTCACGCCTAGGAGGATAAACGATGGCCCCGTCAACCACGATCTTGTCAGGGTCCAGTGGAGAAAGATCCAGGTCAGGTGCAATAACCCCGACCTGTTCCTTGAAGATCCTCCACGCCTCCTCGGTCCCCTCAGCAATAGAGTCCTCCAGATTCTGGAAGGCCTCCCGACACCCCGCCAATTCCTTCTTCAGCTCCAGGTTCTCTCCAAACAGCCTCACGTAACTCTGTTCCGCCTTCTCCTTCAGACCCTCCGGCATGGCTTACTAGCCCAGCAACCTCTTCTCCCTTTCCTGGAGGCGATCCCTCTCCTCCTTCAACTCAGCGACCTCCACCTTCAGCCTCTTCTCCTCTTGATATAAGAAAACCCTCCCCTCTAGCTCCTCGACCTTCAGGGATGAACCCAAAGAACTGAGGGGAGTCTTTTCAAAAATATCCAGAAGTTTTGTACACACCCCCGCCGCCCGAACGCTCCCCTGGACCAGAACATTAAGGTGGTTTCGAACGGAAGCATCATCCATACTTATACGAGTATGAGGATAGATATGATTCCGAACGAACTGAGGCGCATTAGACTTGGCTTCACCCTCAAAAGAAGAGCCAGACTCTAAAGTCTTGCACTTCTTCTTTTCTGGCTTAGAGAAAGATCGGGACGGAGGAGATGGAAGAGAAGAAGCCGAGGAAGATATAAAAATAGGTCGGGAGGGGGTCCCCAAGTTGTGAGGAGGAGGAGGAGGGGGAGGAGGAGGAGGAAGAGTGCCAGCAACCCTGGCGGCACCCACCCTGGCACGAGACCTTGATTTGGCATCCTAAACTCTCTGATAGGAGGAGCTGGAATTATTCTTCGCCATTTCTGCAAAAGCCATTAGGTAACAAAAGAATCATCATACAAGTCGGAGAAAGCAACTCGGATGACAATCAGGTCAGAAAACAGCATAAACAAATATAACGCTACCTAATTGAGCCTGTACAAAGGTCGGAGACCCCTGGAGGAAATTTTTAGTGTCAAGGTAAGGGACTCTCCCCCATACTTCTCGGAAGAACCCCACAATGGCCGCCTCTACCTCATCCAGGTCATCCAAGCTATATTTTTTCAGGGGAGAGGCCTCTAACCAATACAGGGGAAAGCGAGGAGAAAATTTTTGGTCCAGGAAAAAGGGGTGGTGACCCTCTACAACTTGAACTTTAAAAAAGAAGTTTTTGAAATCATGGAAGGATTCATCAAAAAGAGTAAAAACTCTCTGGCCTTGTATGGCCCAGAAAGACACCCATTGCTGTTTGTTATTTTGCCCACTAAAGGGCTTGGTCATGTGAAAAAGAAAAAAGAAAATCTTCAAAGAGGTCAGAAAATCCAATGCATGGCTGATGAATTGATAAATCTTCAGGAAACCCAAGAGTTGGGCTGAAGTTGAGTGGGGGCGATGCGGAAATGAGATAAAACAGCTATCTCGAAGCCGGAAAAAGGAAGAAAAACCCCCAAACGGGTGAAAAGACTTTCATACATAAAGAAAAAATGAAGGTCTACGTCAGAAGCTCTCCCAAAACAAACCCGGTCTTCTGGACCCGGGGCAACCAGTTCGTACTTCGGCTTGTCCTCATCAAGAGCACAAATGTTATGATGAGTGCGCAGATCGGTAAGATAGTCGGTATCTACCAGGGGGCTCTCCCCAAGAACGGTGCAATCAACCCATAAGGAAAGAGACTCTAGGGCAGACATCTATTTTATAAAAAGGGTGACGAATCCTACAAAGAAAAAGGAAAAAGAATCAAAATAGGGTCTCTAAGGATCTAAGGCGAATTTCTTAAACAAACAGAAACACTAGGTCTACAACCAGCACTCCGCCAAACAAAAACATGCAGGAAAAAGCACTTTATAAAAAGGGGAGTAGAGAAAGAAACTGACCTTTGTTACGCAAAGGACAGGTGCGACGAACAGCCAAAAGCACTTAAGAAGGAAGGAGTTCTCTTCTTTCGAACACAGGGTGCAAAGCAGAAAAATTTTCAGAAACGAAACAAGGAAAGAGAGGGAAAGTATTTATAAACACTTTAGGGGTATAAGGGTAAAACAAAGTAACCATTTAAGAGATACACCGTTACCAATGTAACTACTCCCTGCGTGTAAATGCTCAAACCCCTGAAGAGACGCGACGTTTGATTAGACGCGACGGTTGAAAAATTTAAATCACGTCGGTTCCTGAAAAATCACGTCAGTTCCTCACCACGTCGGCTAGAATTCCGAGCTACATACTCGAGCCCAACTCACAAAAATTTGGACTCAAGTAGGGGCACTGTTCATACCCTGACCCAATGCCAAGACCCAGATCCAAATAATATAAAAAGGTCCAATCCATAAGATTGGTCTTCCTCCATAACCAACCTCCTCGCAAGAGGTCGGGATCGACACAGGCTCCATCACAAGGAAGTCAGAAAAGAGGGTTAGGTGGCAGATAACACTCATTCAAATAAGTAACTGCCCTTAAAATCTCTCAACCTATTTCCAGGAGTCAAACCTTAACTTTCCTAAGATAAAGGGACGGTTATCCTCCTTAAAAGGTGGAGCTACTCCAACGGTTGCTATGAGTTCACCCCTATAAATACACTGACACCCCTCAGGTATCTCTAAGTTTCCATACTCTCTAAACTTGCTTAGACCCTTGCTGACTTAAGTATCGGAGTGTCTTTGCAGGACCACCCCCATTCATTCACACGCACACAAGTCGGGCGGGGGCTCTCAGACACAAGCCTGGTCAGAGGACCCTTCCTTCAAGCGATTAGGCCAACCTCATAAGTTCAACCCATTAATCTCCGATTACCCATCGTAACAGGAGTAATTCTAAATATTATAGGAAAAGACTTTGATGAATCTTCTACGGTGGTCTCGAAAATACTTTCACATGATGTATTATTGTTACTGCCATAGTACGATACATCAATATTTAACTTAATATAATTCTCTTGTGGAGATATTCACTTAATGAGGGGTTCTGACTTTGAATTAGTCTTGAGATGAGGAATACTCAGCTCTATACAATTAAAAATCTCATTGATCCTAGTTTTCATAATAGCAATGGTGGATGCTAAGACAGTGATTTTACCTTTAAAAACCAATTTATTACGAAAGTATTAGAGACGAATAAAAACTCCAAACAAATAGGATCATTGATCCTTGGTAGAGGGATTGATGATAAAACAATCTTTGAGATTGTGAGTGAAGAAATTAGTATTCTTCTTGAAAGGATTAATGCTTGCTAAATCACAGTTGTAAAGGAACAATCCTTAAGAATATGAAGAGTTGTCTCTTCATCCTAGCCGCATTTTGGACATTTTGTTGAAGTGTTCGTATGTCTTTTACGTCTCTCTATTTTAGAAAGGATGGCGTTCTGATTTGTTAGCCACATAAATGATCTAATCCTTTTTAGGTCCTTCTAATTCCAAACTAGCTTGAACATCCACTCATGGTAGTAACGACTTCTTCCAGCGAGTTGTAGCAATCTTCAAAGTGAAACTACCATAAGAAGAAAGATCACACCATTTCTACCTGAGTTATTCCAGGGAGACGGAGGGGGATGCACAAAATCTGATCAACCAACTCAGCTAGCAGCCAACTCCTTAGACTATCTTTATCCCATTCACCTGAAATAGATAAGAAATCATTTAGAGATACATTCAAATCACTAGAGTCTAGAGGTTGGATGACATGCTTTTTCAGCTTTCCAACTTTAGGAACCCAGTTATTTTTCGAAAGTTGATCTTTTCGCCATTGCCGATATGCCACGTGGAGTTCCTTTCCACATCATTCCAAGCTGCACAAACTCCTTTTCAAAGATTGGACTCGTTCATTTTCCTTCTGACATCTGGGATAATGTCATTTTCACATCTGTACTTGGCTCTCAGAGCTCTAACCCACAAGTTATCTTTCATTTCTACTAGCTCCAACTGATCTTCATCATAAAAGCTCGATTAAGAGAACTAGCATGTTGAATTCCCAAGCCACCAGCAACCTTTGGTCTTGACACTTTTTCCCAATTTAGGAGATGCATTTTCTTTGACTACTCTGAAGTACTTTGTATAAAGTTCCTACATTTTCGATCAATAATATTACAAGTAGATATCGGTAAAGTAGCAGTTTGCATAGTATAACTAAGAATAGTAGAAATGATAGATCTCACTAGGGTAGTTCTTTCTGCTAAGGACAACGAGGAGGCTTTCCAATTATTGAGACTTGAGTTCATGGTGTCAATGATCCCCTAATAAGTATCCTTGTTAACCTTAAAAGAGGAACCCCAAGATATTCCCCAAATTTTCTGTTCCAGCGAATTGAAAGTCTTTACTAATCTCAGTACGAAAACATTATGATGATACACATTATTATAAAAATAGATTTTGGTCTTTTCATTATTGACTCGCTGCTTAGAACTAACACAAAAATCTTTTAACACATTGCTTATCATCTCAGCTTGTTCCATACTAACCTCGGAGAAAAGGATAAGGTCATCGGCAAAGCATAAGTGAGA
Source organism: Arachis hypogaea (assembly GCF_003086295.3). Taxonomy (NCBI): domain Eukaryota; kingdom Viridiplantae; phylum Streptophyta; class Magnoliopsida; order Fabales; family Fabaceae; genus Arachis; species Arachis hypogaea. The sequence continues at coordinate 12,012,623 of NC_092047.1, forward strand.
GAAGTTAGGACCACCACTGGTTAAGTGAATCAGTTTTTAAAGATTGTGTTCAATAGTCACATTAATAAGTTGAGATAGCCGCTCCATGCATAGCACAAAGATATAGGGGGAGATAGGGTCTCCTTGACAAATGCCTCTAGAGGAAAAAAATTCATCCAAAACTTTTTCATTCCACAAGACCCTCATCCTTGCAGTAGTGATACTAGTATAGACTAGATGGATAAAGTGTTGGGGAAGGCTAATATCCTCCAAAGTGTCTTTGATAAAACTCCATTTCAATCAATCATACGCTTTTCAAGATTAATCTTGATCGCCATCCATCCCTTTTTTTCCTTTCTTATTTCTCATTGAGTGAATGTCCTCTTGGGATATGATAATATTATCTGAACCATGACGACCCAAAACAAAGCTGCATTGATTGGGAACTACTAACTTTTCCATCACCCTCCTTAGTCTTCTAGACAAGATTTTCTTAATAATCTTGTAAGAAACTTTACACAGACTAATCGACCGCATTTTCTTCAGGGAGGTAACTGATTCTACTTTCGAGATAAGAGTAATAAGAGTTTTACTAATCTCTTCCACTTTTTAGGGAGTCACAAAAATACCTTTAATCAAATTGCAGAGGTCAGCCCCCTCTCTTTCCTACTTACTTTGATAGAAATCTGCTTGGATACCATCTTTACTCGGGGATTTAAGGGCCCCATGCTAAACAACAATTCTCTGATTTTTTCAATGGAGGTATTGAAGACAACAAGCTCAGAATGACTAAGTGAAGAAAACACATCTTTGAGGATAAAGGGAACATTTGGCATATCATTTTTATATAAATTTGTATAACAATTAGTGGCCATTACCTCAAGAGCCATCTTTTCCAAAATCCAGCAGTTACCATGCTCATCTTGAAGAGTTTCAATTTTATTTCTTCTTCTTCTAGTTGTAGTTTTACCGTGAAAGTGTTTTGGTATTTTTTTCTCCAAATTCAATCCATTTGTATCTAGATTTTTGGAACCAAAGCAACTCTTCTTGCTCCAGAATTTTCTGATACTCTTTTCACAAATTTATTTGTAGTTTCTCTAAAAATTTATTACTACTGGTATTGAGACTATTAGTGATCTCATGAAGTCTCCTTAAGATGCGGTTCTTCCTAAAATGAATATTCTTGAACACGTCGTGATTCCAAACCCTTAGAGCTTTTTGGAAGTTATAAATACAGTTTTCCAAAAGTCCTTGTACTCTTAATTATTGCTAAGAAAATCTTCAAAGTTAGAATGATTTAACTAGGCTGCCACAAATCTAAAAGGTATGTACCTCTATTAGGTGCAAGAGTAGGAGCAAAGGTCAGAAGGAGGGGAGTGTGATCAAATTTTAGCATAGAGAGGTGTTAGATTCTAGCTTTAGAAAAGACAATTTTCCAATTCAAATTACAGAGGCCTCTATCTAGTCTCTCCACAAGGTCTCTCCTTTTCTAGGTAAAAGGCTATCCAACATAACCCAGATCCAGTAACCTACATTCAGAAATGCAATCCTTAAAATCAGAACACGCTCTATGATACTGCAGTACTGCCCCATGGCGCCACCTTTGCTTTCATAATCATGCATCAGAGAATTAAAGTCTCCCAATAGGCACCAAGATAAACTGATATCGAATTCCAGAGTTCTCAAATTATTCCACAAAGTTTTGCGCAGGAGTCTCTGCGAACTGCCATAAATAGTAGTGAAAAGCCAAGAAAGAGATGATCCGCTAGCTAATTGAAGATGGATAAATTGCATATTGTGACATAAGACATCTACACTCCAGATACCCTTATTACATAAATACCAAAAACTACCAAAATGCCCTTTCGCTTCCACAATAAAACTCCTATCCAAACCCATTTTATCACGAACAGCTTTTCCCTTATCACCACTGATGTGGGTCTCAATCAAAATAATAAAACTAGCATTGTAATCTCTTTCGAAGTCTCTAATCAGAGATGAAAAATTCTATTCTCCAACACCACGGCAATTTCAAACCAGAAAATTCATGATAACTAATGAAAAGGAGAAAGAGGTCGAAAGACCTAACCAAATTAAACTTTAGCAGTCACCTTTCTAGCATTACCACTTCTTTCTGGAGACATCCGCTCTTTTTCCTTCTGGGTGCCTCTCAAATTCTTCGTACTTTCATCAGGAGGTTTTTCTGTCGGAACCACTTTGTCCTTGAGCATTGCTTTACCAGACGTATTCCCTTGCTCAGTAGAAGTGCTGGGAGCCTCACACATGGGAACTTGGTTCTCGGGCCTGCTCTTCAGCATTTTAGAGACATCAAAAGCTTTCCATTGTTGATTCTGCATAATTCTCATAGTCTCAAGCATGTCTATTTCCATGGGTTCCACCTAATAATTTTTGGAACGAGAGGTGCGAGGGAGGAGCTTTGATGTAGAAGAATAAGAAATGATAGGAGTTCTTTCCAGTTTCCATTACCTTCTCAATAAGTTTTTGTTTGGGCTTGAAACGTTTTCCTGAAAAAATTGGCCTAATCTTAGTTGTCATATGATTTTTTGTCCTTTGAAGATTTTTTCCTGCTCAAATTCTTTTTTGGATAGACATTGAACTTTCCATTTTCACATGGGCTTGGGTCTTAGTTGGCTCACTATGCATGGTGGCATCTTCATGTGATTTCTCATGTTTTTCCATTTCACACGCATCATCAACGTTATTCTCAAATAGGACATTGAATCAGGATCCTCTTTCCATATTATGTTTAGGTATTGACAATTTTTTCTCTCTACTATGATGGGATTCAATCCTACTCGAAACCACCTTCTTATCCAGATTACGTTTCTCTTGATTCATTCAGATGTACCGTTTCACCATCATCTAAGGCCGAAAATCTGGAGAATTTTAATTAATGTGCTAGTATCATGTCCAGAATTGGGATCTTTGATATTGTCAATCTTATCATTAATGGAGGCAAGATCCTGGCTAATTTTATTCCCTTCGATCTCAACAATCGTCTCCTCCTCCCAATGGGTGGCTGGGCTAGCCACCACCTTAGTACATTATTCAAAATGGTGGCCATACTTCTCACAATTGAAGTAGATAAGATGCAATCCTTCATAATCAACATTGGGAGTCCTTCCCAAAACCAATATCCTTGGCAACAATTTATTGGTTATATCAATTTCAATGCATATTCTAGCAAATTTTCCTCTAAGATGGATAGAGATAGCATGATCTATTTTTATCATGGTCCCAATAGCAGATCTCACCTGCCATAAGAAACATTTGCTATGATGTTCAATAGAAATATTTGGAATATAATACAAACCCAAGCCACTAGAGAACAGTCTTTCTCATCTAAAAAATGAATCAATAAATAATCACGATCCATATCAATAACACTAATCATACCTTACTTTACCTAATCTCTATTGAGTCGCTGCTCCAAAAAAACCAGATGTACTCATTTGTCAAGTACTTTGACAATAAGCGTCACTTGCCATGACTTGTACCATTCATCAAATTCTTTCTTAAATACAGAAATCACAGGACAAGGATCAAACGATTTGTCCCGTTTAGTGGGATCCTCCTCCTCTTTATACCACTGGTCTTCCGGATTAGGAGAGTCCTCCGTAACCATGTTTTGGTTGACATCACTCCTTTGGTTCTTGATTTCAAAGATTGACAAAAGTAAATTGTTATACGATGATTTTTGTGTTGTGGGAGATTCAACTATTTTCTCTTCTGTTATCCCCATGCTATCATCGTTATCATTGATATCAATGATCTCTCGTGCTTTAACCTTCTTTGTGCTATGTTCCACTTGATCTATCTATATTCGTGGACATATTCAATTCAATTCAATATGTTAGATTTTTGTATACTTCATGCTTTTCATTTTAAGAATAAAATAGAGATTTGAGACCAATAAAGCTCTTTTATTTAAAAGTGAAGAAGTGAGTAATTAAAATGAAAAAGGTAAGAATTTACTCACTTTTAAATCAATATTTTACGTGCTATAATTTTTAAAAATGTTATTTGTATACTAAAATTAATTACTAATGTATTTTTGTATAAATATATGTGTAATTTAAATTATTTTTAATGTATATTTGTATTCTAATATATATTTTATATTAATAATTAATTTTAATAACTAATTTTAGTATACACATAGTATAATTGTATAAATTTAATTATAATTAATCTCAGTTTTATCATTTTACAATTCTTTTTATGTTAGAAGATGTTTTGCATGAGGCACTCATATATTTTATGGAGTAAGCTAAGAAATTTTTTATTCCACAAAATGATCTTATTTATTAAATTAAAAAAAATTAGAGAGAGAAAAATAGGAGGTACACAAATTGTGTAAAAGAAGAAAAATCTTTTTCCATAAGAAAAAAAAATCTCATGCACCTTTATTTGTGAAAGAAAAATTTATAAGTAACATTTCTTTTTCTTTTTTTTTTTTACCTTCTTTCAATGTGTATATTTAAAACTTTATCTATCTATTTATAATATATTAAAAAATATACAATTTACAATCATTTCTAAACATTCACGTTACTCTATTTTGTTACATAATTTTTTTTTAGGTGACATTCTTAGATATTTGACATTATTTTATTTCATCACATAATTTTTTTCTTAGATAACATAATATTCTTTAATTTACGAAATGATACTAAAATTCTTTTTCCTTCATTTACTTTTTTTGAGATAAGAGAAATTAAAGTAATTCTATTATCGTTCTTAGATATTTCACGTCATTTCATTTTTTCATATAAAATTTTTCTTAGATAGCATATAATTTTTCCATATAATATTCTTTAATCTACATAATGATACTAAGTTTTTTTCCCCTACTCTATGTACTCTTCTTAAGAAAATTTAATGATGATAGGTTATGAAAAAAAAGTTAACATTAGCAATACTTATTAAAATTTATTTAAAGGATAATTATTTCAAATAAATTTTAAAAAATCACAAGAAAAAGTTTATATGTGCTAATTTATTCCTTTAATATGAAATATCGTTACTTGGAAAAAAGAATTTAAATTGAATTTTATCATAAAGATAATCTTAAACAAGAGACCATAAATTTAGCACAATTATAATATTAAAATTTCTCAAGAATAAGAGAGAGTTCTCTACAATGTGTTAGTATATATTTTTCACTCATACTTAATATTTTTTTATTATGTCACATTATACTTTTTTTCAAGGTGGCATAATCTAATTTTTTTTTTTTTTACATTATGACTTAGAATTCTTCTTATATTTTTATATTACTTTTTTTATATTTATTTTTTTAGGTTACTATATTTTTTAATATTAATACCATCATCTATATATAATATATGTAATTATGCTATAAAATAATTTATTTATATAATCACATTTAGAATATCATAGTAATTAAATAGCATTTATGTAATCAACTTATTATCAATTCATAATTTTCACATTTATTCTAAGCATTTAATCTTAATATTATTTCTCTTTAATAAATATAATTAAATTATAAAATTTATTTAATTCTTTCATATGAATTCCATATCTTTTCATTCTTCTTTATAAAATTAATATTTAGGCTTATTTTTCATATTATTTTTATTCTTTATTTTTATTAAGTTACTCATTGCCTTCAATATTAATGTTATTTTTTTAATAAATATAAATTAAATAATAAAATTTAATTCATTCTCTTCTTTCATATTTTTTCTTATATTTATTATATAATTTAATATTTATTTCATCATTCTTTATATCCTCTTATATAATCTCATATTTTATGCTGATTTCATTAATTGATTTTAGTGTAAACGTAGAATAGTGGTTACTAATATCATGCCTCTTATTGTTTCTCTTCTATTCTTAACGTAACCATAATTCTTCTTTAAGTTTTCTAATTAAATGATGATAAACTCCCTAAAACACTAGAATGTATAATGTTTTTTTACATTATTTTAGTCATTTTTTTTAAGTTTTATTGTATTCATTAGTTATATATTATCCTTGTCACTTATATATTACTTTTATTTTTCTTTTAACTATTTATATAGTAGTTGTAATAATATTGTTAAAAATATATTTTTTCTTGATTTATAAAAAATAAAATTAAAAAATTAAATATTATTTAATTGTTAACTATTAAAATATTATATTTATATTTATATATATATTATCTAATAGTTTTATCTTTGTAATATAATATTTAAATATAGCTAAAAATACTATAAAAGTAATAAAATAGAGGTTACTACGTACTTAAAATGAATAAAGATAAATATAATTATATGAAGTTAAATAAATAAACTTCAATTCAATATTTGCATAATTTTACTTATAGTCCACTTTATATATAAATTTTTTGTTTTAAACTATTTTATATATTTTATAAAAAGTATATATATTCATCTTAAGTTTTATCACCAAAAATACATTTTAGTGTTAAAACTTGGTTTGGTAAAATTTTTACTTTTTAAAAGTATAGTATTTATGTTTGGTAAATCAAATTAAAAAAGACTTTTAATAACACAAGTAAAAATAATTACATTTAATAAAATAACTTTTAAAATTTAAAAATACTATAAAAGACATAAATTTAAATGTTAAATTTAAAATATATGAAGTTATATTAGACTTCTAAATTTTTTAAAAAATTTCATCTTAAATATTTTTAAAAATATTTTGATCTTTTAAAAATTACAAGTACATGATTTTTTATTTAATAAACACAAAATGAAAAACTTGTGCTTTTATCAAAGCAAGTCTAAATTAAATTAAAGCCCAACATTGCAATATTATGATTTTGATGAGTTACTGTTACTAGTTTTGTTCGTGATGCCAACTTGCAAATAGCAATGCAAGCATTTCTTTGGCGATCTCTCTTTGTTGGTTTGATTTTGTGACATTTGACTTAGTTGTTGTTTTTTGCTATTGCATTGTGAACCACACAACAGGTTACCATCTTTCCAAATTTGAAGAGTATTAAAATGAAAAGCATGAAGAGTTTGAGTGGGATATGCAATAATGAATTTGAACTCCCAAAAGACTCTTTTGAAAAGTTGGAGAGCCTAGCCATTGATGAGTGTCATAAACTGGTCCATGTTTTCACTTCTAATGTGGTGGGAATATTTCAGCATGTAAGCAACTTAAGCGTTACTAATTGTAAGTCAATGAAAGCTATATTTGAGGCAGCAGCTTGGGAAAAGAAGCGAACTTCTAAGGATGCAACACCCAAGTTGCAAGATGTTCATTTTGAATCACTTCCAAAATTAGAGCATATGTTTAACATGAAGAAAAAACAGCTTCAAGAGATTCTTAAGTTAAACAATTTGCATAAGATATGGGTTCAAGATTGTAAAAGGTTGGAAAACATATTTTCTGCTCCTGTCGCTAAAACACTTGAAAATAATCTTGAAGAGCTTGTGGTCTCGGATTGCTCTCAATTGAGGGAAATTGTTTCCAAGAAAGAAGATGCCAGCAGTCTTACTGAATTGAACTTTTTGAAACTTGCAACCATCAAATTTTTGAGACTACCAAAATTCAAGGATTTCTATCCAGGAGCTTATGGAATAAATTTTTCAGCACTCAACAACTTGTCTATTGAACAATGTGACAACTTGGAACCATTCAAAGAAGAAGAAATCATAGATGAACAAAAAAAGCCTGCCCTCTTTCCTGAAACGGTAATAACATTACCTTCAAACTCTTATTTCTATTGTTATTTCATAATAGCAGAAGAAAAATAAATTAGAATAAAATAAAATTGATTAGATTCAATGGGCGTGGTTGTAAATTAAACTCTTTTACATTATCATCAAATAAAAATGTCCCTGAGGTTTGAGAGAAAATTATGGGTCTAAGATGAGTATATATATATATATCTTATGCTCTATTATTAATTACTAGGGACATGTTTTGTTTATTCTTTTTTGGATTTAACCTTCAACCATTGAAAAAAAAATTTCATGATCGCATGAAATTTTACAAAGTCAAAATATCGTCACAATTAAACCCCAATTAAAATGACGTAGAATACGTGTATGAATTTGCATTTTGATATATTTAACTTCATGCATGCTAAATTAATTTTTCTGTGATGATTTATTTCATGTAGGTAATGAACAATTTGAAGTCAATTCAAGTTGAGTCGAGACATGCAACGTCATCGACTAACTATGATTATCGAAAGGATAATCTAGAAGAGCTTCAATTATCTGGACTGAAAGATACTAAAATTCTGTATTCTTTCCTTTATAGCAATCCTAATATGAAGAATCTATGCTTGAATAATGGTTCTTTTCGAGAATTGGTGCCTCTTGAAAGGCTTGCTAAGATTGAAAGCTTAGGAGTTGTTCCACAGCTGAAAAGCTTGAAGCTAACATATCTACTTTATCTTGAGAACATTGGCTTCGAAAGAGACCCCATTCTTCAAAGGATAGAGTCATTGGTTTTTCAAAAATGCCCAAGTTTGAAAACCATAGCACCTTCTGATGTATTTCTCTCTAACTTGACAAAGCTTGAAGTGGTTGACTGTAAAAGATTAAAATATTTAATGTCACCATCAACTGCTAGCAGCTTGGGTCAACTCAACACCATGAAGGTAATTAATTGTGAATCTCTTGAGGAAATTGTATCAGAGGAAGGACAAGAAGGAAGAGAAGAAGATAATAAAGACAAATATGACATCATTTTCAAACAACTGACGACAATTGAACTTGTGTCTCTCAAGCGCCTTGAAAGCTTTTGCAGGTCCAAGAGTTGTGCGTTTCAGTTTCCATCATTAGAGAAATTTGTGGTGAGTGCTTGTCCCAAATTGAAAAGTTTCTCCCAAGAAGAACACATGGAACCACTGCCCAAGTTGGGAAAAGTATATGTTGTCCATGAAAAAGACAAGGTGGAAGCGTACTGGACAAACAATTTACAAGAAACAATACGAGATATATTCAACAAAAAGGTATTGTCTAAATAAATTATTTGACTCGAATAAGATTGTTTGAATTAGAGGTAAAGAATAATATAGGAAATATAATTGTAAATTTAATATAATGACAGATATTTTTCAAAGGCATGGAGGAATTAAGTGTTTCTGATCATCCTCATCTACAACAACTATGGACATGCAAAGAAGCAGGCCTTCAACAAGAATTGTTTAACAATTTGAAATCTTTGAAGCTGAGTGGTTGTGAGTTCGAACCATACGCAATTCCATCAAATGTTCTTTTTAGTTTCAAGAACCTAAAAGAATTGGAAGTGTATAGCTGCGACAAAATAACAGGGATTTTTGAAATGAATGATACTAAGATCAAGGAAACATCGTTCCAACTGAAGAAGCTAACTTTGATATCGCTTCCAAATGTGAGACATGTGTGGAACCCGGAAAAACAAGGAATTCTCAGCTTCAAAAGTCTACAAATAGTGACTGTCAATGGCTGTGAGGATTTGAGAACCCTATTTCCTATAGCCTTGGCCAGAGATCTTAAGAAGCTTGAGGAACTTCATGTTAGATCTTGTGATGAGTTACCCAACATTGTTGAAGCAGAAGAAGCTGGAACTGTTGATGAAAATCTTGTGTTTCCTTGTTTAACCACATTGGAATTGTGCTATTTGCCAAATCTTACAGGCTTTTGCTCTCAGAAGTTTACTCTGGAATGCCCTAAGTTAAATTGCTTAGAGGTATATGATTGCAACGATCAACTGGAGCTATTTCAGAGTCAACGAGACGAAAACCAAAACAGCACTTCAACTGCTAAGCAACCACTTTTCATGAATATAAAGGTAAATAATTTATATTGTTATTTATTATTTGTTATAATATCCTCTAAGGTGAAAGTATTTTATTATAACAACTTTTGAGTTTCATTATTCTATTTTAATAATGATTAACTTTTCATTTTATATTTATGAGTCATTTTATTTTATAGGATTTAGATCTCATACTAGTATTTTTACTCCTAAATTTTTTAAAATTACGTTCTACTTTGTTCTGAAAGTATAGATTATGCATGGCACAAAAGATTTATAAAATCAAACTATTTTTACAAAAAAACGTTGTAAATTGACAAAAGTCTCTGGCTAAGAAGACCAAGGTATCTGTAGATAAAAAATCAAATAATAAAATTTTTAGTTATTATTTTTATATGAAAAAGTCTAATTTTTATTAATAATTAATTTTAACATTCGTTATCTAAAATTTAAAATAATTTAACGTGTATACTTTTGCATTTAATTAGGTGTTACCTATTAAGTTTGTTGCACAAATAGAGAGAGAAAGATAAAGATGAAGAATTAGAGTGAGAGTGAGAGTTTGTTAATTTTAGAAGGAACATTTTTATTTTAATTATAAAAAAATATCGGATAACATATTTTGATTTGTCGTAAAGTAAAAATAGTAGAGAGAAGTAGAAAAATGGAGAGAGCTAGATGAGAGAATTTAGGAAGGAAGTTTATTAATTTAAAAAAAAAATATTTTCTCTCAATTTTAATAAGAAAGTGTCATGTGTCATATGTCATATTTGATTATTAAATTAGATAGTAATATATGATACATAATATATGTATATTTCAATTTTAATTTTAATATTTTAATTTTAATGCAATTAAAGAATGTCATGTTATACATTTTGATTGTCAAATTAGTAATTAGTCATTAATATTGATAATGATATATAAAATAAATAGAGTAGTTGAAAGAATGAGAGAAATAGAGAAAGGAAGAGGAAGAACAGGAGAACTCTTTAATTTTGGATGGAAAAATTTGTTTCAATTGCAATGAGGGAGTAACATGTGGCACATTTTGGTTGTAAAATTAGTAAAGATGATGGAGGAATTTTATAATTTTGGAGGGAAAGATTTAATTTCAATAATAATGAGAGAGTGACATGTAGTACATTTTTGTTATAAAATTAGTAAGGAGGAGAGAAAAATTTCTTAATTTTAAAAAGAAAGATTTAATTCTAATTATAATAAAATAATGACATGTGACATATTTTGGTTCTAAAATTAGAGATATATAATAGATTTATATTCTTAATGTTACTTGCACTATTTCAAAAATAAATAGTAACTTAAAACTCATTTTATCAATTATGTTGAATGACATACACACTTTTGAATTTGAAAAGAGTATTCGATAAATACTCATTTTTTTTTTTATATTTTCTGATGTGAAAAAAACATTATTGTATGTTTTTCACTTTCTTTTAATTTTTTTTCTCTGTTTTCTAATGAAGAAGTCTGCAAATTAAATTTTGTTTTAAATGATTGTTTATATAATTAATCATATAAAATTAATTTATGCGCTTTTAGATTATTTGATTAAAAAGATATTAATACTTATTTGAGTAATACACCAAAAGTTAGTTTTATTAAAACCTAAACCATATATGATAATTACAGTAAAGTATTTTTATTTCCTACATTTAGGGTTAATTTTAATGTTATTTCTAATGTCTAAATCGTTCTATTTAAATTCTTAACATTTTAAAATTGACTCAATATTTTCTTGTCATTAGGGATTAACAGAGTTGACGGCGGGATAAAATAGAAACGATTTTAAAATATTAGGGACTTAAATAGGACAAAAACGTTGGAGATAAAAACGATACATAGAAATAAATTTTAATTTTATTCTTTAATAATATCAATTTTTTACTGTACATAGTTATTCAATTATTTTTTAATTACATCTAAATAAATTACACTTAATCATATTACTTTTATTCTAAATAAATTTATTTTTTTATAATTTTACTCTTAAAAATTTTTTATTCTTTATGAAATATTTGTAGAATGATATTAATAGTTTAATACTTATTTGAATAATACACAAAAAGTTAGTTTTAGTAAACCTTAAACCTAAATCCTAATGATAGTTATTTTGTAAACGCTATATAATAATTGTCTATATCTAAAATAATTGATACTTATTAGAGTCAATGGGCTAACAAATTTACAATTTTGAAATAATTAGTTGTTACTTTTTATAATCCTAAGCTTCAAAAAGTTATTTATACTTATCAACCGTTTCTGTCATAGGATATTTCCAAGATGGAAAATTTGACTCTGAATTGGAGACACACTCAAGCTTTAAGTTCATGGTTGACAAAATTGAATAACGAAAATCTTGAGAGTTTGAATGAACTTTCCCTTCTTGATGATGATGAGAAAAGGAACTCTAATGTGCCAGTTGAATTATTTGAGAAGACACCCAACTTGGAAACGCTGCGAGTAAGCTTTTACTGTGATGAAAACCTCAAAAATATATTTCCCTCCCATGATGAAGCTACTAATAAGGAGATTCTTGGAAACGTGAAAGAATTGAAGCTATCCAACTTAGATGAGTTGAAATCCATCAGTGGAGTAGAATTCTTGTCAAAGCAACTGCGTCTATTCGATGTTTATTATTGTCCAAAATTGACAACAATATTGCTACAATCTTGCTCCTTTCTGAAAGAACTGCACATACAATCGTGTGATGCAATGCTGCGTCTATTCACATCTTCAACAGCGAAAATGCTAATACACCTTGAGGAGTTGCAAGTTCAGAGTTGTGAATCATTGAAAGAAATCGTGGGGGAAGAACAGCAGAGTGCTATGACGGAAGACGAAGTTGAATTTAAGCAGCTAGAGAGGATAACCCTTCGATCTTTGGAAAGCCTGGAATGCTTTTATTCAGGGAATGTCACTCTGAAGTTGCCATCTCTCATTCAACTGGACATTGTGAATTGCTCCAAGATGAAAGTTTTCTCTCATGGAAATGTCGGCGTTTCTAGAAGCATTCAAGTTTCTTACAACTACTCCAGTGATGATTTGGTCTTCCTCCGTGATCTTAATAATGCCGCTCTAGTAGTATTGCAGTCTCTAAGTCAGGTAATAAATAAGGATTGGATTTAGATCCTCTAAAGTTTGAATTTCAGGTTAGAGACTTCTACCCTTTAATAGTTTCTCTTTCATATTTATTTTTGGTCTCACCTATAAAATAAATGGTGAGAGATTATATTTTACTCTCTAAAGTGAAATTCAAGTTTTAGAAGATCCAAATCCAATAAATAAAAACCCTTCTCCAAATAAAATTTTACTATGTGCCACTTTGAAATATTTTCCTTAGAAAGTTAAACACTTGGTTATATTTAACTAAGGCCAATTCTATATAGGGGTGTGTATGGGTAGAGTAAAATCGGGTTTGATGTGACCCAGATTCGCCTCGAAATATATACCGGACCTATTTATTAGACCTGAATTCGACCATAGATCCGATAAAACCTATACACTTTCGGGCCACGATTATACCGGGTAAAAATTGGGTGAAAATCGGGTCGTTAACATTAACATTACCTTGATACCTTCTTATAAGCTAGCATGTGAAAATATCTAAATTTTCAATACTCCAACCATTATTTGACATGATAAAATTCATTTAGAAAAATAAAACAAGAACTAACTCTTCTCTGAAATTAAAGTATAACCATAATCAATACTAATATTGTCTAATAACACCAAATATTTAAATAAAGACAAATAACACAATATTATGCATTAATCAGTCTAAAATCTTATGCATTTTAAATATAAAACATTAACTTATAGTCTTATAATAACTAATAACACAAAATATTAAGATTTACAATACTTAAATTCCACATAAGAATAGCCATCATCCATCACTAATAATAAAAAATATTAATTGTGTATAATGACCGGGCCACCAGGCCGATTTCGGGTGACCCGAGCCATGGCCCAGACCCGACCCGAAATAATGATCGGATCTATTTTTGAGACTCTTACCCGGCCCTAAACCCGGTGAAATCACACCAAATTAACCCCTAAAGTGTTTCGGGCCGGATCGAGTCTTCGAGTCGGATCGGACCATGCACACCTCTAATTCTATATTGTTTTTTATTTGGCATTTACTTTTTATTTAATTTATTTTTTATAGTAATTTTTAAATATTTTATTCTTTTATTTTTATATTTTAAAATTTAAAGTTAATATTTAATTTTTTTTAGTAATTAGACAATAATTTTTAGACACCATAATAAATACTTTTAACTAATTGATGAATAATTCATTTTGCGGCAATTTTAACTCAAAAATAGTATGGAAAAAACAAAAAAAAATAAATAAAAGAAACCATTAAATGAATTAATCAGATAGATTTTTAGTAATAAAATACTTGATGATAATAAAATAAATAATAAGGCTCATTTTTAAACACTCAAATAAAAGTATTAGTATTGTACTCTTTTTTAATTATATAAATTTGAATTTTTTATTTATTATTATTTATATCAGTGGTTTATATTATGATGGTTTTCAGTGGTTAAGAGAAGGGGGTTGAATCTTAACTCCTTTTTCACTTTAGAACACTTGCTAGTCTTTGAAACAACTTCTGGAAATTTTTTTATTTTTGTCTCGTCCCTAGCCACGAGACTTTTATTTTTGTCTCGTCACTTGGCACGAGATATTTTTCGGTTTTATCTCCTGTGCAGTAGAAACAGAAATGGAGTAGAAGAAAGAGAATATTACACCCAGATATATCCCGGTTCAGCTGCTAAGTGCAGTGCAGCCTACATCCAGTCTCCATCACAACAATGATGGAATTTCACTATAATCTTCTTTGATTACAGACTGTAAAGTGCTAACCCAACTTACAAGGGGATTCCCACAGAATCATGAAACACAACATAGATGAACAAAGGATCTCTATGGACATCTATGGCTTTTTCTTTTAATTTTGCACTCTCTGCCTTTTTCCGCTCTATGGCTTTTTCATACAAACCTCACTATTTGCCTTTTTCCATGAGACTCAAGACATGACAAAATTAAACAGAATAATACAAAACAGAATACATTGAAGGAGAAGAAAAACTGTTAGCTCAAGTAGCTCTGAGAATTTTGTGCCTTGCACTCTCACACTTTCTCCTTGTTTCAAGCCCTGGCTGTTCACCCTTACTTATAGGGAGAAGGCTCCACAGTTGAAACCAAACAAACCAAGCTAAGCTTCTTCTTCTTCAAACAGAACCGGTTCGGCCAGAGAGAGAGAAGAGATAACCCATGCAAAACCCAACATGCAATTACCTCTAGTCCTTCCTTGGTCATCAATCTTCATCAATCTGAGCCCTTCATCCTTGCCTTGCTCTCCAAGATGAACTTCTGGCCCTTGATGCTTCATGATGATGATAGCTTTATCTGCTCCAATCTCTGCCTCTTCCATCACGTAGCCACCCTAGCTACTTTCTGTGGTGGTTGAGTAGAATCAGAGACAAGCCATCCCTCCAAGATTTTCTCCTAGCTGGCCGAAATCTTCTTCAACCATTTTTTGTATGGAGAAGCCAAGATCTCATCACCAAATCTTACCATAAGTGATAAGAATCTCAGCCACTACATTTTTATGTTTTCTTTTTCTTGCCATCATTATAATGGTCTTTAGGCGTGCTTCTTCCTCTCTTCGGTATCTAGTCATGACTTCCATGGTTTGCTGTGTAATGACCGAATAGAGAAGAAAGAAATGAGAGAGAAGAAAGAGAAATTATGAACAATAATTAATGAAGCAAAGAAAGAGAATAAAGGTGAATTGATTTTCCACTCCCTTTGCTGAGCAACGTGTAGCTTAATGATGTCTATCAAATCAAAGTCCAACTCTCTCTCATGTTTCCAATGCATGTATTAACTTCACTTTAATGAAATTTGAATTCCACTAGAAATGGATTCTGTTGGAAGCTTGTAGCATATTTAAAAAATGGTTTTATTAAGTTAAAGAAATGCATTGTGCCCCCCGTTCCCTTTAGTTTCGGACCAGCCTCTTTGTTGGGCTTTTAATTTTGGTTTCCTGGCCCAAATTATCGTAAATTGCTTCAGCCAAAATAATTTAGACAATGTGTTCCAAGGCTGAGCTTCAATTAGCATATTTTGGGCTTGCCAATTTTCTTTTCTTTTGGCCCAAATCAATTTAGCCATAGTGATTAAGAATTTATATCTATGCTGAATATTTTTCATCAAATTGGGCTTGTAAATTTCTTTTACTTTCGGCCCAATTCATACCTACACAACAAAATAAATTAATTAACATATATTATATTAATAATTTTACTGTTAATAATGTTTGATCATCATCAATTTAAAATTAGAGTTTTTCAAACTCATCAATCTCCCCCTTGATGACAAACATTATTAAAAATTGAAATGGAAAGAAATTAAAGATTAGAGTAAAGAGTACTCCCGTTGAATATTTGAATTTCTCCCCCTTTCTAATTGTCACATGACTCCCCCTTAATATATACCAGTTTTACCAAGGGAAGCTCCAACTTGTAACAATTTTTATCAAGCCTAAGGCAACTATGTTATTCAACATATAAAATTTTGTAATGTTGAATAGCTTGATTTATGAGCAGAGTTGTATGATAATCAAAACTCATTTGTTATCAATAATTTGATTTTCTGCTCAATCACATACAAAAACAATTTTGTACAAACAAAACTTGATGTTACCTGAAGCTGTTTTTAAGTGATTTAAAAATATTTTTCCAATTAACAAATCAGAGAAAAAATAATTATAGTAAGGAAAATATTTCTAATCAAGCCTGATCCTTTTAAACCATAGCAATTTTCAAACTTCATGTTTATATCACAGTTTAAAGGAACTGTCAAAGAAAATCCAAAACAGCAATCATTTTATCAAGATAAGTCAAATGTATCAAAAACAGTAATCAAACATTTTACCAAGATAAAGTTAAATTACAACAAACATCAAAGCATCAAGCAAACATCAAAGCATCAAACATTAGTATTCATCAATAATCAAGATAGAACAAATGCATTATTATCAACATCATACATATAACCACAACAGAATATTGAAACTTAAAACAAAGGAGATCATGAATCCTCTCAAGGATTTCATCCCTGTTTTGTTAATTTCAATTTTCAGCATCATTTCTCCCCCTTTTAGCATCAAGGGGGCACTTGCAAAAGATGACATAGCAAACACAATATCCAAAGTATATCCAAAAGATCAATAGTGTTTCACAGTGTCATATATCTAGAACCAAAACAAACTACCATAGTATCTTATTGAGCCTAAACATGCCAAATACCAACGAGAATAAAAGAAACAGTGACTAATCATCAGACAGGTGAAACTCAGATTCCTCAGCCTCCTCTTCACTAGCAGCACCCAACTCCTCCTCAAGGCTCTCTAGCATCAGACTTACCCTCTCCTTGCACCTCATCCAAGCTCTCTCATTTTCATAGGCTAGCTTGCGTGCCGCCTTGTGGGATTGCGCCATGAGTTCTGACATGTTTGAAAATTCAGTGAGAATTTCCTTGATTGATTCGGTTGCCTTGGAGGACTCAGGCCGACTCTCAAAGTCACTATCCGAGGCTCCTGATTTCTTCCCCTTTGTTCCCTTCGTAGCTCCTCCTCCTTTGATCATAGATACCTTATTTTCTACAGCCTCATTTAAAAGATCAACTTTAAAATATTCAAAAATACTTGTTAAAAATATGCCATAAGACATATTCGCCTTTTTGGTGCTCTTAACTGATTCCCACATGTGTCTGATCATAATGTAACCAAATGATATAGGAGTATATGTAACAAGAGCAAAGAGTATGAGAGAGTCAGAGAATGTTACTCTATTATGGGATCCGCTTTGAGGGGTCAGGATGTGAGTGATGATCCTGTGAAGCAGAGAGTTGGTGGGACCGAGGGCTTTGTGGGACGGAGTTGTGCCATCTAAGCCAGATAAATTTTCATAGATGTGTTGGAGGACAATCCTATGGGTGACGCCGACCTGGGCGTCCCACTTCTCAGCCATATACGCCCTTGGCCTTTCTTCTTTGTAGCCTAGAGCCATCCCAAAGGTTACAGTGTCCAGAGTTATGTGAACCCTCTTCACATAAGAGTGAATGGTGCCATCAATCAGTCACATGTTGGCATAGAACTCACGTACCAAACCGGGGTAAACCGGTTTCTGGATGTAGAGCAGTGGTGTCCATTGAAGAGACTCAAACAGAGAAGACACATTGATCCCTTTGATGGTGAGTGAGTCGAGATTAACGAGATAGGTGGCACAGAGATGGCGTTTTTTCAGAACCTCCTTATGGAACTCATAGGAAGCGCAAGAGTCGAACCTAGACGGATTGTAGTGAGAGTGTGATTTGTGGAACTTGTTCTTGAAATCCAATGATTCCAAGTTTGCTGGCTCCCTGGTGTTATTCAAGGCAAACCCTTTGGTTTTCTGAGTACTCTTTCCGGGTGTGGTCCTTTTTGGTGGTGAGTGCGGCGGTGATGGAATGGAAGAGGTGTGCGATTCTTCTTCTTCAGGCACGGGAACCTTTTCTTTCTTCTTCCTTGAAGAGGTTTTCTTGGCAATGACTTTGGTTCTCATGGTGTCCGTGTGTTTGGATGGTGGTGAGGGAGAGGATGAAGATGTAGAATGAATATGGATGTGGGTGTAAGTTTGAGGTGTGGTCAGTTTTTGAGAGAGTAGAATCCTTTCACTTTTTCTAGGAGCAGTTTTCTTTTTCATGGTAATGAAAATGAAGAAGTGGGAGATAAAGGGATGAATAGGAACCGAATTGAGTGAGGGTGGAGGGAGGTTAGGACGCATTAAATGTGGAGGGAGAGAGAATATGAGGGAGTTAATGCACAAGGTGGGCGGTTATTACCCAAGGTGGTTTCCATTTATTTGAAATAAACTGAAAGGTGGTTTCCTAGAATCAAGGGATTAGTTGAGGGAAAGATTTGATTTGACACTATCCTCTTCCAATAAGATTTGATGAGACAACAAAAGAATTGTGATTTTTAAAAAAAAATGAGGAACTAACAAAACGGTCAGAGTGGGGTCAAGAAATTTTGGTGGGGCCCATTAGCGTTACTTTCTGCGCAGTCTCCTCCTTGATCATAGCCCATTCCACACGTTCTGTTTTTATCTCCTGCTTTCCTACGAGATAAAACTGAGTAGAATCAAAATTTCACAAATTATCAACAGAACTTAAATCAATCATTCCCAAGCTTTTTCTTAACGAACAGAATCTGTCTTCACAGAGGGATTTTGTGAAAATGTCAACAAGTTGGTCTTCAGACTTTACAAATTGAATATCAATAGTACCCTTTTGCACATGTTCTCTAATGAAATGATATTTTATTTCAATGTGCTTTGTTCTTGAGTGCAAAACAGGATTTTTTGAAATATTTATAGCACTCATATTATCACAAAATAAGGGTATACTATTGATCTTTAATTTGTAATCTTCCAACTGCGTTTTTAGCCAAATTAATTGTGAACAACATGCAGATGCGAAAATATATTCTGCTTCAGCTGTGGATAGAGCCAATGTGGCTTGTCTTTTGCTTGACCACATGTTGAGTGAGCTTCCAAGGAAGCAACACATGCCGGAGGTGCTCCTTCTATCCACTCTATCTCCCGCATAGTCTGCATCACAAAACCCTACTACACAAAACTCATAAGATTTTGGGTACCATAAACCATATTCACTAGTTCCCTTGATGTATCTAATGATGCGCTTAACGGCTGAAAGATGGGATTCCTTTGGGTGAGATTGAAACCTTAAGCATACACCCACACTTTGAACAATGTCCGGTCTAGAGGATGTAAGATACATGAGTGATCCTATCATACCTCTATACCTTGTTTCATCCACATCTTTTCCATCATCATCCTTTTCAAGTTTAGTGTTTGGATGCATTGGAGTTCCCATAGGTTTGGAATTTTCTAGGCCAAATTTTTTGATTAATTCTTTAGCATACTTTCCTTGGTGAATAAAAGTACCACTAGGAGTTTGTTTAATTTGGAGGTCAAGAAAGAAAGTTAGCTCTCCCATTAAACTCATTTCAAACTCACTAGTCATGAGTTTTCCAAACTCTTCACACAAGGACTCATTGGCCGATCCAAACACAATATCATCCACATAAACTTGAACTAGAAGAATATCATCATTAGATGCTTTAATGAATAAAGTTGTGTCCGTGGTACCTCTTTGAAATTGATTTTCCAATAAGAAGGCACTAAGCCTTTCATACCAAGCTCTTGGAGCTTGTCTAAGACCATAAAGAGCCTTAGATAGTTTGAAAATATGGTTTGGAAATTTTTTATCTTCAAAATCGGGGGGCTGAGCCACATACACTTCTCTATCAATAAAGCCATTAAGGAAAGCACATTTAACATCCATTTGAAACATTTTGAAACCTTTATGGGCAGCATAGGCAAGAAGAAATCTAATTGCTTCCATTCTAGCTACTAGAGCAAAAGACTCATCAAAATCTATACCCTCTTCTTGATCGTAACCTTGGGCCACTAATTTAACCTTGTTACGAACAACTTTTCCATCCTCACCTAATTTATTTTTGAACACCCACTTAGTACCCATAACTTTCTTACTATTCAGATGAGGTACTAGTATCCAAACCTCATTCTTGTCGAATTGAGCAAGCTCTTCTTGCATGGCTTTGACCCATGATGGATCTTCAAGAGCTTGTTTGACATTGTTGGGCTCCAATTGTGACAAGAGTGCAAAATTGCTTGGTTCAGATTGCCTTTTGGTTGAGGATCTTGTGGTTACACCTTGAGAGGGATCACCAATGATAAAGTCATGAGAATAACCCCTCATGGACTTCCATTCTCTAGGCTTCCGGATTGGTGTTGAACTTTGATGAGCTTCTGTGGGTCTCACTGTTTCAGTTTCTCTTGCTAGCTCAGGAGACAAAATGGAAATATCTCATCCATTCTGACGAGACAAAACTAGACTGGCAGATTCTTTATTTTGGGCAGATTTGGGATTTTCTTTGCTTGTTCCAGCTTCTTCACAATCTGATTCATTATCTATCACAGTATTGGGAATTAAATTAGAATCATAAAAAGTAACATGTATGGATTCCTCTATGGTCCTATGTTCTTTGAGATAAATCCTATATGCCTTGCTAGTGATAGAGTATCCAACAAACATACCCTCATATGATTTTGGATCAAATTTGCCAAGATTTTCTTTGTTATTAAGCACAAAACATTTGCATCCAAAAACATGGAAATACTTAAGATTTGGAGGGGTTCCTTTCCATAGCTCATAAGGAGTTTTCTTCAACCCTTTTCTAATAATGGTCCTATTCAAAATGTAACATGCTGTATTTACAGCTTCAGCCCATAGAAACTTTGGAACCTCATTCTCACATAACATAGCCCTAGTCATCTCTTGAAGGCTTCTATTCTTTCTTTCAACAACCCCATTTTGTTGAGGTATTCTAGGGCATGAAAAATTATGAGTAATTCCAAAGTCATCACAGAATTTTTCAAAGTCTTGGTTTTCAAATTCTTTTCCGTGATCACTTCTCAAATGGGCTACTTTTAAATCTTTTTCATTTTGAATTTTCTCGCACAGGGTTGAAAAAGCACGAAAAGCATCATTTTTATGAGCAAGAAAAAATACCCAACCAAATCTAGAGTAATCATCTACCACTACCAAACCATAGTGTTTACCTCCTAGACTTTGAGTTCTTGCATTGTTGGACCAAAAAGATCAATGTGTAACATCTCTAATGGCCTTTTGGTTGAAATTCCATCTTTTGGTTTAAAAGATGATTTTACTTGTTTACCTAATTGACAAGCATCACAAGTAAGATCCTTATCAAATTTGATATTGAAAATTCCTCTAACCAAATTTTTCTTTACTAGCTTAGAAATTTGGTACATGCTAGCATGACCCAAACTTTCTATGCCATAGCCATTTTTCAGATTCAAGAGAGGTAAAACATGTTACATTTTGTTCTTTCAAGTCCTCAAGAGTCAATCCATACACATTGTTGCATCTTTTAGCTTCAAATAAAATATCCCCAGTTTTTTTCACAAACAACCAAACACACAAACTTTCTAAAAACAACTTCAAATCCTAAATCACACAATTGGCTTACACTAAGTAAATTATGTTTCAAACCATTTACAAGAAGAACATCATTTATACAAGATGAAAAGCTTTTACCAACTTTCCCAACAGCCACTATCTTTGCTTTACCATCATCACCAAAAGTGACAAGTCCTCCATCATACTCATCAAGCTTTATGAAGAAGATTGTCTTTCCGGTCATGTGCCTAGAGCATCCGATGTCCATGTACCACATATTCTCCTTCCGTTTGGATGCTAAGCACACCTGATCTATGTGATCTGCCATGAGACAATGCTGTGACTTGGTCTCGGATTCTTCATCACTGTCTGAGTCATTTTCCAAGTCCTCCCATGATGCCATCAGTCCTTTCTTCTTTCCTCCTTTTGGCTTCTCCTCCTTCTTCAACTTAGGACAATCAGATTTGAAATGCCCCGTTTCCTTGCAGTTGTAACAAGTTACTTTGCTGAGGTCTTTCTTCAGTTTTCTTGAGCTGCTCTGCCTTTGCCTTTCCCTTTGAACTTCACCATTTTTCTGAATGTTTTGGCAAACAATACAAACTCATTTTCAGAGGAGTTATCACTGGATTCATTATCCAGAGGGTTAGTCACAGAAGAAAAAGCATTTCCTTTCCTTTTTGAATCTTTTTTCAAATAAGTATTTTCAAAAGCAAGTAAGTTTCCTCTCAAATCATCACAAGTGATGGAATCTAGGCTACTTCTCTCAGAAATAATTAAAGCTTTTGTTTCCCACTCTTTTGTGAGACATCTCAACACTCTCCTTACAAGCACAGAATCAGGATACGTAATTCTCAGAGCATCTAAGCCAACAATGATGATGTTGAATCTTTCAAATAGTTCATCAATGGACTCTCCTTCCTTCATTGCAAATATTTCATACTCTCTGTTCAATATATCAGTCCGAGTCTTCTTCACAATGGTGGTTCCCTCATGAGTGATTTGAAGTTTGTCCCATATTTCCTTTGCCGTTGTGCATCGTGATACCCGTCGGTATTCCTCGAAACTGATGGCACAGTTGAGCAAGTTGACAGCCTTGGCATTTAGCTCCACCTTCTTTCTATCTTCCTCGGTCCAGCTCGCTTCTGGTTTAAGAGTGACCACTCCTTCAGCACTTGTGTTAGTTGGAAATTGAGGTCCCTCCAGGATGATCTTCCAGAGTCTGTAGTCTACTACTTGCACAAAGATCTTCATTCTCTCCTTCCAATAGGTATAGTTTTTCCCATTGAAAAGAGGCGGTCTGTTGCTTGACTCTCCTTCTGTAAGGTTGTAGGACACCAGATTTAAGCCACTGCTTTCTGTCATTTGGATCTTTTCTCCAAGCTGCAAAGCTTGATCTCTTTGAGACCAAGCTCTGATACCAATTGATGGTTTTCAGTGGCTAAGAGAAAGGGGGGTTGAATCTTAGCCCCTTTTTCACTTTAGAACACTTGCTGGTCTTTGAAACAACTTCTGGAAATTTTTTTATTTTTGTCTCGTCCCTAGCCACGAGACTTTTATTTTTGTCTCGTCACTTGGCACGAGATATTTTTCGGTTTTATCTCCTGTGCAGTAGAAACAGAAATGGAGTAGAAGAAAGAGAATATTACACCCAGATATATCCCGGTTCAGCTGCTAAGTGCAGTGCAGCCTACATCCAGTCTCCATCACAACAATGATGGAATTTCACTATAATCTTCTTTGATTACAGACTGTAAAGTGCTAACCCAACTTACAAGGGGATTCCCACAGAATCATGAAACACAACATAGATAAACAAAGGATCTCTAAGGACATCTATGGTTTTTTCTTTTAATTTTGCACTCTCTGCCTTTTTTCGCTCTATGGCTTTTTCGTACAAACCTCACTGTTTGCCTTTTTCCATGAGACTCAAGACATAACAAAATTAAACAGAATAATACAAAATAGAATACATTGAAGGAGAAAAAAAACTGTTGGCTCAGGTAGCTCTGAGAACTCTGTGCCTTGCACTCTCACACTTTCTCCTTGTTTCAAGCCTTGGATGTTCACCCTTACTTATAGGGAGAAGCCTCCACGGTTGAAACCAAACAAACCAAGCTAAGCTTCTTCTTCTTCAAACAGAACCGGTTCGGCCAGAGAGAGAGAGAAGAGATAACCCATGCAAAATCTAACATGCAATTACCTCTAGTCCTTCCTTGGTCATCAATCTTCATCAATCTGAGCCCTTCATCCCTGCCTTGCTCTCCAAGATGAACTTCTGGCCCTTGATACTTCATGATGATGATAGCTTCATCTGCTCCAATCTCTGCCTCTTCCATCACGTAGCCACCCTAGCTACTTCCTGTGGTGGTTGAGCAGAATCAGAGACAAGCCATCCCTTCAAGATTTCCTCCTAGCTGGCCGAAATCTTCTTCAACCATTTTTGGTATGGAGAAGCCAAGATCTCATCACCAAATCTTACCATAAGTGATAAGAATCTCAGCCACTATATTTTTTATGTTTTCTTTTTCTTGCCATCATTGTGATGGTCTTTAGGCGTGCTTCTTCCTCTCTTCGGTGTCTAGTCATGGCTTCCATGGTTTGCTGTGTAATGACCGAATAGAGAAGAAAGAAATGAGAGAGAGGAAAGAGAAATTATGAACAATAATTAATGAAGCAAAGAAAGAGAATAAAGGTGAATTGATTTTTCACTCCCTTTGCTGAGCAACGTGTAGCTTAATGATGTCCATCAAATCAAAGTCCAACTCTCTCTCATGTTTTCAATACATGTATTAACTTCACTTTAATAAAATTTAAATTCCACTAGAAATAGATTCTGTTGGAAGCTTGTAGCATATTTAAAAAAGGGTTTTATTAAGTTAAAGAAATGCATTGTGCTCCATTCCCCTTAGTTTCGGATCAGCCTCTTTGTTGGGCTTTTAATTTTGGTTTCCTGGCCCAAATTATCACAAATTGCTTCAGCCAAAATAATTTAGACAATGTGTTCCAAGGCTGAGCTTCAATTAGCATATTTTGGACTTGCCAATTTTCTTTCCTTTCGGTCCAAATCAATTCAGCCATAATGATTAAGAATTTATATCAATGCTGAATATTTTTCATCAAATTGGACTTGTAAATTTCTTTTATTTTTGGCCCAATTCATACCTGTACAACAAAATAAATTAATTAACATATATTATATTAATAGTTTTGCTGTTAATAATGTTTGATCATCATCAATTTAAAATTAGAATTTTCCAAACTCATCATATTATGAGTTTAAAATTTAAGATTTAGAATTCAAAATTCAAAATGTATCGCACTTTTTATTTTATTTTTTGGAATGCATTAAAATTCACCAATAATAATTTAGTTTAAGTTTGTGTATTGCATTGAAAAATATCATGTATTGTTCATAGTTAATAATCACTTGTTAATTATTATTCTCTAATTGATAATAACAACATTAAAAAAATCTTATCTCTAATTGATAATGTTACTCTATTATTATATAATATTTTTAAATGATTCATAATATTAAAAAAAAAACAGAGACTCAGTCAAAAATATTTAAAATGTCTTTAAATAAAAATGTTTAATCTCATCTATTGAATAAATTATTATATATTAGATTTTTAACACGTGACATAGATTAAAAGTGTTATTTTTATTAAAAAATATTGATATATTTTTAAAATTATTAATTTGACTCTGGTAATAATGATTTAATTTGTTTAAAATTTAATTTTTTAACAAAAAATTTATTAGAGGATTGTTTTATTTTTATTATTTTTTATAAATTTTCTAATATTATTTTTCTACTCTCATTTCATTATTATTTTGATATTTTTTTATTTTAAGAATTTAATAATTTTTTATGAATTAAGTTTTTTTTTATAATTTTTATAATTTTTTAATATTTTTTTTCTTTTCTCTTACTTTTGAATATCTTTATTTTAATCTACCAGGTCTTAATTATTCTATTTTTTCTAGTAATTCTTATTTATTTTTAAATTCTTTGAATAAAATTTATTGTGAAATTGAGATTTTAAAAAAAATATTTTATATTGATTTAAGAAATATTCAGTGTCATTTGAATTAATATTAATTAGAATCATTAGTGTAATTTTTTTTCTTATCTCTTTAATTTTATTTATAATTTATATTTTTATTATTAATCTATGTTTTTTCAGAGTAAGTTTTTTAATAAATAACAATTAAAAAAAGTTGTTTTTGAAATCTTTATATAAGTAGTGCCTTAAAAAAATTTATAAAAATTAAAGTAATAAAAATAAAGGATAATTTAAGAATAACCCAAAAGAAGAGTGATATTATCATTATTCTTGAAAATGACAAAGACTTAGTTCGAGAAATCTTTTACTTTAAACAAATAACTTTATCAAATTGACTTTTGAAAGATATATTTGTAAATGTTATAACATTTTATATTTGGTAAATTAAATTAAAAATGACTTTTAATAAGTATAAATAATAACAACAGTATTTAGTAAAATAATTTTTAAAATTTAAAATGATCATAATAAACATAAAAATAGAGAGAATTTTGATTGTAAATAAACTTTGACATCAATAATTTAATCAAGAATAAATATAAACTAACTTAAAAAAATACTTCCTTAAATATTTTTAAAAATATCTTTAATTTTTAAAATTACAAACATAAATATATAATTATTTTGATTTACTAAATATAAAATAAAGTATTGATGTCTCTTTAAAAATTTTAACAAAACAAGGGACATCACTCTTCTATATTATGTTACTCTATGATATATTTTGGTACGTAGCATATCTCAAATATTCAATTAAAAAATAGTTAAATTATTATTTTATTTTAATACAAAAGAAATATATAAATACTTTTAACTCGAAGTTTTGAATACCAGAATTAAAAAATAGAATAATGCGACTAAAATGTAAGGACATTATAATCATTTTTAGACAATAATAAAATATGAAAAACTAAACATAAAGAAGTGCAACTGTGATGTATAATGAAAATACCTTTAACAAATTTTCAATTAGGATTTATATTAACAGAAAAATATTTTAATTTAATGAAACTTAGTTAAAAAATGAGATAAAAATGAAAATAAGAAATAACTATAAATAGAAAGATATATCATAAAAATTTAATTGAGATAACTAAATAATTATTTTATGTATGTTCATTTATTTACCTATCATTTTAAGGATTATTAAGATTATATTCATTTTTGTGTTAATCTGTGTTCTTTTTTTTTTTTTTAGATAATTATTTTTATTAAACTTTTTTTCCATAATATCTCACTTTTTGTAACACCCTAACTATCAAAATGTCACGCTTCCGGCTGCACTATTCTGATAGTTTGGGTATTACGACGATTCTTAAAATATTTAATATTAAAATATGAGTCTGTTTAAAACTTAAACCGTATTTTTCAAAAGACCGTTTAAAAGGTTACATAACTCTATACTTTTAACCACACACATACATATACACAGTATTAACTTACAAGCTTTACATAAAAACAAATCCTATCCCTCTTACAAATTGTGAAATAATGAATAATAACTAAAGTAACACAAAACATCGCGACAACAACGACTAGGTAAACTCTTCATGACTTTTGCGTCCATATCCTGAAAAGGAAAATCTGTAGGGAGTGAGAACATCATCCTCGAAAGGGTTTTCAATAGAGGGTTTTGAGAATTACTATAATATAATACGTGAAGATAAAACTCTTTTTAAAGCATAGTGATTAATAATCGTCTTATGCATCCTTTTAAAACCCAAAGATTTACCATTAAAAACTTGAAATCTTTTCTGAAAAAGGAAACTGTTATTCCTTCAAAAATTCAAAAGCCTTTCAAAAGGTTTTTCCTAAACAGCATGAATAACCAACCTGTTCTAAGCATAGGTTCATTAAGTCTATGCTGAACTAGTTTAGTTTTGCATACTTTACTAAACGAGAAACACAAACCAAACAAAGCCTTCAGCCCATCTCATAATTAACCACGGCCTTAGGCCCAAGCAACTGAATCAACAACTAGTTCATTACAATCCAACCAATTTTCAGTCACAAACACAAGTAAGAATGTTCAAACACAATCGAGCAGTTATATCAAGTAGAACAATTAGGAGTTAAACATAACTATTTACATAGGCAAACCAATTACAATATGCACACCCAAATAATGTCATATAAATGCATATGATGCATGCCTGTCCTACTGGCCATGAACTCATGCATCGGTTATGTTGTCAGACCCGACGGCCTCCTTCTCGACAGCATGGCGGCGGCAGGGACGTTTGGGAGATGCGACGACAGCAGTTGGCTTCGCGTTGGACGGCGGCGACGAAGGCGCGGCGGCTCCAAGCCTGCGACCACCCCTCTCTCTCCGTGATTCAGCTTCGACGGTGGCTCTACGGTGGACCAGCGATGACGGCGATGGCACGGACAGCAGCAGCGGCGGGACGTTCCTCGCGCGGCTCTCTCCCTCGGTTCTGGCATTCCTCGCGATGGCGACGAGCAGCGAGCAGCTTTGCGGCGACAGCGAGGCCCACCGGTGCTGGCTCGTGCCTCTCTTCCTCTTCTTTTTCTCCGTTCTCCCTGCTTCCCTCTGCTCCCCCCTTCTTTCTTTCTTTTACTTTTTCTGAGGTGTTTACTGAAGGGAAAAAAGGGTAGCAGCTAGGGTTCTATTTAGACAAAAGAAAAAATGTGGGTTCAATTAGGGTTAGGGTTTGTGTATGGAATTAAAAATTTTGGGGTTTAATTTGAAATTAATTAAATCCTTGAAATTATTTTAAAATATTATTCGTTGTATTAAAATACTATTTGGTTTTCACTCAAACACTCTAATTAAAAATATAATAATACAATATAATTAATTTTCTTTATTAACAAAACTTAAAGTATTTAATTATAAAGATATTATCATATAAAAATTTTGTTATTTTACAACTACTAATTTTATATTTTAAATATGAAAATTAATTTAATAATTAAAAAATTAGATAAAATTCTAATTTAAATATCCAAACATCTTTATTTTTAAATCTCTAAGACTTTAAATGATAAATAGAAAAATAATTCAAAATTATAAAATTTAGATAAAAATCTTAATTTATTTTAAATTCAATTAATCAAAACTACCTTTAATTATCTCCAATAAAATAATTTATAAAATTAAAATTATAAATAAATATATAATTTAAAGTTAGTTTAAAATAGAATTTTTTTTAAACATTCTGGGTCTTACACTTTTAAACTTTTAACTCTGTAGGCTAATATGCGTTTTAATTTTATTTTTTTGGACAAATATTTTAAAATAAATATATGACGTATTTTCTTATAATCTAATTATTTCTTTTTCTTCACCACTTTGATTTTTTTTATTAATCAATAAATGCATTTATTTAGAGTAATATATAAAAAAGGATGCATCGAGAATAATTTTTTAAAATTGACGAAGATAAATTTTTATATGTTTTTAACACTGCATTTAATTTATGCTATTACAACTATTATATATATATATATATATATATATATATATATATATATATATATATATATATATATGTATGTTTGTACTGTTTTTTTATAATATAAATTAACATAAGTGGCTATAAATATCTCTAAAATTAAATTAAATATGCTAAGAGTGGTACAAAATTCACCAATTAAGAAATTGATCATATATATATATATATATATATATATATATATATATATATATATCCTTTTATTATATATTGATATAAATTTTAGAAATGAAATAATGAAAATTGGCAATATATATATATATATATATATATTTTGTTAGCATTGTTTTATGGTCACGCCAAAAGAGATATTAATTAAAATAATTTTGACAAAATGATCAATGTGGGTAAATATAAAATTTCAAATATCTATTTATAAAATGTTTAATTTGAATATAGTGGTAAGTGACAAACAAATAATTAGAAATACATTATGCTAACCATATCTAAATATTTATAGACAAGTGATACATAGATTTTTTATATCAATTTCAAACCATCGGTAAAGAAATTTATATGTTGTCTATTAAATTTGGTAAGATGTTTAATCGTTTTTTCAATAAAAAAAACTTAGAATTTATTTATTATTTTTTCTGTAATTAATTATATTCACCATTATTGTTATTTCTGATAAGAAATTTGAAATGTTTAAAGTTCTAATTAATCTTTTTTATTATATTTATTTTCTTGACATAACAAAACATAGAGACATCTTGATCTTGGCGATGACTCGGAGCTGAAAGATTTATGGCTTGATAAAGTGCATATCCCAGATGAGGCCTTTTCCTCTGGTTTCAATTTAGAAGGTCTGACGGTGAAAGAGTGTGATGAATTCTTTACAACCGCAATACTACCTTCTCATTTACTTTCCTTCTTCAGTCGATTACAAGAGTTGATGGTGTGGGGATGCAATTCTGTTGAGGCCATATTTGAAGTCAAAGATACAACAGCAGATATTGTTATTCCTTTGAAGATATTGACTTTGGAGAAACTTCCAAATCTGAGACATGTTTGGAACAAGGATTCGGAAGGAAAGCTCAGTCTTCCCAAACTGGAGGAGGTTATTATTGATGAATGTGCAAGCTTAAAATCCGTGTTCTCAGAATCAGTTAACATACAGAGGTTAGAAGTAAAGAATTGTGAAAAGTTAGTTGAAATTGTCTCCAGAGATGAACTAGTCAAAGAAGAAGAAGTAAATAAACCGGTTAATATCTTCTCCAAGCTATCTTATCTGAAACTGTGGAATTTGCCAAATCTGAGCTACATTTATCATGGAATGGAAGACTCTGAATTTTCATTATCAAATGCATTACTACCATGGCATATACTACCTTCCCTTCATAAATTGGAAGAGTTAGTCGTTGAGAATTGTGGTTCCTTTGAGACAATATTTGATGTGAAAGATGCTCCAACAAATGATGTGAAAGATACAGACATAATTTCTGTTGAGGTCATATTTGAAGTCAAAGATACACCAACAGATATTCCTTTGAAGAAGTTGACTTTGGAGCATCTGCCAACTCTAAGTCATATTTGGAACAAGAATCTTAAAAGAAGTCGTCTCAGCTTTCCATGTCTGGAGGAAGTGGTTGTGAATGGATGTAAAAGCTTCACAAGCTTGTTGCCAGCATCATTGTCCATGTCTAACATGATAAGGATAGATGTAAAAAACTGTGAGGAATTGGTTGAAATTGTTACAAAAGATGATGAAGCAGACAATGAAGAAATAAATAAAGAGCTTATTATGTTTCCTAAGCTAACTTCATTGACTCTGTACAATTTGCCAAATCTTACATACATTTATGCTGGAATGCAAATTCTAAATTTGCCCAAATTAAGAGAGTTGGATATTTCTCATTGTAAATTTGCAACAGATTCTAATGCAAAGGTACAAAAGTTCCTACCTTAAAAATATTCATAACTTTCTAATCTTGTTAGCTTTATATATGATCTGCTTATTTTTTTTTGTAGAATATATAGTTTTGAGAAAAATGCATTTTATTTATCACAATAAGCAGCTCATTCTTATTTTGTTTGTTAATAAGTTAATATATCTCTTGCGCACCAATAAGTCTTTTAAATTATTCATAATGAGCCAAATGCATGTATCTATAATATGAGAAGCTACCCACCATTAGAAAATATGAGCAGCTTTTGTCATTTTTGATCTCTTACTTGTATATGTGGTAATAGCTTATATGCACATTTAAGATACCTATATTTATGCATTGTTATTCAATTTAAAAATTGCATGCTGAACATATAAAACATTGCATATTCATATATCGATTTATATTAATAACATGTTATACGTAATAATGTTAGATATTCGTTTCAAAAAATTTGTTAAGATAGTTTATTTTTTTGTCAAAAAAGTATTCTCAGTCTTAAAAAGAGAATATACAATATTGAACTTATTTTAATTCTTTCATGATATTACTTAAAAAAAAATTAACACTTCTATTTTTTTTTAAATAAGCTTATTGAAAAAGTTAACTCTATTGATTTGTCACCCTCGTATATTTCAAGTATAATGTCAAATAATATTTCTGAAATTAACTACAATAAATTCTAGTTTGGCAATAAACTCAAAAGAATTGATTCTTATTCTGAGTTTAGGATTAAATTAAGAGTAGTATCTATAAATTTTAAACAAAAAGACTGAAAATAGTGAGTTAATATTTTATTTAAAAAAACACTCAACTATTTTGTAATAGACTTTGTCACAATAATACATTTTCATAACTAAAAAAAAAGTGACAAATTCTTTACTAAATTTGGTATTGACTTTTGAACAAATTGATATTTTTAAGGGGAGTACTAGGGAAACAATGAAAATTTTGAACAACATGAACAACCACCAATCAAATGAAAATACACCACATTCTAATTTAATGCTACTAATTAAATTTACTCTTTTAACCCTATTAATTCACATTGTTTACACATTGTTCAAAAATTTTGTTAGTTACCTATACTTTTCCTATTTTTAAATTCAATTGTCATGTGAAATCTTTTTTTATTTATAACAAAAGCTATATTGACAGAGTAAAATCACATTTTTTTCCACAAACAATTGATGTTTTCTTCATCATCAAGAAAAGTAGATTTTTAACACGTTTAACTTATAAGCTTCTAAACTTCTGCATGCTTCATTTATGTCATTTTATTTGGAATACTTGTACGCATTTTGCAGCAATTAAAAAATGGAGAAGGTAAATTATGTTCACATGTCATGATGGCCATGTGTTGTCCTTCTTATTAACTTTGAATCCGATGGAGCAGGTTTTTACCCCTCACTTAGAGCGACTATCAATAGACATGGAAGGTGTGATGATGCTTGACAAAGGACTGCTTCATTTGGACCCCAAAAACATAAAATATCTAAGATTGCAGGGCTTTAATGACTCAGATGCCGCATCTGCTTTTAATTTCTTCCCAAAGAAGGTGCCACTTCCCAATATTCAAATGCTTGTGGTGGCCGACAGTTCTTTCAAAGAGATATTCCCCTTACAAAAGCCTGAGATTATTCATTCACAGCTGCTTGTTCGAGCATTGGAGTTGAGGAATCTGCACAAGCTTGAATCCATTGGGTTACAGCACACTTGGGTGGCCCCCTCTAATCTCACATGGCTCAAAATTGAGGGTTGTGCATCTTTGAAGTATTTGTTCACTTCTTCAGCCCCCAAATGCCTTGTTCAACTTAAAGAGTTGCTCATATCCAACTGTGAAGCACTCGAAAGCTTAATGGTGGATTATCAACCACATGATGATGATCATGATGTCATCATATTCAAAAAGCTTGAGAGACTGTCTCTTAGCCAAATACCAAAACTTGAGAGCTTTTACACTGGAAAGTCAACTTTGAATTTCCCATCTTTGAAGGAAGTCAAGGTCACCGAATGCAACAGATTGGAGTACATGTTCACATTCTCAACTGCCAAAAGCTTGAAAAATTTGAATGAGATGAAGATTTCCAAATGTGAGTCATTGGAAACAGTAGTTTTGACAACACAAGAGGCAAACCAACAACATGAAGATCTCACATTCCCAGACCTCAAATGTCTGACTCTTAGCGAATTACCAAAATTTGAAAGTTTTTTCACGAAAAACTCATTAACTTTGAATTTCCCGTCTCTAGAGAAAGTCGAGGTTACTGAATGCAACAGATTGGAGTATATATTCACATTCTCAACTGCCAAAAGCTTGCATAAATTGGGGAATATGGAGATTTCCAAATGTGAGTCATTGGAAACAGTAGTATTAGCAGAGGCAGACGAGCCACATGAGCTCACATTCTCAAACCTCTGGGATCTGTCTCTAAGCGAATCCCCAAAACTTGGAAGCTTTTTCACGGGAAAGTCAACTCTGAAATTCCAAGCATACTTGTACATTGAGATCAGTCAATGCAAGATCATGAAAACTTTCTCACATGGTGACGTGGAAGCACCTAAATTAGAGATGGTGAAGATAGATGGAGTTCGTTGCTCGAAAGATAATCTAAATGCTGCAGTCAGTCAACAATTTGAGAAACGATCTACGCAGCATTGATGAGTTAATTAGTACAACTATAATTTAACATGTAAGTTAGTTCCTCTATCTGCTAAATTTGCATCATCTTTTACTTTTCATGTTACGCAATGCACCAAAACAATAGAAAAAGTTCTGTTTGAAATGTCATTTGATTTGCTCCCTCCATATTCGGTTATATTAATTTTTGATATTGCTCATTTTATTATCCAATTCTTGTCCTTTGTAAGAATTTAATAAATTAAAGAATGGTATAGTTAATGTAACTTGACTTAACTAGCTCTTGTATATAAATTCTTGCAGGAAATTTGTTGCTTGCTAAGGGAAGCTTATTTTCAATGCATTTGTTACCACTTACCAGTTAGCCTTGCTCAAGGAGCAATGGACAAATAAATAAGGACGGTTGGTAAGTTTTTTTTTTTCTCCTTATTTTGAGAAAAAAAAAAATTAGAAATGGTTATGCTTTCATTGTAATTTTGTATGGATACAATCTGATGATTATGATAACTGAAATTATTAGGCCAGGTAACAAATTAGATAGAAAAACACACAAGTTAATTTGATGCTGTTACATATTTCTTTTTGGAAAGTTTTACTCTTAAGTTTGGTTAACATTCAACTCAAATCATGGAGAGTTTTGCTTTTTCCAATCCTATGACTTTTTTAACTTTAGTCAATATTAACCAACACAATTGTTTTTATGAAATTTCATTTCTAAGGTTTTACGGGACACCAAATGCAGCAATTAAGAGGATATAAGTGGATCCCATCATGGCAACAAATATTCATTTCTGTTTGAGTATGGTGTGGTGTGCATGACCTGAATAAGTTCCCTGTATCACTATGCAGGAAGAAGTGTGTCATTGCCTTTTAAGTGGTATAGCTATAAGCTCAGTGTGTTTTATGAATAAAATTATATCTTGTATTTTTATACAAGATGTAAGGTGTCTAGTTAAGTTATTGAGAGCACTAGCGTATTTTTAGAATGAAAGTTTATTGTAATAATTTTACAATATTGAAGGAGTGTGGTTTATATTGAAGTTATAAGAGAATGTTTTAAAAATAGGATTGACAATGGTATATAGATATATTTCTACATAAGACCATTTTAATCCATAAAGTTAACCTTATATTTCTATAAAATTTCAAATTGTGTATGCCTTTTTGCATAAAGCATATTGCTATGGTAACGATGACATGAATATTTTTCTTTTCCAAGAATTGTGATTGTTGGATAAGATTTGTCGTATTAATTAGCTAAAAATATACTGCCATCAAAATACTGCTAGCAACGGATAGAAATAAGTGTCTCGACAGTTGACAATCTTAATTGGATATAATTATTAAAACATATGATTTAATTTAATAGTACAATGTAATATATTTAGAATTTAGTTCATCTAATATTTTGTTCAATACATGAATAATGACTTTAAATTAATAAAAAAAATCATAAGTATAATTAACTAAACGAAACAGTAGTTAGTACTTAGGACAAAAGTACTCTGACTTTATTTTAAGATAAATTCACCATTTCACCTCATAATAAATTTTCTTATTCCAAAAATAATACAATACCAAAATAGAGTGGAGAATTCTTAAGCATCATCAACAACAAAAATGATGATGCGTGCAAAACTGCAAAGTCAATCATGAGACATGAAGATTTTGGATTTCAACTTGCAGTGTTCTAAGTTTTTTCTCAACATTTGACAATTCCTCTTGAATCTCTAGAAGCATATTCAGTCTATTCTGTGCTTGATCTTGGTAAGGCTTGCCAAGAACTTTCACATAATTGTCCAAATATTCCATGCCTTTATTGAAATCTTTATTAATGGCCTCTTCAAGTTCAGATGCCAACTTTTCTGCTTTTGCTTTCACTTTATCTATCACACTCTGTCTGCGTCTAGGAAATTTGGATATAGCTAGATACCTGACAAGTCAATGTCAACCAAATTTGAGCATCAAGTCATCAACATGATCTAGCAACTAATCAGAATCATTATATTTACTAATTATTTCATGCAACTCTTGCCGTAATAGTGTAATATGTTTCCTTTTACGGAAGATTTAAGACCAGAGATATCACAACTCTATCACAACATGGAACAAATTTTGAAATACAATCTTGAGCAATAAGAAAGAAAGTCAACTACAGATAAAAATAGAAAATCATAATACCCGCCAGCAGAACAAATGCCAAGAGCAAGAAGATCTTCCAATGTTGTTGGTAGCAAAGATGTTAGTAGTGAAGCAGATAAACCAGCCACACCCACTTCACCAAAAGTCGATAAAAACTAATATTCAAAAAATGTTCAGATGTATTGACAGTATCATAACTAAATTTAAGTAACAATAAATAAATAAATAAACAAATAAATAATGATGTCAAATCTCAGTATACAAAAAGAAACAATAAAGAAAACTTTTATTACTTAAGAAGATTCACATGGGATGGGATTCACAATAGTGCAAAGCTTGCAAGGGTCAACAAGCACAACATAGTGCAGTATTGCAAAAACTACCAAAACAACTTGCAAGAATGGTTGTTCCACAACTCAGGTCCTTCTAGAATGCTGCACACGGCCTAGAGCTCCTATAAAAAAGTAAAGGGGTTAAATAGGATATTAAAATCACCAAAGGCATTTGACATGCAAAACCAATCCACAATAGCTATCGAGAAACCTCCAAATCAAGTTCATTAACATTAGACTTTGAATATAAATGTGTTCACAGGTACCAAGAGGAAAAAAGTTTATGTGGATACACACTTATGAACACAAGACAACAGAGTGAGAAGGAAGAAACTACCTCAGCGTACACCAAATACCTCTTGTGATGGATCATACATATTTGAACCAGGAAAGATCTCCTCAAAATCTTGTTTCACTTTGTTTCTCAGAAGTGGATGAGGTAATAGCCATATCAACAGAATCCTGAATGATAGCTCCTCTGGTGGATCCGGAGAATTCTTCATGTCCTCATACACATTCATCACATCTGCAAGAGATCCATTCTTCAAGAAGCCTCTTATGACCTCAGTATAGGTCTGAGAATCAGGGTAGAGATTCTCCTTTTCATGCTTTCCCACATTTTCATTACTTCATCCATCTTTTTAGCCCTTGCCAGTGCAATAATCAAGTCCTTATACAAGTATTTATCCTGAATGTGCCAATCTTGCTTTTGTATCACCTTAAAAACTTGAAAATTTATTAACATACTTGTAAGACCAACAGAGCAAACACCACCTACAGGTATCAATATAGAAATAAAATTCAGCAAAAAGAGCATGCCTCCAAATCCAATAACTTTATCAATACTCTCTTGATATTAACTTTGATTTACTATTCAGCTAAAAATGTCATTAGAGGCACTATTAGTGAGAGTTCATTAAAGTAAATACTATCCTTTAATCAAACCTTAGAAAAAAGTATGCTAGATTGCTAGTACTTAGTAGCAATATCTCTAACAGACATTTTAACAAACAAGTTACGGGCAACCAACAATACAATGAAAGAGTGAATAGAAGAGAAGATAGAGAACGAGAAAGAAACCATGAAGGCAAGAGAAACTTCTTCTTAGTGCTCAAGCTCAGGGAGAACAACGATGATTAAGTCGAGCTTCAAGACATGGTTTTTGATGAACTTGTGAAGTTTGTCGATCCAACCGAGAACTGATGGCTTTTGCAGCTCAATTGATATGCAGAACCGTCTTTTTTAAAAACCATTATATCTATCAGAAATCGGCTTGTCGAACCGAATCGGGATAATTTTTTTACTAGAACTCTTTTCGATTACAGATAAAGTATGTAACAACATTTTTTATCCACTTCAATATGCACCTCCATTTAGTTAGCTTCCATGTGCTCATTTTAATTTATACTTTCTGTTCTTTGATGTTTCAAAACTTGACACTTTCTAAAATCGATTCCTATGCCCTGCTGAAGTTGATAAGCTTTTTTAATACTGCTCCAAAAAGGTGAACATTTCCTTTATTTGTACTTTTTTCTTTTCCCGACTAAGTAATTAATTTTTCACTACTATCATATTAATCTGCACTTTTTTTTGGGTTGGGGGAGGGGGAGTTATATTAATCTGCATAGTTAAATTACTCTTTTTGTAACATTGAGGGCCAAGGCTGTTATGGATGGTGCTTCTTGTTTGAGCTTCATTTTGTAGGTTGAGGGTTTACATTTACTGATTAGTCGTTGTATATAGTGTTGAGACGGATTGAACATAGATCGGTTTGGAAGATGTTGATGCTCTTTTTCAGTTTTGTCGTCCATAACTCCATATCAGCAATGTACAAATTGTTATCAAAGGGAAAAAATTTTTTAGTATTTGCCGAACAGCATGATGGATAATAAACTTTTAAGCAATGGGTATGAAGATTTTTCCTGTTTCAATGTGTCCAACAATTTCATCTTCCTCTTCTTTTATTTCTTTTATTTATTTATTTTTTTCACTATCTTTATACTATCAATTGATAATTTAGTGAACATCTTGAAGGCAGGAATAACGGAGTTTGATGAAAAATCTTGTTGACTAGCACTGCCATGTCTCTAATCTATATTCCAAACTGGTCTCAACTTAAAACATGTTAAGGGTAAAAAACAGGTGCTGGTTCGGAAAGGTGGAAAACATAAGTTGCTAATTGGATAAGGAAAGAATAATTTGTGTTAGAAGTGGTGAAGAGGTGAATGTAACTTCTGGGAAAGGTGGAGATGAGAATAGAGGAATAACCTCTATAGGAGACCCAGTGGTCAGCAAGATTTGCATAAATTTCACATGTTGAAACAATGTTACTTCAATAAATAATAAGCTTAATTAACGAGTTGTAATCAGGAAAAAAAAAATTAAACAATAGATGAGACGGTGGGACCTACTCCTAGATATTTTCTCCTTTCTCTAACCCTAACTTCACCACTCACACACTCTCACTCACCTCACACCCTCTCCCTCACAGCACACACAGACTTGAAGGAAATAGAAAGAAAGAAAGAAAAGGGAAAGAGAGAAGAGGGGAGACCGTGAGAAGAGAAGGGAGGAGGAAGGAGAGAGCTGTCCACGCCGAGCCATCACGCGAGGAGAGAGAGAGCCGCGCCTCGTCATTGTCGGCCTGGAGCTCGCCCTTCGTGTCCCGTCGCGTCGCCGCCAGCCGCGTCCAGCTCGCCGCCGTCGCATCACCATCAGAGGCCAGAACTGAGTGAAATGCCTTTGAGAGAGGGGACGAGCGCGAGAGAGGAGACGAGGAAGAAGGACTACCGCTGTTCTGCCTCGCTACCGTTAAACCTGCTACAGCTTCCGCGCCTTGTCTCAATCGCCACTGAGCCTCAACCGCCGCCATGCCAAGTCGCCGTCACTGAGGAGAGCACGAGGAGAGAGAAGGGAGAGACTTCGCAAAAGGGGAAGGAGAATACGACAGAATTCGTCGCCGGGAAGAGGGGTAACGGTGGTGTGTTGCCGCTGCTGCTGTCGTTGCTGGGGAAGGAGGTCACCTTCGAGCTGCGCACCGCCGTCAGAGCCATTCCTTGCTGGTGCCGTTGCCGGTCCTATGCTTCCGGTTTAAGCATCTTATCGGAGCTAATGTCGCCATCACCGTTGTGGTTTCTGGAAAAATGCCGATGAATAGTGCCTTTGTTTTGGTCTAGGTCTTTTCCTTAAACTTGCATCGTTTCCACTTTTTCTCTGCTACTATTCCATTTATGCTACCTTGTTTCCATTCTGTTTCAGCCGCTATAGCTGTGACTATTACAAAGTTGTTGCTGTGGGATTAGTTGGAGTTGTTGCTACTGTCTCGGTCTAGATTCTACGTCCTTTCGATCAATTCTATTCCAACCATCTTCACCCTTTTAATTTGTCACTCCGGTTTCAGTTTCTTCGGTCCCATGGGATCAAGTTGTGAGTAGGCTTTACATTTATAATTGTTTGGCTTTACGTCTATAATTATTTGGATATATGGTGCTTGAACTTAGTTATACTTATAAAGATTATTATCAAATGATTTTAAATTGATTTTACTAATTGATTTATTAGAACTAAATGCTTATCCTTGTTAAACTCATTTTAATATGCACATGAGACTATATATTTTTATGAGACTATATGTATATTGAAGAAGTTTTATATTATTTTAATGTATTTGATTTTATTCGAATATGTATTTTTAAAGTATTGAAATTTTGTTGGTATTCACTTATTTTGGAATTGTGAAATATTTTGGAATGCCTTAAGATTGAGAAAATATGATTGAATATGATTTGGATGAGAAAGTATTATCTGATTTGATTTGATTCGATGCCTTATATATTTGTAAGATCAAAGATTTGTTGTGTTTGAAATTATATGTTTTGAATTGGTTTGGGAGGCTCGCATTAGAAAACCGTAGTTAACGGCAGTTATGACGTTAACCTAGATGCATCTGGCTCATACCTCAGCTAGCAGGGGTGTTGCTAGCCTAACGTGTAGGCCACACGTTGGATCTGTTATTCTGTACGGACACACTAGAGGAAAGGGCTACCCATAGAGGTGGAGCCGCCCAAGTGTGGACTTTTGATTTGATTTCTGTATGAGAACTCCCTTATTGATTCACTTATTATATGAATTATTATTTTCTAATTAAAATTATTTTGATATAATGTTTATATGGTCTCATGTCGATTATAGATGTATTGTCTGGTCACTGAGTTGCAAAATTCACCCCTTTTTTTTTAAATATTTTTCAGGAACAATTCCTTGTTTATGTAAGACTTTTTATTCAAGAAGTAACGATCTGCAATGAGTACTTATTCTTGATGAGTTCCTAGATGTAGATGCTCCATATGACACAGGCAGGATTCAACAATTCTTAATTATTTTAATTTTTGTTAAAAATGTATAATTATCTATTTTAGGACTTGTAAAATATTTATAACTTTCTTATTCAATTTATATTTGAGCATGTTAGGCTTGCTATGAGATTATTTTTCTGAGCGCCGGTCATGGCTCATTTTGGGCCTTGACAAAGTGGTATCAGAGCTTAGGTTTAATCTGTATAATATGGAGCAAGTGTCCTATGGTAGAGTCACAATTGTATAAATAGAAGCGCGCTTATTTGTACAAATTGTGGCACTATCAGAGGCCTATAGAAATGTCATCCTTGTTCTCTATGTCATTGTTGTCTTCTGATTAATGTGATCATGCGTCCTCTGCCGCTTCTTGCTACTCCTATCCTTTGGTAGGTTTTTCGAACGTGTTTTTTTCAATGGCTTCAGTTTCGGCTTCGGTTGGCAATTTCTCTCGTAGTCAGTTCTAATCTTTTTTGTTTATATAAATACATGCTTCAATCTTCTTTGTCTTCGTGTTCTGTACGATTCCTGATGACAAAATTTTATGCATTATTTAGAAGATTTGTTTGGTGTTTGATATACATCAATATCTAATTCTTTCATAGAACTTTATTTGAATTTATGGATGGTATAAGTTACTTAGTTGGTGATCAAGATGCTTTGTTCTGGATATTGGAGTTTGTTCTTCTCATATTAATTTTCTTTGATGTTATGATGTTTGATTTGTTTGTGATTCTACCTTTTTTCGAATCAATAATTTTGAAAATTGTTATTCAGTTGCTCAAGGAGAAGAATTATGCTATAAACATATGAATGAAGTGTTATTGCTATTTGTTAGATTGATGGTTTATCTGCTTAGGTATGGTGAATTATTCGGGTGATTAATTGGATGGATTGAAAATATTTTTCAATCTAGAAGTTCGGTTGAGCTTTTTTTTTCTTTGTTGATCTGGTTCTATTATGGTACTATATTGTCAAATATGGCTTTTCTGTTATGGAACTATTTTTCTGGTTGTTCAGGTGATATGATTATGAACGCTTGCTTTTTGTTGGTGATTAGATGATGAATTTTGCTCTTGGCTAAGATCTAAAATTTGAGAATTCTCTCAACCTTAGTTTTTTGAAAATTTTTCTGCTCTCAACTAGTTTTTATTCTCAGAGGTTTAGAGAGATTAGTTTTCTTGATTTATAGTGCCTTGTGATACTGTGATTTTAGATCTTACATACTGAAAAGAATTTCTATTGATTTTCAACAAAAAAGACTAGATATGTAAATCCTCAAAGCTGAACAAATTTTATATACAAGTTTTTTTTTCCTTGTTATATTAAACTAATGATTTTTAAGCATATGATGATTATCTTGAATATATGTTAAATTTTAGCTTGCACGTGAGTATTAGCCACTAATTTAGATAGTTGCTTGCCGATATATGTTGCATGATTAGTGATTATTATAGTAACTAACATAACAAACAAGTGATCTGGATTAATTGCTTTTGAGGGATGCATGAGGTTATTGATTGCTGCTGTAAAGTAGTTTAATAATATATCATTGTTGCTGAATTGGTGATTGATGTGGTTGTAACCTGATGAATCTTGGTTGAGAATTTCTAACGTTAGTTAATAGTGAGCTAGGAGGTTCTCGTATCTTATCTTATTCTTAAAGTGTTTATGGTTTAAACTTGACTTTCATACTTATGTGATTATTTATTTAATTATTTTTGTTGTTATTCTTCCATGAACAAAGAGTGAATGAACTAAGTTCTAATTGCTCAACTTATATATCATTGGCTTTATGATATAGCGATAGCTCTCGATTAGTTGATGCTATTTCCTTTAAATAATTCGCTTTTAAGATATCAAAGAAGAATTTTTCCTTTTAAATTCATATGATTAGTATGGTAATGCTCACTTGAGAATCATGTACTTGTACAATATTTTAATTTGCTAGCCCATTCGTATTTGACACCTTGCACTGAAATTGTGGGAGATGGAGATTGGAAAATTTCTTGTTTGCAATGTATGAAAATTGGAGAAGTCTAAACTCTAAATAAATTGATGAATGAATTTTTGTATTGTGAGTTCTTTTTGAGTCATTGGGTT
The DNA here is from genome assembly GCF_003086295.3 of Arachis hypogaea. Taxonomy (NCBI): domain Eukaryota; kingdom Viridiplantae; phylum Streptophyta; class Magnoliopsida; order Fabales; family Fabaceae; genus Arachis; species Arachis hypogaea. The sequence goes on from NC_092047.1 coordinate 12,055,480, forward strand.
TGATCTTGAGTTGTTCCATCATAGCTTGTTAACCTAAGAAATAATGGATATGGATTGATCATAGTTTGATCTTAAAGATGTAAAATTTATCAATTTTCTTTCTTTTCATGAGTTTTCTATTTTTAATTGGTGCATTTATTTCGGACTTTATCATATGTTGCATTTGCTTGTTTGAATCTTTCGTTTATCAGTATGTTTTGATTGATTGTGTTTGAATATTTTTTTCTTTTCTTCTCTCTTTTCATAACCGTGTAAGTTTTCTCACTCACGCCATGCTGTTTTATATTTCATCCAATTTGATTGATGTCTTTTTCCTTTTTCTCTAATATTTTAGAGAATTTTACTTCTCTTTATATTTTCTTTGTCTTTTTGCTGCCAATAAATTTGATAAACTTTATTTTAAAAAAAAAAAGAAAGTTACTAAGTCTTAATAGTCAAGTCTATTCTCTAATTCAGAATATACGATTTTTGGTTTATCCATCAAAATCTTATTTTATTGTTCATCAAGATTAAGAGTGTCCTAATTTTTTTTTATCCTAGATTGTCTTTTAGATGATGGGATAAGTTCATATGTTTTGATTTATATGTCTATGGATGATGCATCTTATTTGTTCTACCTTTAAATCATATTTATGGTTTATTTTATATATTCACAAAAATTTTCTTTTAGTAAACTAAATCTCACAGCACATTATGCATGTACTCTTTGAACTTAGTAAAAAGTATTTTATTATTACTTTGTGTTTGGTCTAATATAAAAAAAATAGCTAATTAAACATGATTAAGAAACATGCTATGGCTATGATCTTGGTCTTTTAGTTTGTTGATTCGTGGTTTTTTTTTTTTTTATTTCTTACTTGTGATTTGATTCACTTGTTTATGGTTTTACTATATAATTACTGCTCTTGGCCTACTTTAATTATTATAGTAGGTATCTACAACTATTTTTTATTTGTTATTTTCTTTAATTTTTTTATGTCTATTGTTTCACTATTCTTTTCTTCTCTTCCTTGTTTAAGTTATATTTTTATAATTGGATAAATTAAATTTGTTCTAAGTGAGTGTATCAAGGGTGCTATACCCTTGTACCTTGGCCCTCATCTATGTGTGTGGACTTAAAAAGGATCAAAATCGAACTTTCATTGCATAGTAATAGTAATAATAAGAGTTGTTTTATATGATTACAATTAGTATAAATAAATAAGTAATTTCAAATGCATTATATAAGCTTTCAAAAAAAAAATTAATTAGAAGCTATCTCGTATGTGTTTGTTTATTTATACTATGTCTCTTAACTAATTAATAAATAATAAGTTTTGATATTAAAAAAAAAAATTCAAATATATATATATATTTCAAAGAAGCACGTTGATGAGAAAATTTTTATATAGATAACACGTGTTTTGATCTTAATAGAAAATTTATACCAAATTTTTAAATTTATCTTTATCATATGATTTTTATGAAGTTTGAAAATATGATTTAAGTCTTAGATTAGTTATTTAAATGTATTTATCTCTTTAACTGGTAGAAATATTTTGCATTGTGTGATTATGTTGTAATTAGTTGGACTTCTATAGTAATTGATAAGCAAGTTATCATAACAATATTTTAGATTCGAGAAAGATTATCATTGAAATGATTTTATTTTGTTGTTAGTGTATTTATCGTGTCCCCTTTAATTCCATGATTATTACAATTCTCTTTCTTATAATCATTACTCTCGAAAGAATTTTTTTTTCATTCTAATGCATATCATTATTTTTCTAAACTCTTGCAATAGCATTTTGTCTATAGTCTTGTTTTTGCATAATATTTTTACATACTATTAAACTTATGATTTCATAATGTGATTGTATTTATTTCGATTGAAGTTGTCACAATGTTGCTTTTCTCTTATTCCTAAATTTGTTATTTGTTACATCAATGTTTAATTCTATGAAATATGTGTAATTTGTACAGCAACGCGATATTACATAGTATATTTGATTAAAATTCGGGGACCGAATTTCTAAAGGAGGGAAAAATGTAATAACCAGAAAAAAATTAAACAGAGACAGTGGGACCCACTCCTAGATATTTTCTCCTTTCTCTAACCCTACCTCCACCACTCACACACTCTCACTCACCTCACACCCTCTCCCTCATAGCACACACACAGACTTGAAGAAAATAGAAAGAAAGAAAGAAAAGGGAAAAAGAGAATAGGGGAGACCATGAGAAGAGAAGGGAGGAGGAAGGAGAGAGCTGTCCACGCCGAGCCACCACGCGAGGAGAGAGAGCCGCGCCTCGTCATTGCCGGCCTGGAGCTCGTCCTTCGTGTCCCGTCGCGTCGCCGCCAGTCGCCTCCAGCTCGCCGCCGTCGCATCACCATCAGAGGCCAGAACTGAGTGAGATGCCTCTGAGAGAGGGGACGAGCGCGGGAGAGGAGACGAGGAAGAAGGACTGCCGCCGTTCTGCCTCGCTACCGTCAAACTGCTACAGCTGCCGCGCCTTGTCTCCATCGCCACTGAGCCTCAACCGCCGCCATGCCAAGTCGCCGTCACTGAGGAGAGCACGAGGAGAGAGAAGGGAGAGACTTCGCGAAAGGGGAAGGAGAATACGACAGAACTCGTTGCCGGGAAGAGGGGTAACGGTGGTGTGTTGCCGCTGCTGCTGCCGTTGCTGGGGAAGGAGGTCACCTTCGAGCTACGCGCCGCCGTCAGAGCCATTCTTTGCTGGCGCCGTTGCCGGTCCTATGCTTCCGGTTTGAGCATCTTATCGGAGCTAATGTCGCCATCACCGTTGTGGTTTCTGGAAAAACGCCGCTGAATAGTGCCTTTGTTTTGGTCTAGGTCTTTTCCTTAAACTTGCATCGTTTCCATTTTTGCTCTGCTACTATTCCATTTATGCTACCTTGTTTCCATTCTGTTTCAGCCGCTATAGCTGTTACTATTACAAAGTTGTTGCTGCGGGATTAGTTGGAGTTGTTGCTACTGCCTCGATCTAGATTCTACGTCTTTTCGATCAATTCTATTCCAACCATCTTCACCCTTTTAATTTGCCACTCCGGTTTCAGTTTCTTCGGTCCCATGGGATCAAGTTGTGAGTAGGCTTTACATTTATAATTGTTTGACTTTACGTCTATAATTATTTGGATATATGGTGCTTGAACTTAGTTATACCTATAAAGATTATTATCAAATGATTTTAAATTGATTTTACTAATTGATTTATTAGAACTAAATGCTTATTCTTGTTAAAGTCATTTTAATATGCACATGAGACTATATATTTTTATAAGGCTATATGTATGTTGAAGAAGTTTTATATTATTTTAATGTATTTGTTTTTATTCGAATATGTATTTTTGAAGTATTGAAATTTTATTGGTATTCACTTATTTTGGAATTGTGAAATATTTTGAAATGCCTTAAGATTGAGAAAATATGATTGAATATGATTTGGATGAGAAAGTATTATCTGATTTGATTTGATTCGATACCTTATATATTTGTAAGATCAAAGATTTGTTGTGTTTAAAATTATATATTTTGAATTGGTTAGGGAGGCTCGTATTAGAAAACCGTAGTTAACGGCGGTTATGACGTTAACCTAGATGCATCTGGCTCAGACCTCAGCTAGCAGGGGCGTTGCTAGCCTAACGTGTAGGCCACATGTTGGATCTGTTATTCTGTACAGATACACTAGAGGAAATGGCTACCCATAGAGGTGGAACCGCCCAAGTGTGGACTTTTGATTTGATTTCTGTATGAGAACTCCCTTATTGATTCACTTATTATTATGAATTATTATTTTCTAATTAAAATTATTTTTATATAATGTTTATATGGTCTCATTATAGATGTATTGTCTGGTCACTGAGTCGTAAAACTCACCCCGTTTTTTTTTTTAAATATTTTTCAGGAACAATTCTTTTGTCTATGTGAGACTTTTTATTCAAGAAGTAACGATCTGCAATGAGTACTTATTCTTGATGAGTTCTTAGATGTAGATGCTCCATATGACACATACAGAATTCAACCATTCTTAATTATTTTAATTTTTGTTAAAAATGTATAATTATCCATTTTAGGACTTGTAAAATATTTATAACTTTCTTATTCAATTTATATTTGAGCATGTTAGGCTTACTATGGGATTATTTTCCTGAGTGGTTATGGCTCATTTTGGGCCTTGACACGAGTGAAGGCATAGAGCAAGAGTGGGAACAAGAACAAGAGTGGAAACATAGATGAGAAGCGCAGTGGGAACAAGAACAAGCAAAGGTGCCACAGCAGCAATACTGTAACGGCTACTTCCACAACCAAAAGTCCCCAACTTGATCTGCACCAAATCCACCAGAGCCATCACCAAGAACCCGCACCCGAATACCGACCCAAAAGCCGAAACAAGTGTCCCCACCCTCAATGATACCGCATTAACCTCCCCGATGAAGAAAGTGCACCATCTTGCTATTACTACCACCAGCAAGAGCATCAATGTTATCCCCATCTTCAACGGTTTTTCTTGCGTTGATGATGTTTTTGAGGGCCAATGCTATGAGGCTGGAGAAGAGGAAGCAGCTGAAGGAGTGCACGTGGCTTGATATGAGGCCTTCTGCCACCGCGGGCCCAGCAGCGCAGGCAGTGTCTGCGCCGCTGCTACCACCAACAAGGGCAGTGTCAGGGTTGGTGATTGTGAGGCCAACGAAAAGCGCTAAGGTGAAGAGGGAATTCACGTTCACGATGCCATCTAAGGCCATAATGTGAATGCTGCTCGTGGAAGCTGACATTTCCTGCGCCGCTGCGTTGGAGGAACAAAGAGAAGAACCCAAAAACATGATACTAAACTTGATCCTTTTGTAAAATACATCATCATATAATTAATGTTTGTGGGATCTGATTCGTTACTTGAATTGCTTGCAAGCAATCATTGTGTGTGTATATGTATAGGAGCGCGGCGTGGAAGCTTAAGTTTAGAACCCATGTTAGCTTCTCGCCGGTACCTTGGATCGAACCCGGGTTTTACCGGGCTGACAGGCGGGAATACTCACCACTACACTACAATGACTTCTTGATTGTAGGGCCGTTAAGATATTACAACTAGGATAAAGACGCATGCTATTCTCTGTGATGTGATGTTCTTGCTGATCTTCTGCAATATAAAGTTGGTAATCCCACTTTTGTCATAAGCATCCCTAAACGTAATTCCATATGAAATGTGTAAAGAAAGCCATCATCGTCCCACCCTCCCAACCATGTAACATTGAATCACCTATGAGTCAAAGGAATAGAAAAATGTTATCAACAAAAAAGTTACTATTGTTGATAACATTTTTCTATAATAGTAGCAGAAACAATAGTTCCTCAACATATAGGCATTGATTACTTTTTTTTGCACTTTGGAGGCCTTAACATCACTTGAATACAAGAGTATTACCGGACATTGTCAAATACAACACAAATCCACATCAGCCCAATAAATTTATGAAAAAGCACATGGCAAAAAAATCCACATCATTTCTTTTGTTGTTATTTTTTTTTTGGGGGGGGGGGGGGGGGTGTCTAAACTTGTTGCTCAAATGATTTTGAAGCTGCACTACTGCTGAAGCTATCAATCAACTGACTGCCAGCTTGATCCACTTGCTTTAATGACTCATTCTTCTCAATCTCACTATTTTCATGATTCAATGATGGCCATCGTTTTTCAAAAGATTCCTTGTTGGGCAGTTTTGCTACGTAACCAGTTTTCGTATTCTCCAAGTAAATTCTGTTTCAATCAACAAACATTGTAGCAAAGCATAAAGCAAAAATGTTGATAACTGCATTAAATAATCCTGATAAATGAGTTATGTTGCTCTGTAGTTTGGATTCCTCTATCTACCAAAATATATATATTAAACAAAAAAACGGTTAGAGCCAGAGCCCAGAAGCTAACCTGAGTAGCTGAAACAGCAGGACCGAGTATGTCATTCTGGATTCTTGAAGTAGCAGCCATTGTAGATTTTTCTCCTTTGAAAGCATATGAAGCAACAATATCAAGATTTGACAATAGCAGAGTAGCTTCAATGAGCTCCACAACACGTGATTTTGTAGTCTCAATCTGGTAATATACCACAGCATACCAATAGCAAATCAATTAAGAGGGAAACAAATTGTGATGATTAAAAAAATTATGAACTTAAAACATACCAAACAAGAAGTTTGCCTCCTCCAAGAAAGGCTCTCGGTTTCTATATCCATTGCAAAATCATTTACACTATTAACAATATCATTCACTGCAGCTAAGTCCTGCTTGGCATATCGGCAATCTTGTGTCACAAGTCAGCGCGTGGTACAAATTCCTCTGTGAGACGTTGTTGCCTCTGAAGAATCACATTAGTTCCAGGCGTATCAACAATTGTCATCTGTTTCCAAAAAGAATGTAAAAGAATTACTTAGAGCACATACAATTGCATAGAAGATATTATGTAAGTCTATAATATAAAAATTGTGATATTCGTACAGGACAAGGAAGAAACAGAACAGAATCAAGAAATTAACTGACTTACTTCTTTCTCATTAGTAGTTGGAACAACTCCCTCTTTCAGGTATCTTTCCCCAAGAAGCGCATTAATCACGGTTGATTTACCGGAGTTAAATTCACCCTGAAATATATGAGAGAAAAGGTACAATACCATGTCAAATAACTAATAGCATTCTGTAGGATTTGATTTCTATGTCTATCTGAAAAATCCATATAAAAGCTGGAAGAAACACATCACTCAGCTAACCAAAAGCATTTTGTGTTGTTCTAAGTAGATTAACAAGACTATTTAAAGAAATTAATGAGGACAGTAACTTCTAAACTTAGTGACAGAAGAACCAACCGTTCCCTATATCTGCACCCTACATAAACTAAAATAAGACAAGATGAAAATTCGATAAAGTTTAGCACTAATTGGTTTATTAGTTTCCAAATAGATGTATTAAAACAGTCTTATCTTTTTTGAAATTTAGAGCTAATACCAATGTATATCCCAGGAACCAGAATTTGGTGAGATTCAGCACACAATTACCACTATAACCAGTAAAAACGGCTCATCAATTTGAGAAACTGCGTCATTAAGAAGTGACACCTCCATCTGTCATGTGTTTTTTCCCAATTCACATGAATCAAGCTCGAGATGTAGCACATGCAAAATATGTACTAAACGCAAATGACCAGATGCAAATTGTTCATCTTAGGAAAATATACTTTAGTATAAACAGAATGAAATGATTAACAACATCTCAACCTTTGTATCATAAAAATTGTTTATCTACCTAAATTAAAAAATACTAACAAAAAACGATTCTTCCTTTTCATTGCCCTCCAAATCTTTCACTCAAAACATACCCTAAAGCTCAAAGGAATTTGCTCCCATTGTCACATTAACTATTTAAATGCATCCAATTAAGTCAGCACCTAACGATGATGAAGCAATGCATTTTACCTTTACTGGAGATAAAAACACTTTGTTTGAAGAAACAGAAAATTGCAAGGCATTCCATGCGCAAGACAGAGAAAAATTCTAGAACGCACTTTATTGAGCTCATGTAACTAACAAGCATGGATTCAACACTAAAAGGTAGCTCTAACAAAACCAGTACATCCAAAGTAATGAAATATGGATTTAATATTCAAAAATGATGTCAAATTAAGGTAAACAAAAACCTAAAAGATGGGGATTTTTTAAAGGCACTTGATATTGCTAATGATACTGGAATTTGGAAGCGAAGACTTTCAGTAATTTTCTTTTTACTTGTTATTCCCCTCTTCTTCTGATACCTCGATGCGAGTGCATGAAAAAAAACCTAAGACAATTATTGTTATCTGACATATCCATTGGAGGAGAACAAGAAGAAGATGAAGATTGTGTTGAATTCGCGCGGTTAGAGAGGTTGTATCTTGGATATTTGAAAAGTCTGCAATAATTTTGGATAGGAAAAGTATAGGTAACAAACAAGATTTTTGAATAATGTGTAAACAATGTGAATTAATAAGGTTAAAAGAGTAAATTTAATTAGTAGCATTAAATTAGGGTGTAGTGTATTTTCATTTGATAGGATATCAACTTTTTAATTACAATATGTTCAGTAGTAATAATATAAATTATATTTTTTTTATAATAATGCTTTTTTTTGTTAACTTGAACATATATCTCAATAGAATACACGTTCTACTAACACGTTTGGATGATTTTTTCTCAATATAAATTATATATTTTTTTTCAAAGCATCACGATTTCATTACTACAGATAATCAGGGCGTTGTTTCTGCTATAAAGGTATGAAAACCTCTGGTCTCAGCGATTTATATTGACTTATTTATACATTGTTAACTAGATAATTACAACATTTTTGTCACACAATGAATGCATATATTGAAAGTTTATTCTAATTCTAAGCCGGTTTAAAAATTGAATTAAATTTTGAATCGATCTTCTCACATATCTTATTAATTTAGAATCTAATGCAAGGTTGCTACCCCCAACTTGAAGAAACTGTTCCTCCCAAAGAAAGATGTGATTAAGATTTGGCAAGGAAAAGTTCTGTCTTGGATGAAGAGAAAGGGAAAGAAGATGCAGCATTGGAGTTCCGCGAGCTTCAGAGATTGTCTCTTGAAAAGTTACCAAAACTTGGGAGCTTTTATAATGTGAAGTCAACTTGAAATTTCAAAGAAGAAGGGTATGGCTTTTTTATCACTATCATTGAATGCAAAAGCATGATGGTAAGGTATTACCTGAGAGAATACGGGTGCATGTAGATAGAATCAATAGTTTGAGAAAAGAAGCAGTGTTGGCTTCGCATAACCTCAATTTCTAGCTACCCTCATAACATTTACATATGTGAGTCTTTTTTTTGGTTGCACATATGTGAGTCTTATCTCTCTGTTTTTTAACATCACTTGTCCAAATAATGAATTACAAAAATTTTAGAATTACTCGATTACAGTGAATTTTCTCAATGCTTTAATTCGTAAAATATGATATGAACATAGTGGACTTCTAAATAAAAAAATTACGAGATATCTAACATATCTACGAAATTTTGTTTCAAGGATCAGCAGGACTCTCAAAATGCAATAAGAATATAAGTGGATCACAACAATAGCAACAAATATATCAAAGATTTAATTACTTTGTTAGTCCTATAGTTTCGCGAAATTTTCAATTAGGTTCCTATACTTTTTTTTTTTTAATTGAGTCCTTGCACCAATTTTTTTTTAATTGGGTCCCTACACTTTTTTTTTCCTTTTATTTATGTCCTTATACCAATTTTTTTTAGTTGGGTCCCTATAAAATTAAGCCAATTATTACTAAGAATGATTTAATTGAAAAAAAAATTTAGTGCAGAGACTCAATTAAAAAAAAAAGTATAGGGACCTAATTAAAAATTTCACAAAACTATAGGGATCAACAGAGTAATTAAACCTATATCAAATAAAGAAGTTTTCGTTTCTATTGGAGTGTAGTGTGCACAACAATATCTACCATAAGTGTGAGTGATTTTTTGAAGTTCTCTGAATGTTTTATGAATGAAGTTATTTTGTATTCTTATCGGAGGTGAGGTGTGTCATTGTGTTTCAAAGAATATATTTATTAATAAAATTATAAAAGAATAAAAAAAATAAAGATAAAGAATGTTGTGTTTTGTATTTTTTATTAAAAAATTATAAAGGTAAAACTATATATATATATATATATATATATATATATATATATATATATATATATATATATATATATATATAGTGACGGACCCAGAAAATTTTAGTAGTGGGCAAAAATATATACACTAAAATAAATTTTGTTGAACATTATTAATTATATAAAGATATAAAAATTAAAAAAAGTTAATGAACACTTTTATTTTTATAAAAAATATTTTTTTATTTCTAAAACTTGAATTTAAAATATTTTAATTAAATTATAGATAACTTGTTATCTTAACTAATTTTTTTATACATATTTAATAATAAAAGACCGACTCAACTGCCACATTAGCAACTAATGACACACTAGTATTTATAATTTAAAACTAGAATTATATATAAATACTAGAAAAATTAAATCTGTATATAAAAGTATATTTATATAAAATAATATAACCTTAATTTACAATTTTTTTTCTTTCGTTCTTTTTAAAATAATTAAGTTTGTTATATATTTTTTAATTTAATTTTGATATAATGTTAGATGAAAGATTTTATTTATCTGTTTAATTATGTATTGTAATTAAAATATTTTATCTTAACTATTTTTAAAAATAAAAAAATATATTTTAAATTAGTAAATTAATTAATTTATTTTTAAAATTTTATATGTAACACAGGTACATATAATAGAACAAAAGATAAAAAATAAGTAATAAAGATGAATAAATTGAAAATAAAATAAAATATATAAAATCATGAAGAGAAATATTAGATTAATACCTAAACTATAATTGTTTGAATTAAAATTTGTTATTGAAAATATCAAAAAGAAAAACAATGAAATTGGAAGATACATAGAGTCATAGAAAGTTATATAAAAAAATATAGAGAATTTGAAATTTATCTTTTGATGAAGAGAAGATGACTACTAGATAAGGAATTAAAAAAATGTTAAAAATATAAAAATAAAAAAAGAGTTTAAGAGAATAAAAGAGTAACGGTACAAAAATTAAATTTAATTAGGTTAAATAATAATAAAAATAATAGAAAATAAAAAAAAGTTAATTTGGAACTTTAACCAATTAAGTGTAATTTATTTGTAGTGGGATCATTTAAAATTTAAAGTAGAAATACATTATTATATATAACTATTTTGAAAAAAAAAATGAAAAAGTAGTGGGGGCAAGTGCCCCCTCATTGCCCTTACTGGATGCGTGCCTATATATATATATATATATATATATATATATATATATTGCAATAGATGAAAGATAAGTACAAATAAAAATAAGATAAGAACAAATAAAAACAATATAAGTTAAAATTGTGGCAGAATTGATGTATTTTATTGGGTTGAATTTATGGACTGATGTGAGACTTCTTTGTTGTTGTCATGGGCTAATATGAAAGAGTAGTTTAATACGTCCTGGAAACAAGTTGGAGGATAAAAAATGTCAAGAACATTAAGTTTATTGAGATTAAGATAAAATAGTTGAGGAGACAAAAGGCTGGTGAAGATGTCAACTAGCTACCCAGAGAAAGAATAGGGAGAAGTTTTATCACTCTAGCGTCGGACCAAGTGACAATCAACCTCTAAATGTTTGGTCCGTTCATGAAAAACCAGATTATTACAATATAAAACTGATGAGCGGATAGAAGATATACGTAAAAATTGTAACACATTTAGTATCCATTGAAGTTCACAAGTTGTGTTGACAAGTGCACGATATTCTACTTTAGTGAATGAGCAGGCAATGATGGTTTATTTTTTGGTTTTCTAAGAGACTAAAGAGCTGCCAAAGAAAAAATAATAGCTTGCTAAAGATCGCCCAGTGTCAGGACATCTGGCCCAATCAGAGTCACTAAAGTTAAGAATCTGAATTTCTGAACTTCTGGGAAAGAAAATTCCTTTTTCGGAACTACTCTTTAAGTACCTCAACACTCGCTTTGTGATAAACTACTATTTTATGGTTTATCTTGTGCTAAATTGAGTGGTCTTTATCAATCCTTTGCATACTTATTCATACAAATTGCATGGTTTTACAAATCCTTCCCAATCTTGTTCTATGGTTGAAAACTTGCTTCCTAAGCCCTTAAATTATTTATTTTTAATTCCCTTTTATACCATTCGATGCTGTGATCCGTGTGTTAAGTGTTTTCAGGCTTTATAGGGTAGGAATGGCTTAGAGGATGGAAAGGAAGCTTGCAAAAATGGAAGGAACACAAGAAACTAAGGAGCTGACCAGCGAGAATTGACGTGCACGTGTACCTGACGCATACGCGCAGCTTGGCGCATTCCACAGCGACGCGGACGCGTACTTGCCACAGACACGTGACACGGGCAGAAGACCATCGACGCGTACGTGTACCTGACGCGTACGCATGACATGCGCCACGTGCAGAATTTGCATAAAACGCTAGGGGCGATTTTGGGCTGAGTTTGGACTCAGTTTTCGGCCCAGAAACACAGACTAGAGCCAGAGACAGCAGAGACTCAGGGCACGTCAACACATTCACACATTCTCATGGTTATTGACTTAATTATTATGTTGCATATATGATGTCTGGTGTCATGGTGGTAAGATATACGAGGCGACTAACCAAATGTCTATAGAGAAAAGGATCTGGCAGAAGGGGGCTTGTTACCTAGATTATTTTTTTCATCAATAGTAGATGTAGCCATGTAGACTTAATTGTTGTAATTTTATAGTGGGAATACATAAGGAATACATAGTATATAAAGTGTAATAACTCAACAAACATTTTTTAAAGAGTTTTCATTCTTTTCAAAATGAGTTGAACTTATTTTTCTTCTTCTCTTAATCCCTTCTAATTTATCAAACCATTAATATTACAATTTGAATGGTTTAGGAAATGAGATTTTCTTCATGATGCGATGAGCGTGGAGAGCAACCAAACTGTGAATCAAATTGAAAAAGTTGTGAATTGAGATCCAATCGTGGTCAATTATGCAATTTTCTTTCTTTTCCTAATATTTTTTTGACATTTCCTTTTTCTTTTTCTTACCTCTTCCTTCAAACTTATCCAATAGTGTTTGATGAGAAACTATTTTACAAGATTCTTTCTTGATGAGCATAACTGTTCTGATCAACGAGTTGGAAGAAAGAAGATCTGGATCCTATTATTTTATAATTCATTAATTTTTTAACAATGGAGGACATGGTAAACAAATCCTCGAGTGGTGGTTCTGACAACCAAAGCAACGCAGTACAGATGGACGTAAATGTACTAGCCAATCTCTTCCATCAACTCACTCCTCTTCAATCTTAAATTTCGAAGAGCAACACAAGCCCAATTCAAAATCAATCAAGTTCTTATTTTATTCATCTAGGAGAAAATTTAGGTACACTGATTATTTCAATCATGTTAACACCTAACAATTATGGTAGTTGGAGTCATGCTATGAAAAACAAATTAAAATTTATTTATGGAACCATAAGAAAACCTAAGAATAATAATGTTGAATCTGAGGCATGAAAAAGATGCAATAATTTGATTGTTTCTTGGACCAATCTTTCATTAAGTATTGGAATTTGTAATAGTGTTATGTGAAACAATGTTGCTGTTGATTTGTGAGAGGACCTTAAGCACAAGTACTACTAAGGGGATAGTTTCATAATTGCAGAACTCCAGGAGCAACTTTTTTGCCATCAAACAAGGTGATCTGACCATCACCGATTACTACACAAGGCTCAAACAAATATGGGAAGAGCTCAATAATTTCAAATCCATTCCAAATTGTGTCGGATGTATAGAGTTATGCTATTGCGGATTGTCAAAAATAAGAGGATACAGAGATGAAGATCAAGTAATCAGACTTTTGAGAGGGTTGAACAAACAATACTCTATCGTCAGATTGTAAATCATGCTCATGTCACCTTTGCCAGACCTAAACATAGTATTTTCTATACTAACATAGCAAGAGAGACAACTGACCGACATGGACAACAATAAAATTTTGTTCAATTCATTCAAAATACAAATGCATCACAAGTGTCCAATTCCTCATCTAACAGAGGCAGAGGAAGAGGACGAGGGAGATCGAGTCAAGGTGGTAGAGGTCATAGAGCTAACATGGTATGCTCTTATTGCAACAAGCTCGACCATATAGAAGATGTGTGCTATAAGAAACATGGGTACCCCTCCCATTCTAGTTGTGACAGCAACATCATACCACAATCAATCAAATGATCACTGAGGAGCATGCTGATGTACTCAATGACAAATACTCCCAACTTAATTGCCTCCAAGAAAACACTGGAATGTCAAGCTCTGAATTTACTCCCGAACAAAGATTTTTCTTGTTGGAGTTAATCAAAGGCAAAAGTGTGCAGCAACAACCCCATAGTACAAACCAGGTTTTGACTAATTCTATTCAGACCTCCACTCCAGGTAAAACCATTGTATTACAATTTAATGCAAGAATTATGAGCATTATAACCCTAAAATCTGCACTTTAGATCATTGACTCATGTGCGACAGATCATGCGACTTTTGACTTAAAAGATTTTGCAAGTTTTTAAAATATTGCTCCAATAAATGTGATATTGCTAAATGAGACCAAAACTGTAAGCACCATTATTGGCACAATCACATTCTCTAAAAAAAAAATTCTCAAAAATATTTTGTACATTTTTTTTATTTTATACTGATTTCTGTGTCAAAATTAACATTAAACTTACATTGCCAAATGTTAATTAATGATAAGTGTTGTGAGATACATGATCAATCCATATCGAAAATCATTGGCATTGCTAAGTGCGGAGAAGGGCTATATACAATTAATAGAGAACCAAAATATTTTCACCTTCAACTCCCTTCAATAAAGCAAGTTTCATTGGCAGCAACTACTACCACTACTTATATTATAGCATCTTCACATACTGAGAACAATAAGATTTGGTATCTTAGATTAGGACATATACCTATGTTTAGACTGGTTTTAATGAAAAAATATTATCCTTTTATAGATTGCACTGCTTCAATATTTCATTGTGACTCATGTCATTTTGCAAAACAAAAAAAAACTATTTTTTTATTTTAGCACAACTAAAATAAAGGATTATTTTTACTTAGTTCATATGGATATCTGGGGTTCTATTTCTATCCCTTCCAATGAAGGACATAGGTATTTTTTATTGTAATAGATGGTTAGAGTAGATTTATTTGGACTTTTTTTATAAAAACAAAATTTGAGGCATCACAATTGGTTATTAACTTTGTGAATTTTGTCAAAGTACAATTTGAAAAACAAGTTAAGTGTATAAGAACTGACAATGGACTATAATTCACTCTAAAATCCTATTTTGCATCAACTGGCATTCTACACCAAACTTCTTGTGTAGAAACACCAGAGCAAAATGGAATTGTAGAGTGAAAACATCAACACATTTTAGCTATTGCTAGAACACTGTTATTTCAATCAGGAATTCTACTTTGTTTTTGGCAATACGCAGTTGATCACGCTATTCACATAATTAATAGGTTGTCCAGCACTAAATTGGATAATGTCAGTCCTTATAAGCTTTTGTATGGTACATTATCCAACCTTTCAGAGTTAAGAGTATTTGGTTCTCTTACATATGCCTCCACATTAACAAATTCAAGAACAAAATTGGACCCAAGAGCCAGAAAAGCAACCTTTCTCGGTTTCAAATTTGGAACAAAGGGTTTTTGACTTATTGATTTAAAATCTAGAAATTTTCATTATCTAGCAACGTAACTTTCTATGAAACTCATTTTCTATTTTAATATTCCACAAGCACTGAAACTGTGACACCTACTCTTACTCCACAATGTATCAACATTTTTCAATATGATACACCATTCACATATCATTTGCCATCACCTACACAACCACACTCACAGATTCAAGTGAACATCTCTCAAGTTCAATGCATTCACCAATTTTTTTCACATACCATTGCACCGATTAGCACACCATCACAAAACTACAGCATCCCATATGACTGCATCACTAGAAAATCTAAAAGTGTCAAGAGATCGCCTGCTTATTTGAAGGACTACCATTGTATGATAACCCACACAACGCATTCTAGCAACTTTGTCTACTCTAACACTTTATATCCTATCTCACAACACTTGTCTTATGATAAACTAAACCCAGAATATAAGTCCCTTTTTCTAGCCATCACCTCAAATCCATAACCTAACACCTATGAGGAAGCGGCTGTACATGAATGCTGGAGAAAGGCAATACAAGCTGGGCAAAAAGGGAGTAAGTTTGAGGAATTGGCGTTTGGAAGCTTAGAGCTTGTGAAAGGAGAGATTTTTTAGGTGTTTCGAGCTTAGGGAGAAATCAGCCAAGCTATAGTTTTGGTTTTTCGAAGTTAATATTTAATGTCACGTAAAAACTTAGGCTAGAAGACCTTAAGATAGGAATGAATTGAATGAATTATTGATAGATTATGAATATGATATATGATGTGTGTATAAAGGATGAATAAATTTGTATGTGTTGGATTATGTCTTTGATAAGTATAAAAAAATAATGAAGATCGTTGATGTGTTGAGGATTGATGGTAAGTTTGTGAAATTAAATTGAACGGATTGGTTGATAGATGTGTGGTTCGATTTTGTAAACGATTTGTTATTGGAGTTGGTTGATTTTGGGAAAAGATTTAATATTAGAATTGGTTTGATTTTGAAATAATTTGATATATAAAATGATTTGAATGACTGAGAGGTGTTTGATTTGATGGTTGGGGCCCTTGAAGGGTGGCAGAAGTTTGAGTTTTAGAAGAGATGTTGCTGAAATTTTTATAAGAATTGGAAGCTTCGTTTGAAGCGATTATTTAGAAAGAATTGGTTTTAAGGATTACATGTTTTAAGTTTGATTTGTTTAGAAAAGAATGGATTATGTGTTGAGTTTAAATTATTGATGAATGGAATGGAAGTGTGATAATGAGGAATGATGATGGTAATAATAATGAATTTGAGATTCAACGAGATATGAATTGATGATGATAATGAATTTAAAAGTATATGAGACATGATTGAGGTTGATTGATGACAAGTATGTCTGTGTTTTTCCTATGATTGTATGGGTGACAGGGCACCTATTCCCTCTAATGGTGACAGGGCACATAATCCCTCTGATGGTGACAGGGCATGTATTCCCTCTAATGATATTAATGCGCAATAGAGAGATAGTGTCCGAGTTAGCTACCAGACATGTCGGGCTTGGCTATATAATCGACAAATGAGCTCATCAGCCATAGGATAGGCATACATCATGTGCATTTGTATGTTTTGCTTGAGTGTTTATTGTTTAAGTTTGCTTAATTGCTTAACTCTGCTTATTTGCTACTTGTTCTACTTGTTGTAATTGCACCTCTATTTGTATTTTTCTTGCTTGAATTGTATGTGTATGCTTCTGAGAGATCCTTTCTTGGTGGAGGAGTGATGGAGAGTTGTTCTACCAGTGATTCGGAGGATTGAAGGAGACAGAAAGTGAACTGTTAGGTTAAAGTTAGATTTAGAACTTAAATACCTTAGATAACTTACTTAATTTCTGGTTTAGTTAGATCTTTAAGCTGAAATCTGAGTATCGAAATTCTAGAAACACCTCTGGCTTTTCCAAGACCTTTTATATTAACTATATGGGCACCTTTACCATGCTGAGAACCTCCGGTTCTCATTCCATACATATTTCTGTTATTTTTCATATGTAGGTCGAGAGGCACCTCGCTGAGCATCTGGAGATTCCTGTGCAAGTGAAGTTGGGTTAGTTTTGGGATGCTGCATTTTGTATTTATGCTATATATATAGATTCTCCTCTGTATATATTTTATATTTGTCCCTCCTAGAGGTTGACTTGGAGAATTCTGTAGTTCGAGTTATATTTTGGGCTGTATAAATATATATAATTACATACTCTAGCTGGCCTTAGCTTCACAGGTCGAGTCTAAAGCTATATATCTGTATTTTGGAACTCCGATTTGTATATTATGTTTTTAACCTTTCTTTGATCTCGCTTATCCATTTTACGATTAACCTTGCGAGTGTGACACGATTTTCTGTTTTCGCTTTTGCTTAACTTTTTCTTCACGGCTCCTAATTATAAATTCTTTCAACTATATTTATGTACGTATTTTATTTTTAAAGGTCGTAATACCTTGCCACCTCTACTTTACGACTTAAGCGTAAGGCTTTGTGTAGTAGGGTGTTACATTATGGTATCAGAGCAATTCGTTCCTGTAGAGCCTGAAGGACGGACAAACTATGCTTCTGGACATACTCTGGGTGTGTGTATATGCTAATTAGGATATATGTGGCATATTTGATCATGAGCATATATTTGGGACTTTGAAGCACTAGACTTGAGATATTGCGACTGATCATCTTAATATCACTTGTTTGGTGTGAACAAGAACCAAATGATAACTCGTGGACGCCGACGCGATCGAGGCAGAGGCCAGAATATTAATGCTGAACCTGAAATAACTATGAATAATCCCGTGAACTTTATGAACGCTCTAGAGAACATAGCGGCTGCTACTCAGGCAAGGGCTGAGGCCCTTGGTCAGCAAGTTAATAACGGAAACGGAGGTAATGGTGGAAATGGACCGATGACTTTAGCAACTTTTCTGAAGATAAACCCACTAATTTTTACAGGAACCACAAATCTGATAGAGGCTGATAATTGGTTTCAGGATATGGAGAGAGCCTTGCAAGAACAACAGGTGCCTGAGAATTAGTATGTTGAACTTGCCACATATCAGCTAATTTGCGAAGCATAGTATTGGTGGCAGGGAACCCGACATCTCCTACAGCAGGGCAACACCGCAATACCTTGGGATGCTTTCCGATCTGAATTCTACAAGAAATATTTTCCTCACTCCTTCAGGACAGCTAAGGAATTTGAACTGCTACAATTGAAACAGGGTCAGATGTCGGTCGTTACACGAATAAATTTGAGAAATTATGCTGATTCTCCAGAATTTGCCAGGGTGCTCCGGGAGATTTTGAGGAATGTAAGTGCATCAAATACGAAGGAGGACTTCGGAGTGATATTTTGAGTTCAGTGGGTCCCATGAAAATCAGAATTTTTTCTGAATTGGTAAACAAGAGTAGAGTTGCAGAGGAATGTTTAAGAAAGGCTGCTATGGCAGAGAATGATCGCCAAAAATTCTACCAGAAGGAGTACAATCTGAATTTCGCACTAAGGGGCTAAGAATTTAAGAGAAGAAGATACGCACAACAATTCCCCAAGGTCACAATAACTCTGGAACGAATGATGACCACCAAGAAAATGGTAGAAAAAAATAGACGATGGTTGTTTCAGATGATTCAAGTTGTCAGAAATGTGGGAGCTATCATCCAAACAGGCCATGCCGTTATGGTTCAGGCTTATGTTACAATTGCGAAAAGTCAGGACATTTGGCCAGAGATTGCCCACACAGGAGAAACCGGAATGTAGCCAAATCCGATCCTCAGATCCGAGGTAATAAAGGAATTAGTAACCAAATTTTAATCACTTTGAATAATATCGAAGAATAGCATTCATTAGTAACACATGATTGAGTTGTGAAAAATCATGATTTTCCAGATGAAATATTAGTTGGCATAAATAAATAAGATAAGTTCTTAATAAGAAGCGATAAGAGTGACGCAGCGGAAGCGCGAAGATTGGGAGGACATTAGGACTACTAAGGTTAGAAGGAGAAGTTGTGAGAGATAAGTCGTTGTGAAGATTACCAAAGGTCGAGAAACTATCCATTAGGTTGGAAAGGGAACTACTTTCGCAAACTCTTGTAGTGAACGGTATTTTCAAGGGCGAAAATTTTTGTTAGGGGGGTAGAATGTAAACCCCAGGTAATTAGTAAATAAATAATAAATTAATTATTATTTAAAGAAAATTAGGAAGATCAATTTTTATAATTTAGAGGAGTGAAAATATTAAAAATACGAATTTTGACACTAATTTTAAAAATTTTGGCCTAAAATTGGACAAACAGGCCGAATCGGATGAACTAGGTCCAAGTGGGCTCAAGTCCATAACCTAATCTACGTTTAAAACTTTGATTCAGCCTTTCCTCCTCTTTAGAATTCAAGAAATACGCTGAATGAGGGGAGAAGAGCTTCAAGAAATACGCTGAATGAGAGGAGAAGAGCTTGAATGTAATACCGTAACCCTCGTTTCCAATTTTAATTTCATATAACTTTCAATCCAGAGCTCCGATTGACGAACCGTCAGCGACCACATGTTCGTCTCAAATTTTTTACGGAAGCCATAGATCAATTTGGTAAGAATCTAGCAATTTCATACTCAAACACTCTTTCCTAATTTCAAAATTTAAGATTTTGATTTTAAGAGATTATGTGGTTTTGATGTTCTAGGGTCGAATTAGCTCGTAGATAGTGTTGGGCTTTTTACATTTCATCCATGGATAAGGTAAGAAATTATTGAACCCTTGTGAATCATTGAATTAGTAAACCATGTGATGATTATAGTGATATTGTGTGAAATAGATTGTGTGCTGGTTGATTTAGAGTTCAATTTGGTAGTTTGGAATGAAATTTGGGTGATTAAGTTTGAGGAATTGATGTTTGGAAGCTTGGAGCTTGTGAAAGGAGAGGTTTTTGAGGTGTTTCGAGTTTAGGAAGGAATCAGCCAAGGTATGGTTTTAGTTTCTTGAAGTTAATGTTTAATGTCATGTGAAAACTTAAGCTAGAAGACCTTAAGATAGGAATGAAATGAATGAATTATTGATGGATTATGAATATGATATATGATGTGTGTATAAAGGATGAATGAATTCGTATGTGTTGGATTATGTCTTTGATAAATATAAAAAAATAATGAAGATCGTTGATGTGTTGAGGATTGATGGTAAGTTTATGAAATTAAATTGAATGGATTGGTTGATGTAAGGTCCCACATCGGTTGGGGAGGAGAACGAAGCATGCCTTATAAGAGTGTGGATACCTCTCCCTAGCATAACGCGTTTTGATGAGTGAGTGTGAGGGGACTTCGGCTATCATCCCTATCGTTAAAGACAAAACCGTGAGGCCTTATGTGTCAAAGCGGACAATATCGTGCTAGCGGGTGGTCTGGGCTATTACAGATGGTATCAGAGACGGAGCCCAGATCGATGTGCCAGCGAGGGCGCTGGGCTCCTTTAGAGGGTGGATTGTAAGGTCCCACATCGGTTGGGGAGGGGAATGAAGCATGCCTTATAAGGGTGTAGATACCTCTCCCTAGCATGACGCGTTTTGATTAGTGAGTGTCGGGGGCTTCGGCTATCATCCCTATCGTCAAAGGCAAAACCGTGAGGCCTTGTGTGCCAAAGCGAACAATATCATGCTAGCGGGTGGTCTGGACTGTTATAGTTGAGAGATGTGTGGTTCGATTTTGTAAGCGATTTGTTATTGGAGTTGGTTGATTTTGGGAAAAAATTTAATATTGGAATTGGTTTGATTTTAAAATAATTTGATACTGGAAATAATTTGAACGACTGAAAGATGTTTGATTTGATGGTTGGGACCCTTAAAGGGTGGCAGAAGTTTGAGTTTTAGAAGAGATGCTGTTGAAATTTTTATAAGAATTGGAGGCTTCGTTTGAAGCGATTATGTAGAAAGAATTGGTTTTAAGGATTATATGTTTTAAGTTTGATTTGTTTAGAAAAGAATTGATTATGTTTTGAGTTTAAAATATTGATGAACGGAATAGGAGGTGTGATAATGAGGAATGATGATGGTAATAATAATGAATTTGAGATTCAATAAGATATGAATTGATGATGATAATGTATTTAAAATTATATGAGACATGGTTGAGGTTGATTGATGACAAGTATGTCTGTGTTTTCTCTCTGGTTGTAAGAGTAACAGGACACCTATTCCCTCTAATGGTGACAGGATATGTATTCCCTCTAATGATATTAATGCGCAACAGAGAGACAATGTCCAGGTTAGCTACCAGACATGTTGGGTTTGGCTATATAACCGACAGATGAGCTCAATAGCCATAGGATAGGTATACATCATGTGCATTTGTATGTTTTGCTTGAGTGTGTATCACTGTATTGTTTGGGTTTGCTTAATTGCTTAACTCTGCTTATCTGCTACTTGTTCTACTTGCTGTAATTGCACCTTTATCTGTGTTTTCCTTGCTTGAATTGTATGCTTCTGAGAGACCCTCTCTTGACGAAGGAGTGAAGGAGGGTTGTTCTACTAGTAATTCGGAGGATTTAAGGAGAGTAGGTTAAAGTTAGATTTAGAACCTGAATACCTTTGATAACTTACTTAATTTCTGGTTTAGTTGGATCTTTAAGCTGAAATCTGAGTGTCGAAGTTCTAGGAACGCCTCTGGCTTTCCTAGGACCTTTTATATTAACTATGCGGGCACCTTTACTATACTGAGAACCTCCGATTCTCATTCCATACATATTTTTGTTGTTTTTTAGATGCAGGTCGAGAGGCACCTCGCTGAGCGTCTGGAGTTTCCTGTGCAAGTGAAGTTGGGTTAGTTTTGGGATGCTGCATTTTTTATTTATACTATGTATATATGTATATAGATTCTCCTCTTTATATATTTTATGTTTGTATCTCCTAGAGGTTGACTTGGAGAAACAGGTGTCTATTCTGTAGTTTGAATTATATTTTGGGTTGTATAAATATATATATAATTATGTTGAGTTAAGAAATTAACTAACCAAATTGATGATGACAAATATTATTTTATTGGGTTAAATATCCAATTGGGTTTGATTATGTTTCATTAAGTGTTGCAGGCCAAATCAAAAGGAACAGCAGCCCAAATGCAAGGAAACCAAAACACTGCTGGTGGGTTGCCTAATAAATAAAACCCAAATGAAATTAACAAAGAAGCCACATGGGCTAATAGGTAAGTGAAGATAATCCAAGCCCAAGGCACATCACTCAAGCTGAAGCCTCCCAAAGCCTCGCAAAGCACTTCACACGTTTGCTTCAGTAAGAATCAGAAAGAAAGAGAAAGAGAGAGCTTCGTTCTTTTTGTTCTTTCATCAGAAAAGAAAGAGAGAGAAAGATAAATCACAAAAAGCTAATGTCTAATCACCTTAGTCAAAGCAAGCTAAGCTAAGTCAGAGATAGCTATGCCATGGTTCACATCCTAGAAGGAAAAAGAGGTTAGCTATAAAGAAGAAAGAAGAAAAAATCAGAAGCTAGGGCAAAATTGGATCTTAGGCAAATCAGAAAGATCTTTCCATTATTGGTACCCCAAAGTAACTTGCTGAAGTTTCCTTTCCCCTCATACCCATTTCTGGTAAAATGAAAAAAATGGATGTTATGGAGTTTTGCTATGGATCAACGGTCAAGAAAGGAACTTGGAGCCTAAGCAAAAAATAAATGGTTTAGATTCAAGTTTACCTTTGAAACTTGTATCTTTGCTGATCTAAGGCTTTCAGTCAAGCAAAAAAAAGTCTGTTCCAGTATTCCATTTTTGGAGGTAAATGGAAGAAAGTGAAAGGATAGGTTGGTGTAGCACATAGCTCGAGGAATGGACTCAGAGGAGAGCAACTCAGCAACATGCAAGGAGATACAGAAAAAAATTTTTTGTTTCTGCTGAGGTAAGGAGAGATAACCAGTGTTCTTGAGGTGTATGTTCTGAGAAGAGCTCTCTGAAGAAGTTCATCCACTTGGACAGTGCTTCCTAGTCAAAGGAGTATTCCGCCAGAATGAAGAACTGAATCAGATGCTAGCAAATCTGGTTTAACACATAGTAAAGAGGCTGTTGAAGAGTCAATCTCCTTCATGTTTTACAGATTGTAATTTTCTTTTTAATGTTTATCTTTCTGTAATTTCTTGAGGGAAAAGGCATAATGAGAGAAAAATAATTATGGATACGTACGTGATAGTATTTAGGTGTGTTTAAGGGTGTTTGAAAAATAATTTTTTATTTTTTATTTAAGACACAGTTGGATACAAAAGATGTGCGTATCAAACGAATATCGATGAGTGTCATGTCTAAAATGTATTAGACACGCAGACACATTACATCAAAGAAATATCCATATTTCATAGGCTAGTGTGATAATGGTTAGGCCGAGCCAAATATTTTTTTCCAAAGAAATAAACTAATAAAACAGAAAAGTCAAATAAAAGATAAATGAAATGAAACAAATAGCGACCTTTTTTATTTAAATAAAATAAATTAATTATTTACTTAAATAAATTGTAATACTAATTTTATTATTTTGTATATTTACTTATATTTTTGTTGGCAAAAAAATAAAACGGTAAATTATATGATTTATGCTAGTATTTACAGCAAAAATAATATAGAATTTTTTGGGGTTAAATAATTTTTTCATTCCTAAGGTCTGAGACCAAAATCAAAATCGTTCCCAATCTTTTTTTGTTATTAAAATCACTCTCAGTGTTACAAAACGTTATAAAATCGTCCTTTTCTACTTTAATTTTATTTTTTTTACTAAATTACCTTTAATAATTAATATAAATAATAAAAATAAATCATTTCCCCTCCACCTGCACCCCCACTCCCTTCTCTTCCCTTATCACCGTCTGGCTCCAGTGGCTCCTTCTCCACCTTCCCTCAGTTCCGTTCACACCCTCCGTTGCAGAATCCACTGCTAGCTACAGCAACCCGTCGTTGTCTCGTACTCCATCGCAATTCCCTGGAAACGCCACCGCCATCTGCTTCTTCGTCGTTCGATCCTCCTCTTCGAGATCCCAAGGGAAGACCGCCGCAAGGAGTGGAGCTGGTCTTGTCAGATCAGAGAAACGCGCTGGAACCCTCCGCCACACCTTCAAGAATCTCCGGTGTCGGTCGCTGCTGCCACTCCGTCAACCCAGGGCGTCGCGAGCATCTGCACCCCATTCACGGAGGTACCGTCCTTGGCGCCGCTACCTGTTGTCAGATCTGCCGCTACTTCGTCCTCGACCGAATTTGTTCCCGCCATGGACGACCACCGGCATCCAAAGGTTGCGTTCCGGCATACAGGTAAGATGGTCCCTGAATCAGGAAATCTAATTGCAGAATTGAAATTCGGGTTGCTTGTGTGTTCAAATCGGTTGAACTTGTTCCTCGAAGAAGATATCTCTGATGCGGTTTTGTTTTGATGTGTAATTGAAAATCGGGATCTAAAATTGTTGATACATTCTGCAAATTTATTGTGGAATTGTTTGTTGAATCTGAGTTTATATCGAGTTCTTCTTCTTCTACATCCATGATTTTTTAAGTTTGGCATGAATTTTGTTGTTATTGCTGAAATTGTGGCACCGCATATTTGTAACTATAACTTGACAATGAAGATTGCTGAATTATTGTTTGAACTGCCATTTTTTGTTGATTTTACTTGTTGCTGCTGTGGTTGGACTAGGAAACAGAAATCTGATTCTTCTTCTGTGTCTTTTTCATCTTCTTTTTCTGTGTGAACTAAAATTTCTGTTTGTATTGCATAATCTGAGTTTGTTGTGAGATTTTCTGTTTGTAGATTTTCTGCTTGGATGGAGAGAGAAGAAAGGGAAGAGATAAGAGAGTGGGGGTGCAGGTGGAAGGGGGGGAAGGGTTTGTTTTTATTTTTTAATATTATTTTTATTATTTATATTAATTATTAAGGGTAATTTGGTAAAAAAATAAAATTAAAGTAGAAAAGGGCGAATTTATAACGTTTTGTAACATTGAGGATGATTTTAATAACAAAAAAAAGGTTGGAAACGATTTTGATTTTGGTCTCAGATCTTAGGGATGAAAAAAATACTTAACCCAATTTTTTGCTATTTTCGTTGTTATTGTTAGCAAAAATAAATTAACTTTTTTTTATTACTGTCAGCAAATTTTTTTTCATTTTTATCGACAATGATTGATTGAAAAAATATAAAAAAAAAATTTGATCTATTTTTGTTGATAATAACAACAAAAATTATAAACAAATTTTTTTTTTATTTTTGCAGACACAATCACGAAAAATCATAGAAATATAATTTTTGCAATTTTTTATTGCAAAAACAAAATTAAATACACAAAATAATAAATTTTGTATTTCAATTTAAATTGATACATAAAAAAATTATTTAAATAAAAAAAAACAACAAATAACACTGCATAAGGTGCGGCGGGGTTTTTATTTGGACCGATCCAATCCATGTTAGCACTTAGCACAATGAGTTTTATCATTATATTTTGCTAATAGATTTAATCTACAGTAATTTCTCAGATTTATTTTTATCAATTTAGTCTCCCGATCACAATTGTACTATAATAATGTATAGGATAGTCACCAAAAAAAAAATAATAATGTATAGGATCTGAAAAACTAAATTAAATTAGTACAAGTTTAGTAAATAGATATATTATTGGCTTATTGAATTTGTTGCACTCTTTGAGTCATGAGTTCTCGATGGATAACCCATTCCACTTCCTCCCTTTATATTAGTTTTTTTTTTTAAGAATAATTTTGTCAGCATTCACAAAATTTATAGATACAAATGATTATTTTTTCAGATAATAATCCTAATATTTTGGTTCAACCAAATCAGGATAGTTAACAAAAATGAAAAAAAAAAAATAAGTAAATTATAGTATACAGAGCATCAAATCATACAAATTTAAAGATATGTTTTTTTGTTCATACATTATACAACACATAGTTTGAGTGATGTAATAATATTATAATAATGTAAGAAAGAGAACATAAACTTTGTAATTATTACAGTATAGTTAGAGGCTATTATTTTTGTTACAGAATAGTAAAAACGGAATTTTTGGAAATTAAAAGATTACTTGTGTTAAAGTTCTTTCTAGTATAGTATTAAATAAAAATTATTACAGAACATCGTTTATACTATATATAAAATAAAATAATTTTAGATATAAATTAAGAATAATTTTTTAAAATAACAGTTAAGACATTGTTTTTAATTAAATTTATTCGAACAACTTAAAAAGAATAATTGACAAAAATAATACTAATTTAATATTAGCTGAATTTATTTTATTTTTAACAAGCAATCAGTATGCAAAAATAATATTCTTAATTTTTTTAATAATTTTGCTTTAAATAAATTGGACAAATTATTTTAATAAACTAAATGGCACTCAATATTATCTGAACGTCCCAAATCAAAAAATGCAACGTCAAAGTTTCAAAGCAAATTTTTATATAAATCGAATTGAGTCAATTCGATTTAATGAAACACGTAGTAAATCGAATTCATTGGATTCGAATTAGATGTAAAATGTTCTTGAATGAAAATCGAATCAACTAGGTTCGATTTGACATTTTACTACTAAATCAAATCAAATGGACTCGTTTATAGATGAACATAAATCGAAACAAATGGATTTGATTTGTAAATGAACGTAAATCGAATCATCTTAATTCGATTTATCCATGCACGTATGTTATGGTAAATCGAAACTTGTTGCTTCAATTTATTGTGTTTGTTACTATAGGAATAATTCGAAGACACTTAATTCGATTTACAGAGCACTAAGGTGTATAAAAATGAGCTTATAATCAAACTTTATGTGGTCACTAGAGATCGATGTGGCTAGACAAGTCTGAGGACCATTGTACCGTTTTACCTCTCAAATTCTTTTGCGCTGGCGAAGGCTAACCCGAATAAGCCATGCGCACCCGCCCTCGAACTCCTTGCACTTGCTATAGTACTTGTGATGATCCGATTCCAATACCTTATACTCAACACCATGGCCAATGCTATAGGTCTTCACGCTGAACACGACTTCCTCTTTATCTTGAAACTGCTGACTGACCTAAAATTCAAATACACCTCCTGCATTTTGCGTGTCTCTTGCCCCGAAGCCAACAGGTACACTGGGATCTCTCTGAGGTGCCATGGCATCCAAGTCCAGAGCAAAGAAGTACGGGGGTACTGATTAATACCTAAACTAGATGCTCCCCCACCCACAGCTGGAGTCGTTTGTGGTGTCTCATCGTCGCTCATCAACTATCGTAGCGGGTTCCACATCATTATCATCATCATGCAATGCATCCTCAACCCCATAAAGTGCTCCAACCTCTCCGAAAACCGAAACCATCACAGGAGAACTGAGCGTCGCAAAAGCAACTTCTTCCAACGGTCCAACCTCACCAACTACTGCATCACAACTGCGATTCAGATTAATTGCAAAGGACAGTGAAACTACTAAATCTGATTCAGGTACAATTACCGGCACTGCTGACGAGGATCCAACAGGCCAGACAGGACACTAAAGCAAGCTGGATGTCCTTTGGAGTGGATTCCTATTCGAACCTCCAGAACTAGATGCCACATCAACAAGCTTTGCCAACAGTTCCAAAATCCTCACCTCAAAAAACTGACGGCAACAATAGAACAGCACCTGAAAATCTTCGTCACTGCTAATAACAAATGAATTATACTTGACATCATCGCGTAACGAATGATATATATGATTTAAATTAAACTGTGAAAATTGGGCTATCTAATTTTATTAAGTTGTTTGAAATCTTGTATTAAGAATTTAACTGCTAGATATATAAATTTAAAAATTTATTTGAAGTAAAATTAAAATTATCTTTCATCAGTGAAGACAATATAATTTTAATGGAAAAAAAATATAATTCATATACTTTGACTAAGTTATATATCATGTTAGAATAGTTTCCGTTAATTAATAAAAATTAAACATAAATGTAATAATATCTTAATTTTGTTTAACATGTTTAATTATCTCCATGTAAATGAAAAGAAAGCAAACTAATAAAATGTTAAAATGTTTATAACAAATTAACAATACACGTTATAATTATATTTTTTAATATATACTTATAAATAAATATTTAACAATTTTTTATATATCATATAAATATTATTTTTTTATAATTATCATTTAAAAAGTTGTGAATAAAGATCAGACGTAAAGAAAAAATAAAAAAATGTGTTATTATTGTTTAAATGGTTAAATATGTATTATTTTATCGTCATATATAATTATAATTTATTTAATCTATTAGTATATTGTATTAAAAAAAAAAAGAAAATAAACTTGAGTTAATAATTCGAACCGAGAAAGCCATGGTCGTTGTATAAAAAAAAAGAAGTGTAATAAATTTTAACAATTTTTAACTGCTTTAACCATTTTCAAACAGTTACTAATTAATATTTAATAATCTGCAAATAGTTGTACCATATTATAATCACAGTCTTTGCATTTATATTAGAACCCTCTCTAATAAAAGAAAAAAGGACACATGTCATTAGTTTTAACCACAAAAAAATATCTATATAAAATCTGTATGAAGTAATCTTTGCACTAGTGTAACCCAAAACATTAACCCAAACCCAATTCACACTGAAGACTAGATAGAGTATACTTTTTAAAAAATAATATAAAGTATAGTGTTCATTGCTAATTTAAAAATTGGTCATTGTTTATATAAATGATTATTCAAAAAATATATACAGATATAATTGAATAATTATATAAAATATTTTATTCTATTAGTATATTAAAATTAAATTCTTAGAATAAATAAAAAATATCTTAAATTATGAAATTATTGACAAAAGTATCTTCTAAAATTTTTAAGAACAAAAATAACCTCAAAATATTTTAAAAACACGACAAGAATACTTAACTGTTAAATATATATTTTTTTAATAAAGACTTTAGAAATCAATTTTTAATGTAATTTTTTATAAACATGATTAAAAAAACATATTTTTTATAAATGGCCAAAAATATTTTTTTGAAAAATAACTAAAGATTAAATTTTTAGTTTTTTTTTTATCAAAATATTCTCACAAAATTCCGAATCAAATGCACAAGTGGTCTGACAAATATAAAAAATATTTGTCGCTTATAAAAAAATTGTATGATTTGGTTATTTTTATTCCATTATAAAATATTTTGAAGATATTTTTATTGTTAATGAATATGAAAGATATTTCTGCCAATAATTTGATAATTTATAGATGTTTTTGGTAGTTTATTCTCTATTTTTTTTCTTTTTTTGAGTAAACTATAAAAGCATTCTTAAAAAATTTATTTGCTGATAAAATGTCACTAAAAAATTAAACGACAAAATATTCACCTTAAAAAATTTTAAATTATGACAAAATATCCCAACACAAAAGTAAATACAAATTTTTATGTCGGGATATTTTTGTCACAATTTGAAATTTATTGAGAAATTTTTATTGATTAAATCTTTGAAAAGTATTTTACATTTTCTATAGTTTACTGTTTTTTTTCTTTCTCGTTCAATTTTATTTTTGTTATTTATTTATATAATTTGATTTTATTAAGAGAAAATCATATAATATCACGAATTTGTAATTTCAAATTAAGAATAAAATAGGACTTGACTAGTAATGCTAATATAATTACATGATGACAAATTATCTCACTATCATCATCACCACCAAGTCATTGTGTACATAACAACAATCAATAATGAGTCCCCACTCCCACAGGGCACAGACCGTCAACATAATTACTAATCAATAATTGAGAAGACACAATAATTCTTATGATTCCTCACGTTTTCCTCACGCGGATAAAATCGAATCAGATCAAATCCGCGTTTACTCTTACTGATAGAGGTATGTTTTTCTATATATATCTTGTGATCTTGTCTATACCATCTTGACTCTTCTATACTAATTAATCTCCCAAAAAGGAGGATCGGAGCATGCATGGATTATTATACCGTTTAAGTATAATTATCCGTGCCATACACGTGATAAAATTAAAATTATAATTTTAAATTATTTTTTAAAATTAATTTAAATTATAATAATTTGATTAATAAAAAAATAATATATTATGTATTGTTTGATTTTTTTTTAATCTAGTATTAATTAGATTAACTCTAAAATAGTTATTTATTAGTTTTAATAATCTACGTACTTTCTTCAATAAATCAAATATATATACTGAATGTGATCATAAATAATATAGTAATAGTCAAATTCACTAACAAATATATTGGTTATTATCACACTACAAAACAAATCAAATATAAAGGCTATTAGCACTTATAAATCTATAAAATTGCACTGTTTTTTATTCGTGCAAGGGTTTACTTATCAAATAAACTTAAAATATGAAAAAAAAATTTATAAAATGGACCTAGCATCACTTGAAAGAATCATGGAAAATAATCAACTTACCTTATTATCCATGAGAATCATCTCTATGTAAATCGTCTTGTTATTGTCAAATTTGGATGGGACTTTCCATAACCTTATAATTCTTGCCTTTATTTTTCAAACTTTTTCATTACATAATCTACCATAGTAATACTGTTGATAGAATTGTATTTAGTAGCCCTTAGGTATAAAAAATAATAAATAGAAGAAGATCTATATTTGAGGTACGAATTTTTTAGATGATAAATAATTGTAACAATTTACTATATACATATATATATATATATACACTAATTAAACATGGTAATAATAATTAGCAAATATTTTCAATGGAGATACTTACTACAATGAGGTGAAATTTATGCCATTATATTTTATTAATCTTTATGATTAATTCAATAGAGATACTTACTCAATATATATGTTATCGACATTAATTATATGCCAATATTTTTAGGAAAGAGCTAAAAGAAGAGATATATAAATATATATAATATTATTGCTATATAGGAAGCATACATAAATTGCTATATTTTTTTATTATATTATACAACTTAAAATTATAGTATCATATTCTTATTAATTCTAGATACTTGCTATAATTATATCAAATAATTTAATTATGACTCTAAATACATAAAATAGATAACATTCAATATTATTTTTTTTTCTTTTTTACATTCAATATTTACTGTAAATATAAAAAATAAAATAATTAATGAAAAAATATGAGCAAAAAATAAAATATAATAATTAAAATTTAATTTGTTATCTAATTAATCTTGTGTCCATACGATATAACTTTACGAAAATGTTATAAATCACAACTGTAAGACCCAAAATTTTTGAAAAGTCTTATTATGATCAAGTCTCAAATCCTATGGTTATTTATAGCCTTAATTTCAGAAATTATTTTATTAAAGGTAATTAAGGCAAGTGTTGATTTATTGGATTTGAGATGAGTTATGATTATTATCCAATTTTATAGTTATTGGATTATTTTCTATATTTGAATTATAAAGTTGGTAGTTGTGAAATAATAAGAATTTTATATGATTTGCACTAAGTAATTAATATTTTAAATATTAATATTGCTATCTTGGAAAATGAAAAAATTAAGTATATTATTTCTAATTATTTGGTTGGGACATTTTATTGAAAATAATTTGTAAAAATGAGGAGCAAATAGTATTTTTTATATACAATTAGTGTTGGATTTAATTTGGGTTTCAATTACTATATTATGCCTATTTTTGAGTGAAATTACAAAAATACCCTAACCCTAATTGAGCCCACATTTTCCCTTCCAAAAGCCAACCCTAGCTGCACATTATTGATGATAGTAGCAGCAGCAGCCACCCCCCTTTTTCATAAACACACACGGTCCCCTGTGAAAGAAAAGAAGGAGATCCGGAGGGAGGGAGGGCGTAGCCAACACGCCTCGCCGCCGCACCACCGTGCCCTCGCCATCGAGCTCATGTCGTCGCCGTCCAGTCACGTCCAGTCCATCGCCGGTCGTTGTTGCCATCATCAACAATGGAAGAGAGGGAAGGAGTCAGACGCGCGGAGGAGGGAGAGAGCAAGATCTGAGGCCGAGCCGAGGTCTAACCACCGCGTCGGAAACCTCTCACGTCGCCGTGACCTCCAGCCGGTGTGTTCTGTCACCGGGAAACTCGTCGCTGTTGGGGTCTCACCGCCGCCATCCCTGTTGTGACTGGTGTCGCGCTGGAGGACCACCATCGCAGGAGAAAGGGAGGGAGCTCGTGGTGAAGAGAGAGGGGCGCTGTCTTGCACGCCGCCGTCACACCTGGATACCGCCGCTGCTACCGCGAGTTCGCCGTCGCCGGAGCTGGGTAGTTGTCCTTGCCAGCAGCGAAGAAGAAGCGAGATGAAACCCCTTCATGTTTGCTGTTTCGGTCCGCCGAGAAAGAGCTATCACCGTCGTTCCTGCCGCCGGCAAGCCTCGGTTAGCACCGCCGAAGCTCCGGCCATCACCGTCGTTGAGGAAGCTCACCGGAGTTGCTGGAGGCTGCCGCCGCTCTGCCTGGTTGTGTTGAGTCGCGCCGCCGTGCCTGGTCGCCGGAAAATCCCGCTGCCGTCGCCGGAAAACTCTGCCGGTAAGGGTTTTTGAATTCGGTCTTCATTCGTTTAAGATTCTGGAAGCTTTAACGTCTCTGTATGTAGGTTCCAGGCGCCATTGCCGGAGTCCGGTCACCGCTGCTACTTGAGGTGGCTGCCGGGCTGCTGCTGAGCCAGTTCAGAGATCGTCACTATTTCGGTTCAGCTGTTCCTTCTTCGTTCGGTAAGCGTTTTCGATTTGAAAGCCCTTTAGTTACTGTTCTGTTATCATACGCTGAGGTTTGTGGCATTAATTGCTATACGATTGAGTTTCGGTTGTTGTATGTTGCGATTAGAGTTGTTGAAACTGTTGCGAAAGTGGCTTGGAACCGAGGTTTTGGCTGCCGGGATTTTGATTGTTGATCTCGAGTTGAGGCGGAAAGGATTCTGTGACGCGTTTGGGCTATGGTTTTGCGTTTTGAGGTAGGGCGCTTTCCGAAAACTATAGTTTATTATTGGAATTATTACATATGGGTACTGATGTGAGGATGTGTATTTGGTGATTGTATCAGTCCTATGTATTGTTTAGTTGTTTTGTATGATTATGGGTGTTTGTTTGACTAGACTGTTGTGTGGTTTTGTGAAAAGAAATGCTTTTGAAGTTGATTCTTTTAAAGCTTTAAGATCGAGTTTAATTCGTGGGAAATCGATTTGAGTTGATGGATTTTCTTGAGAATGTGAAAAATAGAATACACTCTTGAATTCAGCCTGCCTTGCTTTAATGATCTGGTTTGATAAATGACTGTTGCTGAACCGTTTCTTTAAAGCTTTAGAAATGAGTTTATTCAGCTGATAACGATGTGATTTTTTGAGACGTTTTTCTTGAAATATGGAATTGAGATGACTGTTGGATTTGGCTTGCCTTGAACTGATTTTGGATTTTGGGTTGTTGAAAAGGATTGTGGAATGATTTTGTTGGGACCCGAACCGGGTGGCAAAGTCCAAGTTTTAGGGGATATGCTGCCGAAATTTCTATAAAATCTGACTCTTTATTAAAATGTTGTTTGGAAAAATGATGAGTTAAAGACTTCTACTATTTTATTTGAAGTATCAAGAAAAGGATGATTCATGCTTTTGAAATGAATTATTAAAGAGGAAATTATGATTTAGTCTTGCTTCGTAAGAAAGGCATTGTATATCTTTCAAAAGAAAGTTATTTAGATGAAACTTATGTTTTAAAGTTGTTTTAAATGTGACAAGGGCAATGCCTTTGAATTTGACTTGAGGGTTTCAATTAGAGGAGTTTCAATGACTTTGAAAGAACCTGAATGTCTATTGACAAGTTTCATTTTGAAATGTTTTGAGAAAGGTTTTAAGTACTCTTTGAATTCTGAACTTTTGCAAGACAAACAATTTTGAACAGTTGAAACGCTTTAGAATTTATCATGGGGTTGAAGCTGGTTTTGCCTAAGTAAAGGAAACGGCTTTGAAGGAAGTAAACGATTACGTGACTCGGTTTGGCTTAGATCTTATTTTATTACTCAAATCGGAAAGTCAAGGTTTTAATGATTTTAAATGAATTTGGCGAAATGAGTTATGCTATTCTCCCCTAAGGACTTGGGACTCTGTCGAGAAACTTTTGTTACAAAAATCCCATTGTTGGATGGGTGATTTTGAATGTTTCAAAAGGAATCTTTAACTTTCCATGGTTTTGGAAGTTTTGGAAAGAGGAAGCCGAGAGTGGCTTGTTTTAAAAAGGGAATTTTTCTTGAGTAAAAGTGGCTTATGAGCCTGAGATAATTTGAGAAATGAGATCTTTAAAGCCAAGGCTGAAAAGAGTTGAAACTTGATTTCAAAGTGAAATGATTTGAGAAAAAGTGATTTATGGCTTAAATGCCGATTTTATGAATTTGATGATTTTGAATGGTGGAAGTGCTGTTTTATTATGGGCCGGAATGGCTGTGTATGATTATGAATATTGGTTGGTTCTGGATTGAACCGTGAGCCGGAATGGCTGTGTATGATATGAATATTGGCTGGTTCTGGACTGAACCGTGAGCCGGATGGCTGAGATGGATGTTGATCCAT
Source organism: Arachis hypogaea (assembly GCF_003086295.3). Taxonomy (NCBI): domain Eukaryota; kingdom Viridiplantae; phylum Streptophyta; class Magnoliopsida; order Fabales; family Fabaceae; genus Arachis; species Arachis hypogaea. The sequence continues at coordinate 12,090,412 of NC_092047.1, forward strand.
GGATGAGATTGAATGCATGTATATGCTGAATCATTGATAAATGTGAATGTTGCACTTCCACTATCGGAGATGAGAGTTTTCCTGGGAGGAAGCAGTGGCTAGCCACCACGTGCTCCAGGTTGAGACTCGAAGCTCTTTTGACCCTATGTCATAAGTGTGGCCGGGCACTGTGAAAGTCCCGGATGAGCTCGCCCCCGTAAATATTCACCAGTGAGGGTGATGGATATGGATCATGATTATGATCAAATTTATGATGAGTATAACTCGAGTTGGGGATGCGCAACAGAGGGACAGTCCAATGGTTAGCTACCAGGACTTGTCGGGTTGGCTTTATAACCGACAGATGATATCATCAGCCACTAGGGACAGGCATGCATCTTATGCATCTACGTGACATTGTTTGCGTGTGCATATTGTACTTGGTTTGCCTATGTGATTACTTGAGATTAGCTGCTACTTGTTCTACTTGCTGTAACTGTTTGTTTGTGCTTGAACTTCCTATCTGTGTTTGCAATTGGGACTCTGTTGGATTATGGTGATTGGTTGTTGGTTGGATTGTTTGGGCCTAGGGCCGTGGTTGAATTGAGATGGACCGATGGTTGGTTTCGGTTTTGTGGTTGTGGTTTGGAAATGTATGAAAGACTAATTTGGTTCAGCATAGATAAACCTTTTGAAAGGCTTTTGAATATTGTTTTTAAATGAACAGTTTCCTCTTTCAGAAAAGGATTTCAGATTTCTCTTTTATTGTAAACCTTTGTTTTTGAAAAGGGGCATAAGACGGTTATTAATCACTGGTACGGTTTATCTTCACGTATCCTATTACAGTAATTCCCAAAAACCCTCTACTGAGAACCCTTTCGAGGATGATGTTCTCACCCCCTACATTTTTCCCCTTTCAGGATATGGACGCTGAAGTCACGAAGGGTTTATTTAGTTGTTGTTGAAATGCTCTGTATTGTTTTAGTTATGGTTTATTGAACCCTTGCCTTTATCTTGATATATCCTGTAAGAGGGATAGGAATTGTATTGGTTAATGCTTGTAATATTATATATGTATATGTATATGTATATGTATATATATGGATGTACCCTTTGAGTTTTTGTAAGTTGTATGGTATCTATGGATGTACATTATTGAAAGAAAGTGTTTTCGGGAGTGGTGTTGCGGTTTAAAGTTTTAAACAGGCTCATATTTTAGTATTAAATAGTATAAAAGTCGTCGTAATGTCCGAACTATCAGAGTGGCGCAGCTGGAAGCGTGAACTTTAGTAGTTAGGGTGTTACAACAACCTTTTTTATTCTACAAAAAAAAAAACTATATGTAGCTTTTAGTAGTACAAAAATAATTATAAGAATTAATTATTGATATTAATCACAATTGATTATTGATACCCTAATTTTTTTAAATATATTTTACCTTTTTAAAATATAATGCATGTACCGTGTAGACCTTCTTATTATTATTATTATTATTATTATTATTATTATTATTATTATTATCAAATTAAATAAGACACTATTAATGTGTGCATTAACTATCTCCTAATAAAATTATTGCACTTAAATGAGAAGTAGAACTATATCAATTGATATAATTAAAATGATTAAAAATATCGATGATTGATAAGTAGTTTAATAACGCATTAAATATTAATTTGATATAATTATAATGAAGATATTTTCTTAAATTAATATAATCATGCATTATTCATGAGCTAATTGTAATATAATTAGAATAAATTTATTTGAGAGAAAAAAAGAGTTCATGTGTAATTTTCAAAAATTATAATAATTTTTTTATTTATGTATACGTATATTAATTTTGTTAAATAATTCTTTCTCTTTATCTCTATCTCTCTCTCTATATATATATATATATTACAGTAATTTTTCTTAATAGATATACATATACATAAATAATTATATACATATAGATAAATAAAAAAATATATGAATTATATTTTATTAAACTCCATGTTACCAGTTATTAAAAATATTTAAATCACATATATTAATTATTTTTTGTTATAATTATTTCGTTTTATATAAGTCATTTAATGTAAAATAGCTTAATTTGCGATTATAATTAGTATATGTATTGCCCATGAATAGATTAGGAAATAATAATTTCGTAACAAAATAATCATTCAATTTGAATTATAATTAATTGATTGATAGAAATTATAATAAATTGTATGATATTTAAATAATTAACCAAATCAATTAGTTGATATAATTAATTTATTATAATAAATTAAATTCAATGAGTTAAAAGAAATAAATCGAAAAACATCATCAGAAACATGTCACAACAGTTTTATCATTAAGTGCAGAAATTTAACTTTTATATAATAGAATAGATATTTACAAATTATTATATTAAACGCAGACTAAAAAAAATACACTAAACAAAATAAAAGTATCAATGATAAAATATAACCTAAAAAATCACTTAAATTAAAAAAAAATATGTGATGAATCATAATAATTATAATAAATCTATGAGAAGCAAAAGTAAAATAAATAATTAAAAATAAAGTAAAAATACCAATTTAAAAAAGTAAAAGAAGATAGAAAAGATAATGTATGGAGTAGATAAAAAATGTATTGCAATAGAAGATTAATATAATTAATTAATACAAAGGATGAAAGAGAAAAATTAAAATACAATCTTATTAAAAAAATTTCAAAAAAATATTTTAAAGAAAAAACTATTAATCAACTTTTATAAAAATATTACAAAAATTTAAATTATTTTTAAATAAAATAATAATACGCTTAAGAATTACTAATCAAAATAAATAAAAAAATTAATATAAAATAAAATCACAGAAAAATATTAGCAAAATTAAGATAAAAAGACAAAAATAAAAAATTATAAATATTTTACCTGAAATACAGAATAGAGAGAAAGAAAAGAGATATATAAAATAATAAGATAATAAATTGAATTAATTGAATTTATTTATTTCATTGCTTTATATATTATTTATTAAATAATTTAATATTTATCTCGATCAAATTAAATAATAAATTAGTTATAATTAATTTAGTTTAATGAATAAAAAAATTTAAAATAATTTCATATTTACTCTAATTAAATTAAATATTTAAACTTATGATTAATATAATTTAATGAATCAAATAAAATGTTAAATGATGAAATATTTATCCTAATCAAATCAAATTACATAATTGATTAGTTATAATTAATACAATTGAATGAATCAAACACATTAAATTAAAAAATAATTTAGTTAATTTGTGTCTTAAGGACACATTTTAAAAATATTTATTTTTTAATAATTTTTATAAAATACTTTTTATAATCTTTTTAACCTATGATCTAAAGACACAATTATAATAACTCATTAAAAATTACTTAATTAGTTAATACAAATAATTAGTGTAATTGATTTAGTTCAATAAATTAAAAGAAATAAATGTGAAAGGAAGAGATAAAGAAAAAGTGAAATTATAAAAATGTATAGCCTTTAAAAAGCAATAAAAAAAGCCCCTTTTAGTTTTTTATTTATTAATTATTATTTTATTATAATTAATTTCACAACATTTATTATACGTACATCTTACAAATTAATACAATCAATTAATTGATATCAATTATCGATAATTAATTTTAATTGATATAACTCATTTTGCTATACTTTTTAAATAAATAATTAAAAATACACGTCTCAATTTTTTGTTAAAGTAGAATAAAATAAATTACATAAATTGAGTAGATATAAATCTAAAAATTATAAAGTTTTATTAACAACTCAAATAAATTAGTACCATAAAACTAAATTTAATGTCTATTTTAAAAATAATTACTGACTTTTTATTCTTTTAATTATTAATAATTTAAATAAAGTAATACCTTATAACTTATTTTGTTATTTATTTTAAGTAATTACTAACATTCTATTTTTCTAATTATTTGCTTGTCTTATTTATCATTTATGCTTTCAATCAATTATATTAATAAACAAATAAACTAAATTAACTCCAATTATACTTGGACTATTCAACAATTCAACATAATTTTTTTAATTTGGGATTAACTACTAACGATAGAAAATAAAAAATTTAGAGTAATTCAATATTATGAACATTAATTATTATTGTGAAATAACCTAAAATCATAATGCAGTTTATTTTTAAAGAAATAATCAAGTATTATTGTTAATTATGAAATAATCTAAAATCATAATGCATTTTGTTTTTAAAAAAATAATCATCCATTAATATCTATAAATAGAAACTATCCTCAAAATGCTTTGATTAAATATATGAGGGGTTAATTACTATTCATTAAGAATAATATATCGATTATATCAAAAAGTAAAAATATAATTTTCTGCATTTACACCATTGGAAGAATTACCATCATGAGAAAATTTTGTCAAAAAAAAAGGGAACAAAATTACATACATAGTGAATTTAAAAAATAAATATCGTTAAGTAATTATACTTTTTTTTAATAAATAGTAAAAAATTAAATATCATAAACTATATTCTTTCAAAAGTAACCCTTTTAAGTTGTTATGTTTAGCATGATTTATTTGTATATAATTTAAATTGACATTATTTTTAATTATAATAATCATTTATTTTTAATAATTATTTTTAGAATTTAATAATTTATCATGCCTTACAATAATTATCTATAAAACAATATATATCCTGAAAAAATTATTAAATAAATTTATTCTTTTTGCTTTATTTTCATATTAAAAATTTTTTTGTTCTATCTTTTTTAATTGTTATTATGTTATTAGAATTGTTAAATAATATTAAAAAAAATCTTTAAAAATAGAAATAGCGATGACACCTTGAATAATTACTTCAATAGAATTAAATTTAAACAAATAAGATGATTCAATCAATTATACAAATAATAGCATATTTATATATTAATAATGAAAATAGTCTCACTAATGTAAATGATCAATACAATAATTATATGAAAAAATAACTAATTACATAATTGCATAATTTTTAAGATCCTATATAGTTGAATCTAATGGACAAATAAAAAATTTCTATATGATAATATCCTAATATTTTAGCATATTATAAATTTATATATCATATTATAATTTTAAGTCAACTCCTTAAACATATTATAACATAAATCATCTAAAAAGATACACCAAATTAACGAATATCACATGGATCACAACATACACTCTAAATTGTCACGATATTTCAAATAAAAAGAGCATCAATACAGAAAAATCAATGAATATAACTAAAATAAAGAGCAACAAAGAGACACACACAAAAATAATAATAAAGAAAATCCATAAAAGCATTAACATATAAACCACATACACGAACAATGTATATATTAATTGTGAATCACAAAAAAAAAGAATATATATATATATATATATATATATATATATATATATATATATATATATATATATAAACCACATACACAAACAATATATATATTAATTGTGAATTACAAAAAAAATCAATATATATATATATATAGGAATTGAAGTACACATGACAAAATAGAATATTACAAAACAAAATTATAGTAAAATTATTTAAAAACAACGTAAAGATGACACATCTTTTTTGTTAATTAGAAGTTAAAAGAAAAAAAGTATGCGCCTAATAATAAACAATTAAAATAAACAAAAATTTTAAAAAAATAAAAAATGAAATGTATAATAAATAAAGATAAAAAACAAAAATTAAATAAATTATAAAAATTGTACCTTAAACACGAGAGAAAGAGAAAGAGAGGAAGAGAGAGAGGGAGGGAGGGAGAGAGAGAAAAAAGAGAGCGAATGAGTAAAAAATATTTAATCTTGTATAAATAGATGGCATTGAGAAAAATAAACTAATTAAATTAATTCATATCTTTCGTTATCATATTTATTATTCATTAAATAATTTGATATTTACTCCAATCAAATCAAAATAATTAATATAATTAATCAAATTAATTATAATTAATCAATTCATATAAATTATAATAAATGATGAGATTTGAATGTCTAATCAAATTAATTATATAATTAATTAAATATAATTAATTTATTTTAACGAATTAAATGGAATAAATAAGGACAGCATGCCACATTAGTTCGGACAAAAAACAGAAATAAGCCAAGAGAGAAAATAATTTACGTGAATCAACCAAAACGAAAATTGCTTCATGAATCCACCAATACACATTTATATGTAGTTCGAACCAGCTTAGTTCGAACTCCATTTCTACATAATTCGAACAGCTTGGTTCGAATTATACACAAACACACGCACACACTAATTCGAACCAGCTTGGTTCGAATTACACACACAGTAATTTATGGTATAATTTGAATTATGCTGTTAAAAAATTAATAATTTATTAAAAAAAATTATTAAAAAATTTATTAAAAAAATTAATAATTTAAAAATTAAAAAATATATATTTTATTTCATACGTTAAAAGAAAGCTAACAAAATATTTAATTACGAGACTTCTTTAAAATATTAATGAGCTATCAATTCGAATTCCATACAATACTTTTCTGTCTATTTTTAATAGCTCATGAATATTTTTTAATAAATTTTTTTAAATTATACTACAAAAAATATTTTATCCTATGCAAAACAATTTTAAAAAATGGCTTAAAAAATATTAGGAGTACTATAAAAATTTATAATGTTATAATAACTTAGGTAAATACATGCATGTACTCAAATTTTAAATAAAATACTCTACATAGTCAATAATAATTTAGAAATGAAAGAAAATATTTTATTCCATACAAAATAATTAAAAAATATATTTTATTCTATACAAAATAATTTTAAAAAATGGCTTAAAAGATGTTATGAGTACTATAAAAGTTTGTAATATTCTAGTGATTTAGGTAAATACATGATAAAAATATTTTTTCTTTAATTTCTAAATTATTAGTGACTATGTAGAGTATTTCTTTAATGTCATAAGTCATTAGGACATTACAAATTTTTATAGTACTTCTAACATCTTTTAAGCCATTTTTTAAATTATTTTGCATAGAATAAAATATTTTTTGTGGTATAATTTAAATAAATTTATTAAAAAATATTCATGATAATTTTTTAATAAAATTATTTAAATTATATGGTGAGATATTACATGATTTGAATTACGCATAGGGAAGTTCGAATCACTCTTATTCAAATTATATGGTGAGCAATTCAAAAAAGATTCATGAGCTATTAAAAATGGACAGAAAAGTATTGTATGAAATTCGAATTGATAGCTCATTAATATTTTAAAGAAGTCTCATAATTAAATATTTTGTTAGTTTTTTTTAACGTATGAAATAAAATATATATTTTTTTAATTTTTAAATTATTAATTTTTTTAATAAATTTTTTAATAATTTTTTTAATAAATTATTAATTTTTTAACAGCATAATTCAAATTATACCATGAATTACTGTGTGTAATTCGAACTAAGCTGGTTCAAATTAGTGTGTGCGTGTGTTTGTGTGTAATTCGAACCAAGCTGGTTCGAATTAGTGTGTGCATGTGTTTGTGTATAATTCGAACCAAGCTGGTTCGAATTATGTAGAAATGGAGTTCGAACCAAGCTTGTTCGAACTACATATAAACGTGCATTGGTGGATTCATGAATCAGTTTTCGTTTTGGTTGATTCATGTAAATTATTTTCTCCCTTGACTTATTTCTGTTTTTTACCCCATTAGTTCCATCATTAAGTGCAAAAATCTAATTTTTATATAATAGAATAAATAGAATAGATAGATAATAAAGATATTTTCTTAAATTAGTATAATTATGCATTATTCATTAAATATTAATTATAATATTATAATATTATTATAATAAAGATATTTTTTCAAAATAAACTTATTTAGAAAAATATAAATTGGTTATTATATATATCCGGTGCCATTATCATATTATTATTATTATTATTATTATTATTATTATTATTATTATTATTATTATTATTATTATTATTATTATTAAAATGATTAAAAATATTTTCAATTGATAATTGATAAGTAGTTTAATAATGTATTAAACATTGATTTTATATAACTATAATAAAGATATTTTTCTAAAGTAGTATAATTATGCATTATTACTTAAATGTTAATTATAGTATAACTATAATAAAAATATTTTTATAAAATAAACTTAGAAGAGAAAATAGTACATTTATTTTGGCGAAAAATAGATTCATGAAAAATCAACACTTCATTTTTATTAGTCGGGAAAAAATTTAATTTTAGTATATTAAGTAGATTTAATGTACTTCATCCACCTTGTTCTGTCAGTCTGTCACCTTTTCTTTTGAGAAGCCCATGCATAACAAGAGAACAATAAAAAAAATTCGGTCATTAACATTAGTCACAAGGATGAATGCGACTTATCTTAACTATTTTTATTGTAACTAAAAACAAAATAAATAACCATTAAATATAATATTCTAATAGCGAATGCGATTTATCTGAAGGTGTATTTTATTTATTTAAGAGAATAAGAAACTAATATCCCAAATTACTTTTTAATTTATTTTAAAAAAATTAATCTCTAAAATGTCAACTTACCCTTTAATCTTTTAAAATATTAGATATATTTGCCTATAATAAGATAAAAGAATAAATCAGTCTATGGTATATTTTAAAAAAATGAGAAATTTCATTCACTTTTTTAAAAAATAATATAATAAAGGAATCAAATTATTTAAAATTTGAAAAGAGAAGAAATTAATTTGTTTTTTTATAATATTTAAAACTAATTATCTAATAAAATGTCATGAACTAATTAATATTTTAATATTTATTTATTAAGTAATAATTTATTTAAAGCATAATTATTAAAGAATTATTTGGAGTATGATGGATATTGGTAGTAAGAGAAAGGAAAATTGAATTTTGGCCTCTTTTTACTTTGCTTGAGTAATCTTGGAATTGCATGAAACTTTTAGATTCTACAGTGTTGCCTTATATAAAAAGTAGGAGATTATTTTATTTTGTCTCTTGTCGATAGAAGAGTTAAAACAGAAGTACGTGTAAGACATATTGCTGTGAAGTCTAGCTGAATAGAATAAGTAGGAGATTATTTTGTTTGTCTCTTCTGATGTGAAAAACCAGAAACAGAATAGAGAAGAAGTGACACAACCATATATCCTGCTTCAGCTGTAGTCTACATCTAGTCTTCGTCAATTTCACTATCTTTAAACAAGATTACATTCACCAATTTTTTTACGATTTTACCCAATCTTATCTGGGACAAACCCAGCTTCTACCCAAGCCAGATTTAACTAGGAACTTGCCCTAACTTTCAACAGCAATGTGCTCACTCAACTTACAAGGAAATTCCCTCAAGATCATGACAAAAAAACAAAAATACTTGGCCCAATCATCATACACAATTAATATTTTGTGTTATTAGTGATGGATAATGGCTATTCTTATGTGAAATTTAATTATTGTAAACTTTAATATTTTGTGTTATTAGTTATTATAAGATTATAAGTTAATGTTTTATGTTTAAAATACATAAGATTTTAGACTAATGCATAATATTGTGTTATTTGTATTGATTTAAATATTTGGGTATTATTAGACAATATTAGTATTGATTGTGGTTATGCTTTAATTTTAGAGAAGAGTTGGTTCTTGTTATATTTTTCTAAGTGAATTTTACCATGTCAAATAATAGTTAGAATCTTGAAAATTTGGATATTTTCACATGCTAGCTTACAAGAAGGTATCAAGGTAATATAATATCAACGGCCCGGTTTCACCCGATCTTTACCCGTTATAATCATGGCCTGAAAGTGTGTAGGTTTCATCGGGTTTAGGGTCGGGTTCAGGTCTAACAAATAGGCGCTGGTATATATTCTGGGTCGGTTTTGAGTCACATCAAACACCGTTTCACCTGACCCACGAACATAGCAGCAGCAGCGCCACAGAAGAGAGATAGAGTAGAAAAAGTGACTGAATCATACATGCATCCATACTTTCTATCTTCTCTTTCATCTTTTTTCAAATTGCTTCTTAAATCTGAGTCATGTATTTGTGCTTTGGTTCCAAGTAACTTTCTTATCCGTTGATTCTTTGCACAGCTCCATGACCTTCAAATTCTTGAGCTTTTCGATTCGGTGTATGCAGAGGGAAGGTTTTTTTTCCACAAGTTTTAATGTTGCACAAAAATGAAAAGATGTCTCTGATGATGCTTCCGATGTGATGTTTGCCTTTAGCTCTAACTTCTTTAACTTTCTCTTCTTGCTTATATTTGGTAACTCACTTTTTGTTCTTTGATTTTGTCCTAGTTTAGAGCTTTTCTTTTTTTTTTTTTTTTTTCTTTCGAGAAATCACGTGGGTGATGAAAAAAAGAGATGAGAAAAAAGAGAGAATTTTGGTTCATTGGTGTGGTGTTTTGGTTCAAATGCAAATGAAATTGAATTTCTTAGTTAGCAACTAAGTTGAATGATTAGATTTGGACCACTAATTAAACTTGTTTATGAATGAGTTTAATTCATCAATTTGAGGCCTGTTTTTTTACTTCATGGGGTGTTAATTAATTTAATTTTTTGCACACTAAACAAACTAATCACATATAATTAATTTTTAATTCAATAATAATATTTAATTATCATCTAATAATATATTATTAGTTATTTAAATTCAACAGAGTATTATTTGTTCATACTCATCTACTAGTTAAAATAAAATAAATTTTAGTTAGTATTAAATAGATATTATTTTTGTCAATTATATATTCTTGTTAAGTTGTTTTAACAAATTTAAACAATGTCGTAACTATTGTTTTAAAAAATTATTCTTAATTTATATGTACAATTATTTTGTGGTAAAAATACAATAAACGATACTTTAATAATGAATTTCAGTTAATAAACAATACTAGAAAGATTTAATATAATATCTGGTGAAACTAAGAGTCAATTTTTTACTGTATGTTCTATTTTCACTCTTCAGTAAAAAAAATAGCAGCTCCTAACTAAGCTGCAATAACTATAGAGTCTATTTTCACCTTACAGCATATTTACATCACTCACAACACGTGCTTAAACTTGTGAACAAAAAAGCATATATACAAATTAAAAAAAAAATTGCTGTGTACAGTATAATTCACCAATGCAAAAATATCTTTTACATTAAATGACCATCAAGTCACTGTGTACGTAACAACAACCAATGAGCCCTCACTCCCCACAGGTCATCAACGAAATTACTTCATGTCGGGGGTATTTTTTGTCTCCATTTTAAATTTATTGAAAAAAATTTACTGTTTTAAATCTTTCAACAATATTTTCGTCAGCAACTAAATTTTTTCAACTAATATATACAAAAATATGTTTTAGAGTAAATGAGTACAATTACATGATGACAAATTAGGTCTGCATCATCATCATTCATCACCACCATGAAGTCATTGTGTACGTAACAACCACCAATATTCAATGAGTCCCCACTCCCCACACTGTGACAGAGGCACAGACCATCAACATAATTACTAATCTTATTATTTCTCACTTTTTCTATGCACTACTTTTGCTATAAACCTTAGCTTCTTATTCTCACTGCCTTGAAGTCATTGTTGGAACTTAATTGAAATTTGGGAGCATTCTCTGTAGCCATTGTCTTTGCGCTTCTCTCTTCTATGCCTTCATCATTATTAGAGAGCTTCCAGCTGCTTATGGAGGTTTGTTTCTCTATATATCTTGTGATCTTGTCTATTCAACTGATCTCCAAAAGTTACCTGAGCATGGATTATTATATTATTTTTTAAATAATATTTATTTATTTATTGTAGTTCGTCCATCTTGTTATTTACCATCGGAGTTGTTCTAACAACTACCAATATTCAATGAGTTCCCACTCCCCACAGTGTGACAGAGGCACAGACCATCAACATAATTACTAATCTTATTATTTCTCACTTTTTCTATGCACTACTTTTGCTATAAACCTTAGCTTCTTATTCTCACTGCCTTGAAGTCATTGTTGGAACTTAATTGGAATTTGGGATGATTCTCTGTAGCCATTTTCTTTACGATGCTCTTCTCTGCCTTCCTCATTAGTAGGAGCCTCTAGCTGCTGATGGAGGTTTGTTTCTCTATATATCTTGTAATTTTGTTTATACCATTGCATAATAAGAGAGTGTTGAAGTAGATATCATATAAATTTACGCCGTAATTAGTGAGTTGGTATTTTAGAAAGCGAGAAAAGAAAGATTTGAACTACAAAATAGACTACACTTTACTTTTAAAATCATTCTCGCTTTTCTTCCTGTGTTTGAAATTCCAACCTCTAAAAATGTATAAAGAGAAAAGAGGGAGACATGCTCACATGCTTGTAGAAAGGAAACACTACTAAAAGATCAGTGACATAAGAAGGATTGATGAGGAGGAGAGAAACCTAGATGATGAGTGATGTTCTTCTGTCACTCAGAAACGTAGTCTCTTAACCGTATTAGTACCCAAGCAAATCTAATGAATATTTTTAATGGAAAAAAAGTTAACTAATATTGATTCAAATGGAAAATAAATATAGAAATACTTAATATTTCACATAGAAAATAGAAGTTATATATATTACCTTAAAATTTGTATTAAGTTCTTTCACCTTACTTTTTTAGAATTAAAAATGTGATTAAATAACTTTTAGAGAAATATTATATTAGAAGGACATTAGAATTTATTATTTTAAGTTATTATTTCTTTGTTTTTATTTTTTTTTAAAATTAGGGGTGACACTCGAATCTGCGATCTTTAGGTGAGTATAGAGAGACTATGCCATTTAAACTATGGCTCATTGGTAAAAATAAACAACTCTTAGTCAACTAATTTTAAATAACTGCAATTAATAATCATTAATTTTATATTTTTTTAAAAATAAAATTTAAATAATTACTAATTAATGATAATTAATTAATATAAAGTATAATTTAAAAATATTTATTAATTTATTGTTAGTTAGACCCTGTTAATTATTGAGTGGGATTGATTGTTATTATGGACAAGAATGTGTCAGTATTATATGTATATAGGATAGGATTATATATAAGAATGTTTGAGAGATAAAGAAAATTAATCTAAATTAATATAAATTTTTTTATATTTATTAATTATTATTCTAATAAATTAATAATATTAGATATAATAAATGTATAAATATTATGCACATTAAATTATAATATTAAATTAAATTAAATAATTTTAAATTGTTTTCTCTCAATATTATCCGTAGAGATTATTGGCGAGCAATTGAGCACAATTGCATATTATTTAACATGGTTGAGTACTGCTAATTTAATTTGCCTTGCTTATCCTCAGGTTCCAGCTTCCCAGGCAACCCTTTATCTATTGTTGGTTTGAAAGGAAGGAGACAGAAAGACAAAGAAAATTGAAAAGAAGGTAGTAATTATTTTAGTATTTGGTTGGAAGGACAATTGAGAGGGGGAAATATTAACAAGTTTACTATACTTCGTATAGATATGAGTTTTTTGAGTAAAAGTCTAGTAAGTTAATATTTGTTTTTTATTTATTAATTTTCGGAACATGCTTATCTTTAATTAAAGAAAGTGACAATCCAAATTTGAGAATTCGTTTTTGTTAGATTAATCAATTATTTTGCTACTAAACTTTTATAGGAATATTTTGGATAACTATTTAAAAAACATATGCAAAAAAATTGGATCAAAATGTAATTTTGAAATCTTATTTTTTTTAAATATTTTTATCTTGCTATTTAAGAAAAAAAATCTATGAATAGTATTCATTTAGTAAAAATGACCATATTTTAAAAATAAATATATCTATTTTTTAATTATATTTATAAAAAGGTAGGATCAAATTTTGATTTCTAAAGCTTTTTGAAAATATATAATTTTTATAGTGTTTTAATAAATTAGAAGAAATTTTTTACTGTTACTAAAAGAATTTCTCAAATGTACTACTAATAATAACAGTAAAAAGATAAGATAGAGAAGTGCTAGAGGCAGTAACTTTTGTGATTTATAATCATTAAATAGCTATTAGTGATGTTTTTAATGATATAAAATTTCATTTAATAGTATAAGATTATTCATTTTTCTTTTACTGATTATATGCTTTTTTACTGATTATATGCTGATCAAAATTTAATAAAATTACTGAGACTCGACTTTTCCAATAAGATATATGGAACCCTTCCAATCTTTACCACCCAAACAATTCATAACTTTATTTCAATAATGGAAAACAACTTTATTTTTTGTACCCTTACTCCCTTAATTAGCCCCTGAAACCTTACCGACATACACCCTTGATGGTTTTGGTTTCCTCTGTGAGATTTCAGATTTCTTCACAAATTGGAGCCCACTATTTTCTATTTTTGTTTTTTTCAAATAAATTCAAAAGTAAGTTAATTCACGAGAATATCCATGAGAGTGTATATCTATGTGTTACACGGCATCTATCTAAGTTATTAAACAGTAATGCTATCACCAAAAAAAAAAACAGTAATGCTAAGTGATCGGTTCCTATTATACAAGACTTAAAATATTGTTTTTATAACCAAAAGTATATGTTGTATTAGTAATAATGAGTTGGCGAATTGGTAAGTTTTGTGTAGGAGGACATACATGGACTTACGTACAACTAATAACTAACTAACTTCATCACCTTCTGATGAATCAAGCAGTGATTCCGATCCTACTTATGCTATATATGCTCAAATTAAAACAATAAAACAAACAATTTTGCTAGAAAATTAATTAAGAGTAAAGCTAACTTTAACTAATTAAAAAATAAGTTCACTATAAAAAAAATTTTACTATTTAATTTTTTAAACTTTAAAATAAAAAATAAAAAATGTCGACTTATATTGTAGTTAGTCTCTAAAATTTTTCTAAAACAAGAGGGTGCATTATTCTCCATATTATTATCATTTATCTTGTATGTATAGTATCAAATTATCTTGACTTTTTGTTTTATATATCGAAGCTGGCTCACGTTCAATTCATCTCGGTTTTGTGTAGGTAGTGATTTGTGATTGTAGATCTAATATGCTCTATTTCAAATGGTAATTATCTTTTTCAATTCTCTCTCTTCCTTTTTTTTTTCTGTAATTAAGAAAATTCGATAAAGTATTAGACAAATATAAAAAATAGAGTATTATTCTAAATTAGACCCCAATAAATATTTACTCAGATAATTTAATTTTTAACAAATTTTAATCATTAAATTAGTCTCTAATATTTTATTTTGTTAGACATATATATATTAATATTTATGTATAACAAATTTTGATAAAAAAAAGTTAGATAAATTGGTCTCTATAATTATTTAATAAAAAATATAATAATTTTTAAAATTATATTCTTAGATCAGTCTGTTTATATAAACAGAAAATTTACTGTGAAAATTGATTTGTTTATTGAAATAAAAGTTTGAGAATTAATTTAGTGATTAAAATTTATTAATGACTAAAGTGTTTGACTTAAAATTTCTTAGGAGATAATTTGGAGTATTACTATAAAATAAAAAATAATTGGTCATATAAATTTCTTTTTATGATTTGCAGAATATTTAATGCATGATTATTGAAGTATAAATTTATTATTTTGGACAAAGCTTATACCTTTTAAACAACAATCATGTTAAGTGTTCACTAAAAATTAGTTATCAAATTAATTATTTATATAAAATACATATAAAAAAAATTAAACAATATATGTATTTATATATAAATACAACTAATTTTTTGAGTACACATAGTATTTTTTCAAAAAAAAAATTGCCTTTTTAGGTAAATCTGTCCAAAAAAAATGTAAATTTATAAAAACATACTATATATCTAAAATTTAAAATATATATATATATAATTTATGTTGACTAATATAATTATTGACTAATTGTTTTTTCCTTTTCAAACTTATTCTTGAAAACATTATTACTCAAATATAAATAAAATAAACTATTGAAAATGGAAATTAGATGCTCATGAAATAAGTTACTTATTAATATGTGTAACTACTTTTAGAGAAATTTTATAATTTAATATATCTATCATTATTGTCAAATTTCAATTTGAATAATTTATTACGTATTTTTTGCATTTATCATTTACCTTATGAAATGATGTTAAGTACAATAAACAATAAAATGTTTAGTCCCAAAAAAAATGTTTACACTACAAATTAATGATTAGATGACAGTTATGATATCTTTTTCAGATAAATAATATAAGCTTATTAACTCAAAGTAATAAACAAAGCAAAGATCTAGAGACTTGTTCTTAAAATTAGACTAACATAAACTTTATTAAGAGCGTTGTTGGTTCTAGCCTTTATTGCATGCTTTATTAGGCCCTTAGAAATAAATATTTTGAAACTTTAAAAAATAGAAATAAAACGATATCATAGATCGGGGGAGTATTTTTTACATTTTCATCATTTATACATTTTCAACTTCTCATTGAATCTTTTTACATCTGTGTAGCATAAAAATGTAGCAAAAACAAAAAAAAAGCAAGGATGAAATAAAAGCATGTCGAACATTTTTATACCGGACTTTTTGCAAGAACGTGTGTTCGATGCAGTAGGTGGTTTCTTAACAAAGCAAGTAAACTATGTATGGGATTACGAGAAAAGATACGATGATGTAAGCAAAGTTGTAGAGAATCTCAAGAATGACAGAGATGAGGTGTGCGATAAAGCCGAGGAAGATGAAGGACGATATGGGAGAGCAATATACGATAATGTTTTAGAATGGCTAGCTCGTGTGGATGAAATTGTTGTTAAATATAATAAGTTCAAAGAAGATCATGATAATAATGAAGGGTATGCACTTGCTTTTCCATTTCAAAATCTAAACATAAGGTATCGTCAAAGCAAAATAGCAGAAGGTATCAAAGATGATGTTGAAAGATTGCAACATGAGAAGCATGATAGAATATCTCGCTGGCAGGGCCCACCTTCATCAATGGGTTATGCGCTTCCTACTGTTGAATATGAAGAGCTTGATTCAAGAAAACAAAACATGGAAGATGTCAAGAAAGCCTTGGAAGACTCGAGTGCTACAATGATTGGTATTCACGGGCTACCTGGTATAGGGAAGACTACTTTGGTCATAGAAGCTATTAACAGAGCTCAAAATCAAGAACCTAAGTTATTTGATAAGGTGATTATGGCAAATGTGACAAAAAATCCGAACATCAGAAAAATTCAAGGGCAGATCGCTGACATGCTCGGGATGACATTGCAAGAGGAGAGTAAGTGTCTATCTATATTCTATACCTATAATAAACGCAAACAACTTTATTTTTAAATAACTGCTCAAACAAAGAAAGAGACGATAAATTTTCGCTTATTTGAGTAGATTTTTTTGAGAATAGTTGTTTAAATAGCATTTTGTAATGTTCTTTGCTCTTTAATTTGGTTTCTTTTCCCTCAATTTAATAATTTTTTTTAACCTATTTAAAACTTATTTTCAAATCCACATACATGTCTACTTCTACTAATTCTACTAATTAGTAAACATGTTTTAGACTATTTTTCGAATTTCTTTTCTAATTTAATTAAAGAATAATATACAATTTGAAATATTTTTGTACCGAATAAGTCATTAATAATACATAAATACTTAAAAAATTAATCACTAAATCAATTACCTAATCATATAACATGTGTGTTAAAATACAAAAATATATTAAAAATAAATTAAACAACACGTATATCTATTTATATAAGGGATAGATAAAGATGCTCAAAATGTCTTTTCTAAAGATGTTTTTAAGTAATTAAAATTCAATACATATAATTGATTAAACTATATTATTTTTATTAAAATTAGATCAGATAAATTGATTTGGCCAAAAAATTGATAAACTATATTTTGAACTGATCTAAATTAATATTTTTTTATAAAAATAATTACAATATTTCTATTATAAAAAATGACTAAAATATTCTTTTATATATATATATTTTAAGAGCCCTAAATTCTAACTTTTTTTTCTTTGTGTCGTTACAGGGTTAGAATTTCGGATTTTTAAAATTAAAAAAATCTATAGTAAAAATATTTTAGTCATTTTCTATAATAAGGTTATTATAATCATTTTGTATAAAATAATATTAATTTAAATCGAAATCAAGGTTTGATTTATCGATTTTTTAACCAAATCAATTTGTATGATCTAATTTTGACAAAAATAATATAGTTTAATCAATTATATGTATTAAATTTTAGTTAATAACAAACATCTTTAAAAAAAGACGTTTTAAACATCTTTATCAAAATGTCTCCGTTATACAAAACATAGAATACGTTTTAACCAAACACATCTGAAAATGAAGTGAAAATCCAAATAAAAAAACGTTAGCTACATGTCCTCATGCGCATCTCTATATAAATCGAATTTACAATATTTGAATGAGTAAAAATTGGGTAAATCTGCATTACTTAAGTCTAAGCAATGGTATTTTTTTATATTAAATTTCATACAATATTATTCTGTTCATTTTTTTATAGTTCATAAATATTTTAGAAAAAAAGTGTGTATATTTTAGAAGAAAAATTTGTGGTATAATTTAAATAAATTTATTAAAAAAATTTTATTAAAAAAATACATTTGCTCAAATTTTAAATATTTTTTTATATAGTCAATAATTTAAAAAAAATAAAAAATAATATTATAAAAAAATTATGAGATTTTTCCAAAATAATTACAAAGTTTTAAAAATGGGCGAAAGAATATTGTATAAATTTAAATTGTAATTATTTTGTATTATTTTTTATATATATAATACTCATTATTATAATTATTCATTTTGTAATGAGTATGATTAAAATTTTACTAACAATTTTAAATTAAATATTTTTATAAAGTTTTAATTCGATTTTTTATTGGAAGCATTTTTTGTAATTATTTAAATAATTTTATAAAATTTAAAAATAACTTACAAAATGTTATGAGGGTTATTTTTATGAAATTATTATTGAATTGGTCTTAAATTTTTTGAAAAATTAGTCGTTAGGGGTATATTTAATGCAAATCGAAAATTTTTGGGACAAAATTGAAACAAAATAAAACTTAGGAGTATTTTTGAAACTTTTGTCAAAGGGACAAAAAATATACTTTACAAAAAAATATTTAATTTAAAATTTTTAGTAAAATTTTAGTTGTACTCGTTAGTTACAAGATGAATAATACAATGATACGAGTATTTTATATAAAAATCAATAGAAAACAATTACAATTCAAATTCTATACCTTATTCTTCCGTCCGTTTTTAAAACTTTGTAATTATTTTGGAAAAGTCTCATAAATTTTTGGATAATATTATTTTTAATTTTTTAAATTATTGATTACATAGGAGAGTATTTTATTTGGAATTTGAGTAAATGTATTTTTAATTATTTTTTTTGTTGAATTTATTTAAATTATACCACAAATTTCCTTTCTAAAATATACACAATTTTTTCTAAAATATTTATGAGCCATACAAAATGGATAGGAAGAGTACTTTATGGAATTTTATATAAATTTTTTTTTTATATACATAGAATCACACTAAATTGACTGGATTCGATTTATGTACTTCATGCCATTACTTATAAATCGAATTTACACTTACTAGTATCGAACTACATTCCTTGATAAATCGACTCAAGTAATATTGATTTACTCAATTCCTATTAATTTGAATTTTGTCAATTCGATTTAATACTTAAATGGCTAATTTGAATTCTATCAATTCGATTTATATAAAAATATGCATGAAGACACGTACTTAACTTTTTTTTTATTTAGGACTTTCTCGTAATTTTAAGATGTGTTTAGTTTATACCTGTATTTTATCTATATTTTTATTCTTTAGATTAATATTATGGTCATTACTCATATATTATGATGGTAGTAAATTCTAGTATCATCAGTGAGGGATTCAAAAAATTTATGTTGGAAGCAAAGTAATATACATTATTATCAAAATATATATTAATTTAAATTTAAAAATATAAAAGTGCACATTAATTATTCGAATACAAAAAAAAATAAAAAATTACATTAGCCGCTAACTTTCTTCGCTTCAAACCTTGAAGGTACTTCTCTTCTTGTTTTTATATTTTAAAAATGTTGAATAATCATTTCATTATCAACTTGATTGAATGTCTCTCTTTCTATATATGTAACCAAACAATCATTCAACCACTCATCTCCCATTCGATTACGAAGTCGACTCTTTATTTTGGGTCGTTGTCTCGTACCGGACTTTTCACATTGAATTCTAAGAACTTCTTTTTATTAGTAGAGACTAATGGAGTGACTTCAGATTCTAATGGTAGCTTTCTTTTGAAATATTTTTTCATTACTATTTCTAAAAATTGATCAATTTACTTTAAAAATTTATATGCAACATAATTACATATAATAGAATAGAATGAAAGATAAACAAATAAATAATAAGGATCACTAAATTAAAAATAAAATAAAATATATAAATTCATGAATAGAATAAAAAAATAGATTAATACCTAAACTATAATTGTTTGAATTAAAATTTGCAATTAAAAATATCAAAAAGAGAAACAATGAAATTGAAAAATATATTAGTTATAGAGAACTATATAAAATAAAATAGAGAATTTAAAATTTACCTTTTGATGAAAAGAAGATGACCACTAGACAAAGAATAGAAAAAGAAGATTGAAAATATAAAACTAAGAAAAGGGTTTAAGAGAATAAATGAGTGACGGCTGAAATTTGAAAATAGAAGAATACTAAATTTAATTAGGTTAACTAATAATTAAAATAATAAAAAAATAAAATGGGTTGGTATATATATATATATAGGTTTAAAAATATGAAATGAGACGGCCCATTAATATGTATGGATCCGTGCCTGAATATGATTATATTACGATGACTATATAAATGTTGTTAAAATTAAAGTAACACTTTTTTTCAATATTTTGATAATATAAGTATTACTTTTTTATATTAAAGTAACACTTTTTAAAAAGTATTGTTTAATAATAAAAAATATTATTTTAATTTTAACAATATTTTTTAAAATATTATAATCATTATAATTACCATAGTCTAATCATTCTAAAAATAACTCTCTCTCTATATATATATATATATTCTTTCTTCTATTGTATAACGGTAGAACCAGACATTATAAACCGGGTAACCCACACTTTAGGAGTTAATTATTTTTTATATGATGGATGAAATGGTGTATTACATTGGTATGAGTTGAAATGGGTGTATTTCACAAGTGTGATATATAATACAAATCGTTAGTTACGATTTGTAAAACAAAAGAAATCGTTACTCACGATTTCATATATTACATTTTTTTTAAATTAAAAAATTAAAATCGTAACTCACGATTTCCTATTTTTTTTTGTCTTATTTGAAATCGTAATACACGATTTCTGTTAACTTTTTTTATTTTTTTGTCTTATTTGAAATCGTTACTCACGATTTCTTTTTATCCCATATCACTGCATTACACCAAAATATCATAATATTAACGAAAAACACCAATAATAATCCAATATAAAAAAAAATTAGCCACACTTTAGCTAGTTTCGTAAAAATATTGAAGTAAGAATTTGGAACAAATCTACAAACATGATCTAGTAGAATATCGATAAACTTAATAATTCTTTACATAATCATACTGCAGGGCACAAAAAAATTAATCACTAAATTAATTATATAACTATATAAATATGTGTTAAAATATAAAAATATATTTAAAATAAATTAAATAATATATTTATCTATTTATAAATAAATATATAATAATTAATTATATATATATAATATTTTTATTTTTTTAATTAATATTATGGTCATTATTTATATAAAAATATTTTTATATAAAGATAATATTTGATATATTAACACATATTATATTTAATAATTTAGTGAAACATATTAAATTATTTAATAGTTTTCAAATATTAATATATTATCTTCCAAGTCTTTGTCTTGATGGCTATGCCTTCAGAGAAAAGTGGGCCTAAATAGGTCTGATGGCATTGTTGGGGTTGATTTTTTTTTCCCTTTTTTTTTTTAAATCTTTCTGTTCATCTGTTGTATTTGTATTTTATATCTATGATTGATACTTGTACAACATAGGTGAGAATGGGAGAGCTGGTCGCATAAGAGAGAAATTGAAGAAAGAAAAAAACACTCTTATAATCTTAGATGATATGTATGCAAAAATAGACTTGGATATGTTGGGAATTCCATCACAGAGTGGCGATGACAAGAAGAATCTCATTCTCAAACAAGGAATAAAATCTTCTAATCCCTCTACAACTCTAACTAAATCAGAGACAAAGAAGGTTGCTAGTGCTGGACAAAATTTGCCAGAAGAAAAGTCAGATGGTACCAAACTTTAATGCACAAATATTTTAATTTTTATTTGCATACGCATATCGCATATATATATATATATATATATATATTAGATAATACCTTAAATTTCTTAAATTTGTTAGTAATATTTTTGTTAACATATTTATACCTTATTTAGTATTTATTAATTATTACGACAATTAATGAATGTTAAATAAGACAAATTCGACTGTTTTTTATTTGTCTCACTAGTATTACCGTGATATATTAATTATGCATAGACTATATTGTATTGTATTCAATACTTATATCCATATTTTTTTTATAGCTAACATAATGAGACCAGATAAAAAAACTGAGGACATCTCTACCAGTGGTTCTAGTAACGTAGAGAAAGCAGTACAACAGAATCAAAAAGGGTGCAAGATTTTGCTAATTTCTGAGACAAAACGAGTATTGAGCCAGATGGATGTGAAGACAAATTTAGTTATCTCTATGGATAACATAAAACCTGACGATGCAAAAAAATTGTTCAAAAAAAAGGTTAGAATCTATTACGTATAAATACGTTATTTTTAACAAACTATCTGTTATTTATATATATCTACATCAAATATTGTAGTACAAAATTTATGATATTTTTAGTCATCTATCCGTTATGATATTAATAGAGGAGTGCTAGAGAGTTAACAGATTTTGTGATTTGTAGCCATTAATTAATTATTATTAATATTTTTAATAATATAAAATTATATTTAATTGTATGAAATTATTTATTTTTTTTGTTAATTAAATACTGACTAAATTAAATTTTAATAAAAATACTGCCCCTAAATTTTTTTTATATTTTACCTTGAGAATCAATTTTAATGTCACAAATTTAATAAAAATTTATCGTAAATAGTACAGTGTATATATATATATATATATATATCTCTCTGACAGTTCATATACATAAAAGTAAATAATAATATATACAAGAATTATTGCAGACATAATATGTTAAGCTCATACTTAACGTGAAAAATTTTTAATCAGTATATAAAAATGAGGAGTGTTAGAAAATCAGCAAATTTTATAATTTGTAGCCATCAATTAGTTATTATTAGTATTTTTATATTTTAATGGTGTGAAATTACATATAATTGTATGCGATTATTCATTTTTTTACTAATTAAGTACTGATCAGATTTTGATAAAAAATGCTGGCCCTTAAATTTTTTCTATAAAAATTATGATCCAAAATTCCAAAAAGAATTTCACTATACTTAGAATAAGGTTTAATTACTCTGTTGGTCTCTATAGTTTCGTGAAATTTTTAATTAGGTCCTTATACTTTTTTTCTTTTTAATTGGGTTCCTGCACTAATTTTTTTTCAATTAAGTTCCTCTTAGTAGTAATTGACTTAATTTTATAGAGACCCAACTAAAAAAATAAATTGGTATAGGAACCTAAATAAAAGGAAAAAAAAGTATAGGGACCCAATTAAAAAAAAATTAGTGTAAGAACTCAATTAAAAAAAAAAAAGTATAAAGACCTAATTGAAAATTTCGCGAAATTATAGGACCAGAAACCAATATAATAATTATATAATATCATGTTCAGCCTCTTATACACATAAGAGTTATATATAGTATTTCGTAGTAGTACTCATTATATTTTTATACTAAAGAATAATTAGAACCCATATTTTATTAGTAGTTTATGTATTAACATATTATAGTATACATCAGAATCCAATATGTTGTTACTTTAAACTTGTTATAGTATATAATATTTTTTTGTGCAAAACAGGTAGGAATAACAGATGAGAAAAATTCTGATCTTGAACGGCTAGCCATTGACATTGCCAAGAAGTGTCATGGGTTGCCCATGTCAATAGTTACAACAGCAAAGGCATTAAAAAATCAAAATCGCTCAGTTTGGGAGGAGACCCTTAAAACACTTGAAAGACAAAAGCTTACAGGAACACCGGAATATTCTACAAAGTTGAGTTATCAACTTTTAGAAAATGAGGAGCTCAAGCTTATCTTCTTGCTTTGTGCTTGTATGGGTCAAGATGCATTGGTCTCAGACTTAGTGAGACTATGCATTGGTTTGGGTTTTCTTGAAGGCGTCTACACAGCAAGGGAAGCCAGAGATCAAGTGCAAATGTTGCTTATTCATTTAAAAGAGTCAGGTTTATTGTCTGACAGTTATTCAAATGATCGTTTCACGATGCAAAACCTTGTTCGCAATGGAGCTTTGTTGATAGCATCAGAGAATAACGTGTTTGTGCTGGCAAAAAGAAAGCTAGATGAATGGCCTGATGAAGATAAACTTGAGATGTACACTGCTATTTTCTTACATCATTGTGATGTCAACACTGAGGAGTTTCCTGAAAGTTTAAAATGTCCTAAACTCAAAGTTTTTCATTTTCACAATAACCATCAGCATTTCAAAATGCCGAAATACTTTTTCCAAGAAATGAAAGAACTTAGAGTGTTGGTTCTGATTGGCATTGATCTCTCCGAAATGTCTTCATCAATGGAATGCCTAACAAAACTCCGAAAGCTTTGTCTGGAGCAATGCATTAATCTAGATGAGAACTTATGCATCAATATTGGGAAGTTGATGAAGAATCTAAGAATTCTAAGCTTTTCCGGATCTGATATTAAAAGCTTGCCTATTGAATTGAAGCATTTATCAAAGTTACAAATTCTTGACTTAAGTAATTGCTCCGAGCTAAAAAAAATTCCTCCACTTCTAATATCAAGCCTCACTAGTTTGGAGGAGTTGTACATGAGAAACACTTCGGTTGAATGGAGAATTGATAACAGACAGAACAACAAAAACAAAAATGCCAGTCTTTCAGAGTTGGGACATCTAAATCAAATAACAAATGTTGACTTACAAATCCCAAGTGTTGCCCATTTGCCAAAAAACTTGTTCTTTGATAAGCTGCATAGCTATAAAATTGTAATTGGCTCGTCAAGTACACATTTGGAGCCAGATTTCAAGATTCCGGAGAAATATCAACTGTTGAGGTATTTGGCGATACTGGAGAAAAATGTTGGCATTCATTCTCAGAAAGGGATCAAAATGTTGTTTGAAAGAGTTGAGAATTTGTTGCTGGAAGAACTCAACGGTGTCCAAGACATCTTTTATGCACTCAATTTGAAAGGGTTTCCATGTCTTAAGACTTTATCCATTGTGAGTACTTGTAGCATTCGATATTTGATCAACCCACAGGAGAGGAAGCATCCTGAGAATGCTTTTCCGAAACTGGAGACATTGCACCTCTACAAGCTCGATAACATGGAGCAACTATGCTCTCGTGTCTCACTTTCATCATCCTCATTTTGTAAACTGAAAGTTGTCAAGATTAAGCTTTGTGGTTTATTAAAGAATGTCTTTTTAATATCTATGGTCAAGCTTTTGGTTGCTCTTCAAACAATTGAAGTTTCAGAATGTAACTCTCTAAAGGAGATTGTGTTTGCGGAAGATCCACAAGATGCTAATGCGTCGAAGTCTCTTAAGTTTCAAGAATTACGCACTTTGTCATTAAAATCATTACCTGAGTTTCATGGATTCTGTTCCATTTCATCTACAGCGCAACAAAAAGTATTGTTGGATGAACAGGTCAGTTCAGAACTATAGAACAAATTTATTTTTCTTTTACATTTTAAATTTTAGTTAGTCAACATTTACATATGATGGTTTTTTTTTTCTCATTTGACATAAATTAATAGTTATTATTTGTGTTTCTTCATAGGTTGAATTCTCAAAATTAGAGAGATTAGAGTTGTGCTCTATCCAAATCCACCAAATATGGAATGGCAAAAATCCTCCTTTTGGAAAATTGGTACACTTGGAAGTGAATGGTTGTGATAATTTAAAAAGTTTGTTAACATTGTCTATGGCTATAAATATGAAGACTCTCCAAAGTCTATCTGTCAGCGAGTGTGACAACATGATGCATATTCTTCTCAACGAGAACAGCAATGATACTCAAAGTGAAAAGAAGGTATGTACGTAATTTGGCCATTGATTCCATATATTTTTATTTCATAACAACGAATGAATAAGATTCATATATCATTACAACAAAAATTTGCATTCTTGACTGTTGTTAGTGTAGAAGAAACAATTATTTTAGAGTAGTAGTATTTATTTTTGGGTTAACACTATTTTTTTCTACTACATATTTATGTATGTTAACCTAAACAAAGTTATACCACTATTTTTTTCTACTACATATTTTTTTCATTACGGTATTATTTACATATAGGATGTAATGGTAGTGATACTTAGAGTTAAAATTCAAGAAGATCCACAAATTTTGACTCTAAGTATTATTATCATTACATTCTATACGTAAGTAATACCGTAATGGAAAAAAAAAAGATGTAATAGAAAAAAAATAATGGTATAACTTTGTTTAGCTTAACATACATAAATTTTGATTTCGAGCATATAACTTTGTTTAGGTTAATAAATACATACATTTTAATTTTGAGTATATATATATATTCTAACAAAATGTATGTAAGAAAAATGTTTTAGAATAGAAAAGAATAAGAGAGATTTTGAGAAGAATTAAAGGAGAGAGATAATTTTATTGGAAAAAATTTTTAAGAAGAAAAAATACAATTACTAATGTTTTGTTTGTCAATTACATTTCTATTAAAATTAGTAGTATCAAAAAATATTTCAAATTTAATATTATGAAGAAAAAATAAAAAAATTATAAAAGGACTAGTTTGACTAATTTTTAAAATTTGAGGGATGAAAATGACTTACTTCTGGACTTTCAAGGACTATTTTGACTATAAAAATCTTTTTGACATGTCAAGTGACACGTGGCGTTGACCTGGGTATGCCACGTGTCACTGACCTGCCATGTGGCATTGAACTGCCACGTGGCGTGCCACGTGTCGCTGACCTTCCACGTGACGTTGACCGTGGCGTGCCACGTCATCATGCCACGTGGCACTTAGCGTGCCACGTCATCGCCCAACTGACAGATGGACTAATTTGACTTATTTTTTATCTTTCAGGGACTAATTTGATTAAAAAAATCATTCGAAAACGAAAATGAAGAATCGTGTAATCTTTCGGGGACGAATTTGAGTATTAACCCATTTATTTTTTGACAAATAATAATTGTATAAGAAAGTATTTAAACATATTTTGGACTACTAATAATTATTTTAAAAAAGGCATTTGGTATTCTTAATGTTCAATAATTGTATATGTATATATTTAAAAGTAGAGTAAAGTATGATTTTTATCCGTAACGTTTGGGGTAAGTGTCAAAGTTGTCCCTAACGTTTAAATCGTTCTATTTAAGTCCCTACCGTTTTAAAATTGGCTCAATGTTATCCTACCATTTCTGTTAACAGAATTGACTGTCGGACAAAATTAAGACAATTTTTAAACGTTAAAGACTTAAATAGGATAAAAACGTTGGAGATAAAAACGATACAAAGAAATAAATTTTAATTTTATCCTTCAATAATATCAATTTTTTACGGTACATAGTTATTCAATTATTTTTAATCACATCTAAGTAAATTATACTTAATCACATTACTTTCATTCTAAATAAATTTATTTTTTTATAATTTTACTTTTAAAGATTTTTTACTCGTTATAAAATTTTTTACTAATATCATGCCTCTTATTGTTTCTCTTCTATTCTTAACCATAATTCTTCTTTAAGTTTCCTAATTATATGTATTAGATGATAAACTCCCTAAAACACTAGAATGTATAATGTTCTTTTACATTATTTTAGTCTTTTCTTTTCTAAGTGCGATTGTATTCATTAATTATATATTGTCTTTATTATTTATATATTACTTTTATTTACCTTTTAATTATTTATATAGTAGTTGTAATAATATTATTGAAAATAGATTTTATTTTGATTTATTAAAAATAAAATTAAAAAATTAAATATTATTCAAATTTTAACTATTAAAATATTATATTCATACTTGTATATTATTTAATAGTTTTATACTTTTATCCTTGTAATATAATATTTAAATATAACTAAAAAATACTATAAAAGTAACAATAGAAGTTACTACGTACTTAAAATGAATAAACATAAATATAATTATATGAAGTTAAATAAATAAACTTCAATTCAATATTTGCATAATTTTATTTATAGTCCACTTTATAAGTTTATATATAAACTTTTTGTTTTAATATATATATATATATATATATTCATCTTAAGTTTTGTTACCAAAAATGCATCCTAAGGCTTAGTTTGATAAAGTTTTTACTTTTTAAAAAGTGTAGTATTTATATGTTTGGTAAATCAAATTAAAAATAACTTTTAATAAATACAAACAACAATTATTGATAAAATAACTTTTAAAATTTAAAAATACTATAAAAGACATATTTTTAAGCGTTAAAATTGAAAATTAGTTAATATATAAATTTATATTAGAGTTTTAAATTTTAAAAAATATAAGCCAACTTTAAAAAGCTGCATCTGTAGATATTTTAAAAAATACCTCGATCTTTTAAAAATTACAAACACAAACATAAACACATAATTTTTTTTTATTTACTAAACATAAAATAAAAAAATTTATACTTTTAAAGAGTAGAAGCACTTTTTCAAAAAACTTTATAACAAAAGCTAAATTAAATTAAAGCCCAACATTGCAATATTATGATTTTGAGGAGTTACTGTTACTAGTTTTGTTCGTGATGCCAACTTGCAAATAGCAATGCAAGCATGTCTTAACCCAAATCACATTTGGGGATCTCTCTTTGTTTGGTTTGATTTTGTGACATTTGACTTAATTTGAGTTTTTTGCTATTGCATTGTGAACCACACAACAGGTTACCATCTTTCCAAATTTGAAGAGTATTAAAGTGAGAAGCATGAAGAGTTTGAGTGGGATATGTCATAATGAATTTGAACTCCCAAAAGCCTCTTTCGAAAAGTTGGAGAGCCTAGCCATTGATGAGTGTCATAAACTGGTCCATGTTTTCACTTCTAATGTGGTGGGAATATTTCAGCATGTAAGCAACTTAAGCGTTACTAATTGTAAGTCAATGAAAGCTATATTTGAGTCAGCAGCTTGGGAAAAGAAGCGAACTTCTAAGGATGCAACACCCAAGTTGCAAGATGTTCATTTTCAATCACTTCCAAAATTAGAGCATATGTTCAACATGAAGATAAAACAGCAGGAAGAGATTCTTAAGTTAAACAATTTGCATAAGATATGGGTTCAAGATTGTAAAAGGTTGGAAAACATATTTTCTGCTCCTGTCGCTAAAACACTTGAAAATAATCTGGAAGAGCTTGTGGTCTCGGATTGCTCTCAATTGAGGCAAATTGTTGCCAAGAAAGAAGAAGATGCCAGCAGTCTTACTAAATTTAACTTTTTGAAACTGGCAACCATCAAATTTTTGAGACTACCAAAATTCAAGAGTTTCTATCCAGGAGCTTATGGAATAGAATTTTCAGCACTCAACAACTTGTCTATTGAACAATGTGACAACTTGGAACCATTCAGAGAAGAAATCATAGATGAACAACCAAATCCTGCCCTCTTTCCTGAAACGGTAATAACAATACCTTCAAACTCTTATTTCTATTGTTATTTCGTAATAGCAGAAGAAAAATTAATTAGATTTAATGGGCGTGGTTGAAAATTAAACTCTTTTACATTATCATCAAATAAAAATGTCTGAGAGGTTTGATAGAAAATTATGGGTCTAAGATGAGTGTATATATATATATATATATTTTTTTTATCTTATGCTCTATTATTAATTACTAGGTACATGCTTTGTTTATTCCCTTTTGAATTTAGGAAGCCACTCAGATAAAGACACATAAAACGTCTTTTTTTTTTAAATATAGACGATGCTATTTTTGTTATAATTAGACCAAACAAATTAATTTGAATAAAAAAATAATGAATCAAATTTTAAATTGGTCTAAATTAATATTATTTTTCATAAAAAATTGCTACAATATTTTTATTATAGAAAATGACTAAAATACTCCTATTATATATATTAATTTTAATAATCCTAAACTCTAGCTTTTTACTTCTCTATCGTCGTAGAGTTAAGATTTAGAGTTTTCGAGATATATATATATATATATAATAGGAATATTTTAGTCATTTTTTATAATAAGGATATTATAATCATCTTTTATAAAAAATAATATTAATTTAGACCGTTCAAAATTCGATTCACTATTTTTTCGGTCAAATTAATTTATCTAGGCTAATTTTAACAAAAATAACATACAGTTTAATCGATTATATGTGCTAAATTTTAATTACTAAAAAACATCTTTAAAAAAAGACGTTTGAGAGGCCTTTATCTAAATGGCACTCTTGGATTTAACCTTTAAGGCTTTAACCATTGAAAAAAAAAAATCAAATCAAATATTTTTCATGATCGGATGAAGTTTTACAAAGTCAAGATATCGTCACAACTCAATCCCAATTAAAATGGCGTAGAATACGTGCATGAATTTGCATTTTGATATATTTAACTTTATGCATGCTAAATTAATTTTTCTGTCATGATTTATTCCATGTAGGTAATGAACAATTTGAAGTCAATTCAAATTGAGTCGAGACATGCAACATTATCGACTAACTATGATTATCGAAGGGATAATCTAGAAGAGCTTCAATTATCAGGACTGAAGGATACTAAAATTCTGTATTCTTTCCTTTATAGCAATCCTAATATGAAGAATCTATGCTTGAACGATGCTTCTTTTGAAGAATTGGTGCCTCTTGAAAGGCTTGCTAAGATTGAAAGCTTAGGAGTTGTCCCACAGCTAAAAAGCTTGAAGTTAACAGATCTACCTTATCTTCAGAAGATTGGCTTCGAAAGAGACCCAATTCTTCAAAGGATAGAGACATTGGTTTTTCAAAATTGCCCATGTTTGAAAACCATAGCACCTTCTAATGTATTTTTCTCTCACTTGACAAAGCTTGAAGTGGTTGACTGTGAAACATTAACATATTTAATGTCACCATCAACCGCAAGAAGTTTGGGTCAACTCAACACCATGAAGGTAATTAATTGTGAATCTCTTGAGGAAATTGTATCAGAGGAAGGACAAGAAGATAATAAAGAGAAAGATGACATCATTTTCAAACAATTGACGACAATTGAACTTGTGTCTCTCAAGCGCCTCGAAAGCTTTTGCAGCTCCGAGAGTTGTGCGTTTCAGTTTCCATCATTAGAGAAATTTGTGGTGAGTGCTTGTCCCGAATTGAAAAGTTTCTCCCAAGAAGAACACATGAAACCACTGCCCAAGTTGGGAAAAGTATATGTTGTCCATGAAAAAGACAAGGTGGAAGCGCACTGGACAAACAATTTACAAGAAACAATACGAGATATATTCAACAAAAAGGTATTGTCTAAATTTCATTCTTTTCTTTTGATGGTTCTCAAATAAATTACAGATATTTTTCAATATAATCACAGATATTTTTCAAAGGCATGGAGAAATTAAGTGTTTCTGATGATCTTGCTCATCTACAACAACTATGGCAATGCAAAGAAGAACGCCCACAAGGAGAATTGTTTAACAATTTGAAAACTTTGAAGCTGAGTGGTTGTAAGTTCGAACCATACGCAATTCCATCAAATGTTCTTTTCAGTTTCAAGAACTTAAAAGAATTGGAAGTGGATAGCTGCAAAAAAATAACAGGAATTTTTGAAATGAATGATACTGAGATCAAGGAAACATCGTTCCAACTGAAGAAGCTAACTTTGAAATCGCTTCCAAATGTGACACATGTGTGGAACCCGGAAAAACAAGGAATTCTCAGCTTCAAAAGTCTACAAATAGTGACTGTCGAAGGCTGTGAGGATTTGAGAACTCTATTTCCTATAGCCTTGGCCAGAGATCTTAAGAAGCTTGAGAAACTTCTTGTTAGCGAATGTGATGAGTTATCTAATATTATAGAAGCTGGAACTGTTGATGAACATCTTGTGTTTCCTTGTTTAACCACATTGGCATTGTTTGTTTTGCCAAAGTTTACTGGCTTTTGCTCTCAGAAGTTCACTCTGGAATGCCCTGCGTTAATTTTTTTGGGCGTATATGGTTGCAACGATCAACTGGAGCTATTTCAGAGTCAAGGACAGGAAAACCAAAACAGCACCTCAACTGCTAAGCAACCACTTTTCATGAATATAAAGGTAAATAATTTATATTGTTATTTGTTATAATATCTTCTAAGGTAAAGGTAATTTATTATAACAACTTTTGAGTTTCATTATTCTATTCTAATAATGATTAGCTTTATCTTTTCATTTTATATTTATAATTCATTTTATTTTATAGGATTTAGATCTCATATTTATATTCTTAATTAATGTTACTTGCACTTTCAAGAATAAATAGCAACTTAAAACTCATTTTATCAGTCATGTTAAATGAGATACACACTTTCCAATTTGTAAAGAGTATTGGATAAATACTCTTTTTTTTTTTAATATTTTCTGATGTCAAAAACATATTATTGTATCTTTTTCACTTTCTTTTTTTTCTTCTCTGTTTTTTAATGAAGAAGTCTGCAGTTAAATTTGTTTTAAATGATTGTTTATTTATATAATTAATCATATAAAAATAATTCATGCGTGTTTAGATTATTTGATTAAAAAGATATTAATATTTGTTTGAGTAATACACAAAAAGTTAATTTTAGTAAACCTAAACCTTATATGATAGTTATTCTGTAAAAGCTATATAATAATTGTCTATATCTAAAATAATTGATACTTATTAGAGTCAATTTGCTAGCAATTTTACAATTTTGAAATAATTAATTGTTACCTTTTATAATCCTAAGTTTCAAAATGTTATACTTATCAACCGTTTCTGTCATAGGATATTTCCAAGATGGAAATTTTGCTTCTGAATTGGAGACACACTGAAGCTTTAAGTTCATGGTTGACAAAATTGAATAACGAAAATCTTGAGAGTTTGAATGAACTTGTCCTTGTTGTTGATGATGGGAAGAGTAACTGTAATGTGGCGGTTAAATTATCTGAGAAGACACCCAAGTTGGAAACACTGAAAGTAGGCTTTTACTGTGATGAAACCCTCAAAAATATATTGCCCTCCCATGATGATAAGAAGATTCTTGGAAACTTAAAAGAATTGTACCTATTCAACTTAAATGAGTTGCAATCCATGAGTGGGGTAGAATACTTGTCAAATCAGCTCCGTCTATTAGATGTTTATTATTGTCCAAAATTGATGACAACAATAGTGCTACAATCTTCCTCCAATCTGAAAGAACTGCACATAGAATCATGTGATGCAATGCTGCGTCTATTCACATCTTCAACAGCGAAAATGCTAATATACCTTGAGGAGTTGCAAGTTGAGAGTTGTGAATCATTGAAAGAAATCGTGGGGGAAGAACAGCAGAGTGCTATGAAGAAAGACGAAGTTATTGAATTTAAGCAGCTAGAGAGGATAACCCTTCGATCTTTGGAAAGCCTGGAATGCTTTTATTCAGGGTATGTCACTCTGAAGTTGCCCTCTCTCATTCAACTGGACATAGTGGATTGCTCCAAGATGAAAGTTTTCTCTCATGGAAATGTCGGCGTTTCTAGAAGCATTCAAGTTTCTTACAACGACTCAAGTGATGATTTGGTCTTCCACCGTGATCTTAATAATGCCGCTGTATTGCAGTCTCTAAGTCAGGTAATAAATAAAGACCCTTCTCCAAATAAAATTTTACTAAGGCCAATTCTATAGATCTTTTTATTTGGTATTTAATTTTATCTAATTTATTTTTTATAATAATTTTTAAATATTTTAAATTTTTTTTACTTTTATATTTTAAAATTTAAAATTAATTATTTAACTTTTTTTTAATTGACAATAACTTTTAGATACTATAACAAACACCTTTAACTAATTGATAAATAATTATTTTGCCGTGATTTCAACTCAGAGGAATAGTATGGAAAAAACAAAAAAAAAAAAAAAATTAGATAAGAGAAACCATAAAATGGATTAATCAGATAGCTTTTCAGTAACAAGATACTTGGTGAATATTGCACTTTTTATTTAATTTTTTTGGAATGCATTAAAATTCACCAATAATAATTTAGTTTAAGTTTGTGTATTGCATTGAAAAAAATCATGTATTGTTCATTGTTAATAATCACTTGTTAGTTGTTAATTGTTGTTCTCTAATTGATAATAACAATATTGATAAAGTCTTATATCTAATTGATAATGTTACTCTTTTATTATATGATATTTTTAAATAATTCTTGATGAAAAAAATGACAGAGACTTAGACAAAGACGTTTAAAATATCTTTAAATAAAGACATTTAATTTCATGCATTGAATATATTATGATATATTAAATTTTTGACATGTATTATAGATTAAAAGTATTATCTTTATTAAAAAGTATTGATATATTCTTGAAATCATTAATTTGATTCTGATAATAATTATTTAATTTGTTTAAAATTTAATTTTTTAACAAAATTTTATTAGAGGATTGTTTTATTTTTATTATTTTTTATAAATCTTTGTAATATTATTTTTCTAGTTTTTATTTTATTATCATCTTGATATATTTTTTTTATTTTACGAATTTAATAATTTTTATGAGTTGATTTTTTATTTACAATTTTTATAACTTTTTAATAATTTTTTTCTTTTCTCTTACTTTTGAATATCTATATTTGAATTTACCAATTCTTAATTATTCTATTTTTAGTCTAGTAATTCTTATTTATTTTTGAATTCTTTGAATAAAACTTATTGTAAAATTAAGATTTTGAAAAAAAAATATTTTGTATTGATTTAAGAAATATTCAGTGTCATTTGAATTAATATTACTTAGAATTATTAGTATAATTATTTTTTCTATTAGATATTTAATTTTATTCACAATTTATACTTTTATTATTAATCTATGTTTTTTTAGAATAAGTTTTTTAATTGTGGCTAAATAATAACTTTAGAAAAAGTTATTTTTGACATCTTTATATAAATAGTGTCCTAACAAAATTTATAAAAATAAAATAATAAAATAAAGGATATTTTAAAAAATAACACAAAAGAAGAGTGATATTATCATTATTCTTGAAAATGACAAAAACTTAGTTGGCTCAGGATTCGGTGGTCCAGGAACCTTTGGACCACGTGGTCTAAGTAGAAAACATGTTTTTGGAGTTTTTTTTATCAATTGTTACGTAGTCTTTGAACTAATTTTAATTACAAATCAACCCCATATATTTTATTTAATTATAAAAATAGTTTTTTATTTTATAAATTATTATTTTATCAATTATCTATTATATTTATTAAGAATCAAATACAAAAATAACAACCAATTATATCCTCCATTCATCCTAATAATTTCAATTGATTAAAAAATTAACTTTGATCTCGTTACGTTCGTCCATGGCTTCCAAATCGTGTTTCCTTGAAATTCAATCGATTGGTTTTTCAAATCAATCGATTGAATGATAACTCAATCGATTGGTTTACACTATATCACAAAACAATCGATTGAAAGTTGTAAGGTAGAATGGTAAAAAGCTTAAACCAATCGATTGTTTATACTTTCCAATCAAATGAATGCCTCAAAACAATCGATTGTTGTTGTTACTCAATCGATTGAATTCACGAAAATAATATGGATTTGCCAAATACAATCGATTGGAAAGTGATGACATTGAAGTTTTAGCCAAATTCAATCGATTGGTAATGTAATCCAATCGATTGGAAGGTGATGAAGTTGAATGTTTTGCCAATTTCAATCGATTGGTATGGTTAAAGTCATCGTCTTGTTGGTTAAAGTCATCGTCCTCCTGGTATTGCTCATTCATTTCAGTGTCTGTAAATATGCCTGACATCTTAAAAATGTCCAATGAAAAAAATTATTTAATACACACAAAGTCATATATTTCTATTTGTGGTAAAAGTTAAAAATTAAAAGTAAATAATATTTAAACTTTTTTGTTTAACAAAATTAAAATAAAGCACCAAAATAAGAAAAAATGTGTATAGGAGGACATTCATTATGTTATAATTTTAATAATTAATCTAAATTTTAAAAAATTGGATAAATTTATATTTTTTGTGATTACAATCAAAAGTGAATTATATGTATTCTTATAATCAAGAAATATACTTAACTTCTTTTATAATAAGTAAATCTGTCAATAATTTAATTTATTAAAAAAATCTCATCTTTTTATTTATCCTACAAAATAAAATTTCATATTAATAGTTTTGAATAAGATAATTAAAATAAAATTTAAAAATAAAGCTTGAATAAAAAAATACAAAGTTTTTAATCTAAAAATATAAAATAGTTAAAAAATAAAATACTTATTTAAATATGATTTTTCAAGACACTTTATAACCTAGATGAATAAATATTATTTTTAAAATGAATCATGATATATTGATACAAAACTTATTGTATGTAATTTTTTTTAAAAATTAATAAACCTCTCTTGTTAATAACAATATTGGAACCTAAATTTGAACGCTAATTGGTATTATATACTGTGTAGGTACTTAGAGTATATTAGAAAAGTACATTAATAATTTGAAGAGAAAAATTATTAGTGTAAATTTATTTTTTAAAAAAATTAATCCTTATTGAACTATTCTATTTTTATTCCTTCAAAACATATCTTAATAAAAATATTTGTAACAATAATTTACATCCAATAAGAATATCTTAACGAGCAGTTACATCATTCTGTCATGGGGTAAAATAGGAAAAAATAATCGACACCTAACTCTCTGTATTCCTAATATAAATTGTTATAGATAAGGATAGTTTCTTAAAATTTTGGGGTGTCCGGGCCACTACTCACCCCCTCTAGGTCCGTCGCTGATTGCTAGCTAATTAATTAATAATAAAAAATAATAGCATCTATTTACTTTTTAGTATTTCTCAATTTCTATGCATTAATAAAAAATATTTTTAAATATTTTTTTCTTACACAATCAATTTCACGAATAAAGTATCAATAAAGTATCGAAACGAATAATTGCAAAATTAGAGATTCTATTCACTGACTTCGATTTTGTAATCAAAACGATGGTTTATTTTTTGAACACTACAATGAAAAACTTGATTGGACCTTTGCTGAT
The DNA here is from genome assembly GCF_003086295.3 of Arachis hypogaea. NCBI lineage: Eukaryota > Viridiplantae > Streptophyta > Magnoliopsida > Fabales > Fabaceae > Arachis > Arachis hypogaea. The sequence goes on from NC_092047.1 coordinate 12,127,925, forward strand.
TGCTGCAACGGTGATTAACGATGAAGAAATAGTGGATATTAAATAGACGGATGAAAATTAAAAAAAATTGGATATTGAGTAGATGGATGTTCCAAAGAAAAACAATTAAATTTTTTATAATCAAAGAAAATGATACACGATTTCAATGGTGGGATTGAATAATTAGTGATGGATTATTCACCAATTTATAATGTTAATATTAAGGAAAAGATAAGATTAGTTTATCTACATAAAAATAAAACAGAAAAAATTGAAGATAGAATTTTAAAGATAAGATAGATGAATAATAAGATAATTTCTAAAAAGATAACAAGATTGAAATAGCCGCATATCACATTTCAATCGATTGGGTACCATTACCAATCGATTGAAATTGGCAAAACATTCAACTTTATCACCTTCCAATCGATTGGATTACATTACCAATCGATTGAATTTGGCTAAAACTTCAATGTCATCACTTTCCAATCAATTGTATTTGGCAAATCCATGTTGTTTTCGTGAATTCAATCGATTGAGTAACAACAACAATCGATTGGTTTAAGTTTTTTACCATTCTACCTTACAACTTTCAATCGATTGTTTTGTGATATAGTGTAAACCAATCGATTGAGTTATCATTCAATCGATTGATTTGAAAAACCAATCGATTGAATTTCAAGGAAACACGATTTGGAAGCCATGGACGAACGTAACGAGATCAAAGTTAATTTTTTAATCAATTGGAATTATTAGGATGAATGGAGGATATAATTGGTTGTTATTTTTGTATTTGATTGTTAATAAATATAATAGATAATTGATAAAATAATAATTTATAAATAAAAAACTATTTTTATAATTAAATAAAATATATAGGGTTGATTTGTAATTAAAATTAGTTCAAGGACTATGTAACAATTGATAAAAAAACTCCAAAAACATGTTTTCTACTTGGACCACTAAGTGGTTCAAAGGTTCCTGGACCACCGAATCCTGAGCCAACTTAGTTTGTGAAATCTTTTATTTTAAACAAATAACTTTATCAACTCAGGATTCGGTGCTCCAGGAACCTTTGGACCACTTAGTGGTCCAAGTAAAAAACATGTTTTTGGAGTTTTTTTATCAATTGCTACGTAGTCTTTGAACTAATTTTAATTACAAATCAACCCCATATATTTTATTTAATTATAAAAATAGTTTTTATTTTATAAATTATTATTTTATCAATTATCTATTATATTTATTAACAATCAAATACAAAAATAACAACCAATTATATCCTCCATTCATCCTAATAATTCCAATTGATTAAAAAATTAACTTTGATCTCGTTACGTTCGTCCATGGCTTCCAAATCGTGTTTCCTTGAAATTCAATCGATTGGTTTTTCAAAACAATCGATTGAATGATAACTCAATCGATTGGTTTACACTATATCACAAAACAATCGATTGAAAGTTGTAAGGTAGAATGGTAAAAAGTTTAAACCAATCGATTGTTTATACTTTCCAATCGAATGAATGCCTCAAAACAATCAATTGTTGTTGTTACTCAATTGATTGAATTCACGAAAACAACATGGATTTGCCAAATACAATCGATTTGAAAGTGATGACATTGAAGTTTTAGCCAAATTCAATCGATTGGTAATGTAATCCAATCGATTGGAAGGTGATGAAGTTGAATGTTTCGCCAATTTCAATCGATTGGTAATGGGATATCCATCTACTCAATCAATTGGTAATGTTCTCATTTTTCAAAATTCTGTAGGATTTTGCACAATTTATTCTATTCTACTTTCATAAATCACAAATAGGTTGTACAAATCCTCATTAATCCAATTTTTTTTTCAATCACCATGATCGGGATCTTATTATCTTCTTGCACCAATATCAATGTATTAACATAAGAACAATTTTTATCACTTAACTTAAATCATTGATCCTGTAGTTTGGTCTAGTTTGGACGAAGGAAATGTATTTCTACTAGTATTAATTAAATCCGTGATAATACATGACGAAATTATTTTGGTAACCAAGTTTAACCAAGTTGGTTCAATAGCTTATTGGTATAATAAAAAACAATTGATTGAGTAGATGGGTACCATTACCAATCGATTGAAATTGGCAAAACATTCAACTTCATCACCTTCTAATCGATTGGATTACATTACCAATGGATTGAATTTGGCTAAAACTTCAATGTCATCACTTTCCAATCGATTGTATTTGGCAAATCCATGTTGTTTTCGTGAATTCAATCGATTGAGTAACAACAACAATCGATTGTTTTGAGGCATTCATTCGATTGAAAAGTATAAACAACCGATTGGTTTAAGCTTTTTACCATTCTACCTTACAACTTTCAATCGATTGTTTTGTGATATAGTGTAAACCAATCGATTGAGTTATCATTCAATCGATTGTTTTGAAAAACCAATCGATTGAATTTCAAGGAAACACGATTTGGAAGCCATGGACGAATGTAACGAGATCAAAGTTAATTTTTTAATCAATTGGAATTATTAGGATGAATGGAGGATATAATTGATTGTTATTTTTGTATTTGATTGTTAATAAATATAATAGATAATTGATAAAATAATAATTTATAAAATAAAAAATTATTTTTATAATTAAATAAAATATATGGGGTTAATTTGTAATTAAAATTAGTTCAAGAACTACGTAATAATTGATAAAAAAAACTCCAAAAACATGTTTTTTACTTGGACCACTAAGTGGTCCAAAGGTTCCTGGACCACCGAATCCTGTGCCAATTAACTTTTGAAAGATATATTTATAAATGTTATAACATTTTATATTTGGTAAATTAAATTAAAAGTGACTTTTAATAAGTACAAATAATAACAACAACTATATTTAGTAAAATAATTTTTAAAATTTAAAATAATCATAATAAACATAAAAATAGAGAGAATTTTGACTGTAAATGAAATTTGGCATCAATAATTTAATCAAGAATAAATATAAATATTTATTAATATATAAAATTATATTAGAGATTTTTTAATTTTGATAAATATAAACTAACTTAAAAAAATATTTTTTTAAATATTTTTAAAAATATCTCTAATATTTTAAAATTACAAACATAAATATATAATTATTTTGATATACCAAATACAAAATAAAGTACTGGTGTCTCTTTAAAAATTTTAACAAAACAAGGCTAACATCACTCTCCTATATTATGTTATCTCTACGATATATTTTGATACTTAGCATATCTCAAATATTCAATTAAAAAATAGTTAAACTATTATTTTCTTTTAATACAAAAGAAATACATAAATACTTTTAACTCGAGGTTTTGAATACCAGAATGAAAAAATAGAATAATACGACTAAAATGTAAGGACATTATAATTATTTTTAGACAATAATAAAATATGAAAAGCTAAACATAAAGAAGTGCAACTGTGATGTATAATGAGAATACCTTTAACAAATTTTCAATTTGGATTTATATTAATAAAAAAATATTATAATTTAATAAAATTTAGTTAAAAAATGTGATAAAAATGAAAATAAGAAATAACTATGAATAGAAAAATATATCATAAAAATTTATTTGAGATAAACAAATAATTATTTTATGTATGTTCATTTATTTAAAAGTATTTTTATTTACCTATTATTTTAAGCATTATTAAGATTATATTCATTTTTGTGTTAATATGTGTTCCTTTTTTTATTTAGATAATTATTTTTTATTAAACTTTTTGTTCCATAATATCTCACTTTTAACATTCTAGCTAGGCTAATATACGTTTTTATTTTATTTTTTTGGACAAGTATATATTTTAAAATAAATATATGACATATTTTTTTATAATCTAATTATTTCTTTTTCTTCACCACTTTGATTTTTTTTTATTAATCAATAAATGCATTTATTTAGAGTAATATATATAAAAAAGGATGCATCGAGTATAATTTTTTAAAATTGACGAAGATAAATTTGTATATGTTTTTAACATTGCATTTAATTTATGCTATTACAACTATTATATATATATATATATATATATATATATATATATATATATATATATATATATATATATATATATATATATAAGTTAAATATGCTAAGAGTGGTACAAAATTCAGCAGTTAAGAAATTGATCATATATCCTTTTTTATTATATATTGATATAAATTTTAGAAATGAAATACTGAAAATTGGCAATATATATATATATATATATATATATATATATATATATATATATATATATATATATATATATATTGTTAGCATTGTTTTATGGTCACGCCAAAAGAGATATTAATTAAAATAATTTTGACAAAATGATCAATGTGGGTAAATATAAAATTCTAAATATCTATTTATAAAATGTTTAATTTGAATATAGTGGTAAGTGACAAATAAATAATTAGAAAATACATTATGCTAATCATATCTAAATCTTTATAGACAAATGATACATAGATTTTTTATATCAATTTCAAACTATCGGTAAAGAAATTTATATATTGCCTATTAAATTTGATAAGATGTTTAATCGTCTTTCCAATAAAAAACTCAGAATTTATTTACTATTTTTTCTGTAATTAATTATATTCACCATTATTGTTATTTTTGATAAAAAAATTTGAAATGTTTAAAGTTCTAATTAATCTTTTTTATTATATTTATTTTCTTGACATAACAAAACTCAGAGTCGTCTTGATCTTGGCAATCACTCGGAGCTGAAAGATTTATGGCTTGATAAAGTGCATATCTCAGATGAGGCCTTCTCCTTTGGTTTTAATTCAGAAAGTCTAGTGGTGAAAGAGTGTGATGAATTCTTTACAACCGCAGTACTACCTTCTCATTTACTTCCCTTCCTCAGTCGATTACAAGAGTTGGAGGTGCGGAGATGCAATTCTGTTGAGGCCATATTTGAAGTCAAAGATACACCAACAGATATTGTTATTCCTTTGAAGATATTAACTTTGGAGGAACTTCCAAATCTGAGGCATGTTTGGAACAAGGATTCTGAAGGAAAGTTCAGTCTTCCCAAACTGGAGGAGGTTATTGTTGATAAATGTGCAAGCATAAAATCGGTGTTCCCAGAATCAGTTGGCAAGAGTAACATACAAATGTTAAAAGTGAAGAACTGTGCAGAGTTAGTTGAAATTGTCGCTGGAGATGATGTAGCCAAACAGGTTAGCATCTTCTCCACGCTATCTTCTTTGGAGCTGTGGAATTTGCCAAATTTGAAGTGTTCATTACTACTATCGCATTTGCTACCTTTCCTTCATAAATTACAAGAGTTGGTGGTTGGAAGATGTGGTTCTTTGGAGACTATATTTGATGTGAAAGATGCACCAACAAAAGAAGAAGATACAAACATGATTATTGTTATTCCTTTGAAGAAATTGACTTTGGAGAAACTTCCAACTTTGAGTCATGTTTGGAAAGGAAAGCTCAGTCTTCAAAAATTGGAGGAGGTTATTGTTGATGAATGTGCAAGCTTAAAATCCTTGTTTCCAGAATTAGTTAACATACAGAGGTTAGAAGTGAAGAATTGTGAGAAGTTAGTTGAAATTGTCTCCAGAGATAAACTAGCCAAAGAAGAAGAAGCAAATAAACAGGTTAATATCTTCTCCAAGCTATCTTGTCTGAAACTGTGGAATTTGCCACATCTGAGCTACATTTATCATGGAATGGAAGACTCTGAATTTTCATTATCAAATGCATTACTACCATTGCATTTGCTACCTTCCCTTCATAAATTGGAAGAGTTGGTGGTTGGGAATTGTGGTTCCTTTGAGACAATATTTGATGTGAAAGATGCTCCAACAAATGATGTGGAAGATACAGACATAATTTCTGTTGAGGCCATATTTGAAGTCAAAGATTCACCAGTAAATGATGTGAAAGATATTCTTTTGAAGAAATTGACTTTGGAGCATCTGCCAACTCTAAGCCATATTTGGAACAAGAATCCTAAAAGAAGTAGTCTTAGCTTTCCATGTCTGGAGGAAGTGGTTGTGAATGGATGTAAAAGCCTCACAAGCTTGTTGCCAGCATCATTGCCCATGTCTAACATGCTAAAGATAGATGTGAAAAACTGTGAGGAATTGGTTGAAATTGTTACAAAAGATGAAGCAGACAATGAAGAAACAAATAAGGAGCTTATTATGTTCCCTAAGCTAACCTCATTGACTCTGCACAATTTGCCAAATTTTACATACATTTATGCTGGAATGCAAATTCTAAATTTACCCGAGTTAAGAGAGTTGGATATTTCTCTTTGTAAATTTGCAACGGATTCCATTGCAAAGGTACGAAAGCTCATACCTTAAAAATATTCGTAACTTTCTAATCTTGTTAGCTTTATATATAATATGCTTATTTCTCCATAGAATATGTACTTTTGAGAAAACTACATTTTATTTATCACAATAAACAACTCATTCTTATTTTGTTTGTTAATAACTTAATATATCTCCCGCGCACCAATCCAAGTCTTTTAAATCATTCATAATGAGGCAAATGCATGTATCTAATATGAGAAGCTACCCACCATTAGAAAATACGAGCAGCTTTTGCCATTTCTAATCTCTTGCTTGTATATGTGGTAATAGCTTGTATGCACATCTAAGAGTCAATTTAAGAATTGCATGCTGAACATATAAAATTGCATATGCATATATCGATTTATATTAATAACCTGTTATACGTAATAATGTTAGATATTCGTTTCAAAAATTCGTTAACATAGTTTATTATTTTGTCAAAAAAATAATTTTAGTCTTAATAAAAATATACAATACTAAACTTATTTAATTCTTTTATGATATTACTTAAAGAAATAAATACTTCTGCCTTTCTTTTGAAAATAAGCTTATTGAGAAAAGTTAATTCCATTGATTTGTTGCCCTCGTATATTTTAAGTATAATGTCAAATAATATTTTTAAAATTATCTACCATAAATTCTAGTTTGGCAATGAACTCAAAAGAATTGATTCTTATTTTGAGTTTAGGATTGAATTAAGAGTATCTATAAATTTTAAACAAAAAGACCGAAAATAGTGAGTTAATATTTTATTTAAAAATCATTCAACTATTTTGTAATAAACTTTGTCACAATAATACCTTTTTTTAACTAAAAAAAAAAGGTGCCAAATTCTTTATTAAATTTGTTATTTACTGTTGAAGAAATTGATCTTTTTTATTTAAAATATTTTTAAATTCAATTGTCATGTGAAATCTTTTTTTACTTATAACAAAAGCTATATTGATCGAGTAAAATAATCTTTTATCACATGTTATCTTCATCATCAAGAGAAGAGTAATTTCTATAACAAAAGCTATATTGCTTCTACATGCTTCATTTATTTTATTTTATTTGGAATACTTTACGCATTTTGCAACATTTAAAACACGGAGAAGGTAAATTATGTTGCCATGTCATGATGATGGTGTGTTGTCCTTCTTACTAAATTTGAATCCAATGGAGCAGGTTGTTACCCCTCACTTACAGCAACTGTCAATAGACAAGGCAGGTGTGATGATGCTTGACAATGAACTGCTTCATTTGGACCCCCAAAACATAACATATCTGAGATTGCAGGGCTTTAATGATATTGATGACTCAGATGCCGCATCTGCCTTTAATTTCTTCCCAAATAAGGTGCCACTTCCCAATATTCAAATCCTTGTGGTGGCCGACAGTGCTTTCAAAGAGATATTCCCCTTACAAAAGCCTGAGATTATTCATTCACAGCTGCTTGTTCAAGAATTGGAACTGAGGAATCTGCACAAGCTTGAATCTATTGGGTTAGACCACACCTGGGTAACCTTCTCTAATCTCACATCGCTGAAACTTGAGGGTTGTGCGTCTTTGAAGTCTTTGTTCACTTCCTCAACCGCCAAATGTCTTGTTCAACTTGAACAGTTGCGCATATCCAACTGTGAAGCACTCGAAAGTTTAATGGTAGATTATCAACGACATGATGGTGATCATGATGTCATCATATTCGAAAAGCTTGAGAAAGTGTCTCTTAGCCAAATACCAAAACTTGAGAGCTTCTACAAAGGAAACTCAACTTTGAATTTTCCATCTTTGGAGGAAGTTGAGGTCACTGAATGCAACAAATTGGAGTATATGTTCACATTCTCAACTGCCAAAAGCTTGGAAATTTTGCATAAGATGAAGATTTCCAAATGTGAGTCATTGGAAACAGTAGTTTTGGCAACACAAGAGGCAAACCAACAACATGAAGATCTCACATTCCCAGACCTCGAATATCTGACTCTTAGTGAATTGCCAAAACTTGAAAGTTTTTTCACCGGAAACTCATCAACTTTGAATTTCCCAAAGGATGAGTTTGAAGTTTGCATCAGTCAATGTGAGAGCATGAAAACTTTCTCACATGGTCACGTGGAAGCACCTAAATTATGGAAGGTGGAGATAGATGGAGTTGATTGCTCAATAGAGAATCGTCTAAACGCTACAGTTAGCCAACAATTTGAGAATCGATCGAATAAGCAGCATTGATGAGTTAATTAGTACAATCATAATTTAAAATGTAAGTTATTCTCTATCTACTCAATTTGCATCTTTTTTGACTTTTCATGTTATACGTTGCACCAAACAATGGAGGAAGTTTCTGTTTTGAAATGTCATTTAATTTGCTTCCTCCATATTCGTTTATGTAATATTTTTGACATTGCTCATTTTATTATCCAATGCTTGTCTTTTCTGAGAATTTAAAAAAGAAAAGTACAGTTAATTTGTTTTGAGTTAACTAGCCCTTGTATACAAATTCTTGCAGGAAATTTGTTGCTTGCTGAGAGAAGCTTATTTTCAATGCATGCATTTGTTACCAGTTAGCCTTGCAAAACTAGTAGTCTAATCAAGGAGTAATGGACGAATAAATAAGGATGGTTAGTAAGATTTTTTTATTTTAAAAAATAAATAAAGTTGGAAATGGTTATGCTTTCATTGTTTATGGATACAATCTCATGATTATGACAAATTGATAACTAAAATTATTAGGCCAAGTAACCAATTAGCTAGAAAAAACACAAGTTAATTTGACGCAGTTACATATTTCTTTTTGCTACAGGAAAGTCTTACTATAATAAGTTTGTGTAACAATCATTCAACTCAAATCATAAAGAATGTTGCTTTTTTCAATCTTGTAACTTTTTTAACTTTAGTCAATATTATCTAATACAATTTTTTGTAAAATTTATTTTTTAGGTTCTATGGGACACCAAATGCAGGAGGAGAATATAAGTAGATCCCATGAAAGCAACAAATATTCATTTCTGTTTGAGTGTGGTGTGTTGTGCATGATATAAATAAATCCCCTGTATTATTATGCAGGAAGAAGTGTATGATTCCTTTTTAACTTTTAAGTGACAAAGCTATAAGCTTAGTGTGTTTTATGAATAAATTATATTTTAGATTTTTATACAAGATATAAAGTGTGTGTGGTTAAGTTATTGAGAGCATTAGTGCACTTTCATGTATGAAAGTAGATTGTAATAATTTTACAATATTGAAGGAGTGTGTGGTTTGTGTTCTAATAAGAACTGAGTAGTTAAAAATGGCATGTAGATATATTTCTTATTTCTACATAACACCATTTTAATGCATAACTTTGATCTTATGTTACTATAAAAATTCAAGTTGTGTATTGTAAACAGCGTATTGCTATGCTAACTATGACATGTATATTTTCTTTTTAAAAAATTGTGATTGTTGGATAAGATTGTAATACAGGGAGTTACTCACATAATGACGCTTAAAACATCTTTTACGTTTTTTAATAATTAAAATTTAACCTATATAATCAATCAAATTATGTTATTTTTGTCAAAATTAGACCAAACAAACTAGTTTAACCGAAAAATCGGTAAATCAAATCTTGATAAGATTTAAATTAATATTTTTTTATAAAAAATAACTATAATACATTTATTATAAAAAATGACTAAAATCTTTTTATTATATATATTAATTTTAAAAATTCTAAATTTTAATCTTATGACTGTATAGAAAAAAAAAAGAGTTAGAATTTTAATATATATATATATATATATATATATATATATATATATATTAAGTCATTTTCTATAATAATGGTATTGTAATTATTTATATAAAAGATATTATTTTAATCAGTTTAAGATTTAGTTTATCAATTTTTTGGTCAAATCAATTTATTTGATGTGATTTTAATAAAAAAAATCTAATTTAATCGATTATATAAATTAAATTTTAATTATTAAAAAAATATTTTTAAAAAAAAGACGTTTTAAACATTTTTATGTAAGTGGCCCTCAATTACAAATATACTGCTACCAATATACAGCTAGCAAATAATACAGACGAGTGTCTCGGGCAAGATTAATTGGATATAATTATTTCATGCAACTCTTTCTATAATAGTGCAATATGTTTCCTTTTACAAGATTTAAGATCAGAGGTATCATCAACTCTATCACAACATGAACGAATTTTGGAATACAATCTTGAGCAATAAGAAAGGACGTCAACTACTAATAAAAATAGAAAATCATAATACCCGCCAGAAGAACAAATGCCAATATATGTCAATAGTGAAGCAGATAAACCAGCCACACCCACTCCACCAAAAGTCGATAAAAACTAATATGAAAAAAATGTTCAGATATATTGACAGTATCATAACTAAATTTAAGTAACAATAAACAAACAAATAAATAATGATGTCAAATACAAAAAGAAAACAATAAAGAAAACTTTTGTTACTTAAGAAGATTCACATGAGATGGAATTCATAATAGTGCAAAGCTTGCAAGGATCAACAACATAGTGAGGTATTGCAAAAACACTAAACGAAAAAATAAGTAAAAAATGGCGCAGCAACATATATAGATGAGTCAAGCACCAGAAGCAAGTAAACTCGAAGCCTCAGGATAAGACATCTTGGCTCCTTGCAAATTCCACGAGACAAAAATGGGTATCTTCACCTTCTCACACACAGCATTGACTTCCTCGCTAAGATCTTTCGGATCATCATTATCATATATAAGAAATCAGCACCTTCGGATTTAGTTGCATTTACTGCAGCATCTACTGTTTGGACCATCCTAGCTACCAAGGGAAGTACCACCGATTCAGATTTCGAATCCAACATAGTATTTCTAGCAGCAACAGTGGGGAGACCTAAAAGAGAGAAAAGAATATAGAAAGCAGATACAATGTAAGACATTAAAAACAAGTGAATTTTTTTCTTTGTTGGTGTAATCTACGCTAATAAAATTGGTTAATGGTTAGACTATTTACATATAAATCGAATAAAATTGATTGGATTTATCATGTGTATTCTATACAAGTAATAGTAAATCGAGTTGATTCACTACAGCATATACACAGTGAAACATTTTACTACTTATACATATTATTGATGCATTTAACTTAAAGAGTATAACTTTGATGTACTTACACAGTCGTACAATTACATCCATTTATTTGGATGACTATTTATGTAATTGGATGCATGTGTAAAATTACTTTATACTTTCAGTGCATCAAAATTAAATTCTTAAGGTAATCATCATTAATTTTAAAATATATATGTCAATAAAAAAATACTCTCATTTGAATTCAAATAAAACATTAAAAAAATTAAAATGAATAAGAATAGAAATATAACTTTTATTTTTTATTTCAAATTTCAAAAAAAATTAAATTTTTATAAACTTATTATAAATTTAAAACAAAACCATAATTAATTTTTAAAAATTTATTAAAAATTATTATTTAATTCATCAGTATCTAAAGAATCATTATTAGAACTTTTGATGTTAAAAAAATTATTATAAAATATAGCGTGACATAAGAATTAAAACTTGGTTATAAAATATAAAAAGATCAACTATATTTATTTAAAAAATAATTAAAATATAATATCAATTAAAATATCATTTAATTTGTGAAAGTAAGTGTAGAATATATATTTGATATTTCATAAAATTATTTATTATTTTACTATAAAAAAGATTTAATTATGCTATTTATGTTAGGTTTGATTATTCTAGTAGTTGATTATTAATTAAAATAATATTATATAAATTAATATAAAATTTGAATTCTATATATAATATTAAATTATTTAAGCATGCTTTCTTATTTTCATCATCTTTTATCTGCTTGTCATAGGTAGTCAATAAATTGAAGTCCATGCAAATTGAGTCGAGGCATGTAAGTTTTTCATCTAGCTATGACTTTCGAAGGGACGATTTGAAAGAGCTTCACTTATCTGGCTTGCCGCATAATTCTCATATTCCACATTCTTTCCTTCATAGTAACCCTAACCTGAAGAGTCTATGGTTGAAGGATTGTCGCTATCTCAAAGATTTGATGCCTCAAGAAATTATAGTTAGTTGAAAGCCGTTAGGGGTCAGTTGTTCTAAAGCTGAAAATCTTGAATTTAATAGACTTGACTTATCTTGAGAATGTTGGATTTGAACAAGACGCAACACTTGAAAAGATAGAGTCATTGATTATTATAAAGAATTGTGGCAGTTCATATATGAAAACTATATACCTTCTTTGCTATCAACAATAGCATGGAGGATTCGCTCCTCAAAGTTTGTTATGACACGACAATTCCGATGCCTATTTTTCACCGAAATGAAATCTTAACCCGGGATGACGGATCTTTCTACGACTTTTAAGTTATGCCCCCAGGTCATTTGTTCGGAATGCAGCTCCATGTAAAGGGAAGATACTCTTTAGTCTAGCAGATGCAAGGTAAGATGCAGCCTATTGCATATTCGATACCGTCCTTCACATGACACATTAGAAAATTAGGGACTACAACTATTTCCGTACAACAATTCTGCAAGAGACTAACAACGCATGTATTATTTGGATTACTGAACTGAAAAAAAAAGTGTAAATACTTTGAGGCCTCCTATGATTCCACTAACCAATACATTTTTTCACTTTAGGCTCATTTTAGCTATAAAACTTCTTTTATCATATTTGTTTCTTCATTTCAATTGTGTTATGTTTTTATCAATGAAAAACTTTTTTATTGGCTACTTTAATCTCTTAAAGAAAATTAACGTTTTTATTTTTGTATAAATAACATACATCAATAACAACCAAAGCGTACCATCGTTTTCTATATTTCATCCTCTTATAATAAATTTGTCTGTGCCTGCTTTGTATAATCCATAAATTTTTCACATATATATTTTTTTAGATACTTATATCCTACCTTTTATATCTTGATTAACCTGTTCTAGGTTAAATAATAAAAAAATCAATAATTTTGTGACAATATTTTTTGCAAATAATGCATAAACGACTAATAAAACTTATTAACTCTCACCAAAAATCAAATTACTATTAATTTCCTCATAAATCAAATAAATCAAAGACAATTATCAATATAAAAGCTTAAAAATAAATAACATATTGCTAATCATACTAAGTTAAATTTTTAATTTTTTATAAAAATGTCCAAATTTATCTATTATTCTAAAAAAACCAATTTGTCAAATTCCTTTTTTTGGAACAAAAAATTTATTAAAAAACGACTTGAAGTATTACTCATGAAATGGACAAATTAAAGTCTTGAAATTAATATTTCCTATTATAAGAAAATTTTATATTATGTAAATTTTATACATATTTACTAAAACATTCTATTATTATTATTATTATTATTATTATTATTATTATTATTATTATTATTATTATTATTATTTCAGATAAATTATTTTTGACCCAAAATTTCAAAAATAATTTAACACACAAATATCAACTTGCCCTATTACTAAATCATATAATTTGAGTGTAGTTCATTATTCCATAATATACGCCTTAAAAAGGGATACTTTTTCAAACAGAAGTGTTTAGAACCCAATACCATAAATAAAACAAACCTATGGTCCACTCTTCAGATAGCTTCAAGTCTTCAACAACGAGCTGACACCAAGGCTAATATTATTTAGCTACACAAAACGGTTCACGATACTACCAATTTCATCCTCACGATGCACGTTCGCATTTACGAGTCAAAATTATTATTTTAATACTCAATGTGCACCATCAGAATTTTTTATTGTAAGAGAGTAAAGTTCATTTAATTATTCCACTAAGTACGCCCCTGTTTTAAAGGAAAAAAAAAAGATATGCCTAAAATGAGTTCATCAATTATGTGTTTATTGAATGAATTATATTTATATAAATTATTAAATTTTATTAGATAAAAATTAAAAATTAATATAAAAAAAGAGTATTAATAAACTTTAATAAATATAAAATATTCTAATATATAAATAAATATTTTAAATAATAGACTTTAATAAACATATATATTAAGAAGATTATCACATATTGTATTATATAAAAATAAAAATTTTTTTTCTAAAAAATATAAAATAAATAAATATAAAAAATATAATTTTTTTATTCATTAAGATTAATTATTATACAAATTTTTTTTATAATATTAAAAAATTATATTAAAACAAATATTTTAAACTACAACATAAAAATATAAAATAATTAAAATTTATTTTATATTACTTAACAAATAATTAGATTATTATATTTAAAATTTAGTAACTAATTACTTTGTTAAATATATTATTATATAATATAATTTTTTTATCAAAATATTTGTAAAAGTAAAATTTATTTAAAAAATTATATATAATACATGAAAATTTTTTTTTTATTTAGATATGTATTTAAAATTATATCATTTATTCTATTTTTTAAAAAAAATTTAAAAAAATAAAAAATTAATATTTTCATATATTATATATAATATTTTAAATAAATTATATTTTTAAAATATTTTTATAAAAAATTATATTATATAATAATATCCTTAATAAAAGTAGTTAGTTAATAAATTTTAAATATAATAATCTAATTATTTGTCAAATAATATAAAATAAAATTTTTATTATTTTATAATTTTATGTTACAATTTAAAATATTATTTTAATATAATTTTTTAATATTATAAAAAAATTTTGTATAATAATTAATTTTAATAAATAAAAAATATTCATATATTCTATATTTATATATTTTATATTTCATTATTTAAAAATAAAAATTTTTGTTGTCATTTAAAGTATTATGTATTAAAATATTATTATTTAAAGTGTTTATTTTTATACTAAGATATTTTGTATTTATTAAAATTTATCAATACTCTTTTTTTATATTAGTCTTTAATTTTTATCTAATAAAATTTAACAATTTATAAGAATGTGGCACATAATTGTCATTTTAGAGTCAAAAGTTCATTTAATTAACGTTACCTACCCTAAAAGATAAATTTCGAAAGTAGCTTAGCAAATCATCATGTTAGGGGTGCACATGGGTCGGGTGAAGTCGGGTTTGATGGGACCCAGATCCGACCCGAAATATACACCAGGTTTATTTATTAGACTCGAACCCGATCCTAGACCCGATGAAATCAATACATTTTTGGGCCACAATTATACCGGGTGAAAATCGGGCCGTTAACATTACATTACGTTAATACCTTCTTGTAAGATAGCATGTAAAAATATCCAAATTTCCAAGACTCCAACCATTATTTAACATGGTAAAATTCACTTAGAAAAATATAACAAGAACCAACCCTTCTTTAAAATTAAAGCATAACCACAATCAATACTAAAGCAAAACCACAATCAATATTAATATTGCCTAATAATACCAAATATTTAAATCAATACAAATAACACAATATTATGCATTAGTCTAAAGTCTTATGCATTCTAAACATAAAACATTAACTTATAGTCTTATAATGACTAATAACACAAAATATTAAGGTTTACAATACTTAAATTCCACATAAGAATAGTCATGATCCATCACTAATAACACAAAATATTAATTGTGTATGATGACCGGGCCACCGGGCCGACTTCGGGTGACCCGAGCTATGGCCCGGACCCGACCCGAAATAATGACCGGGTCTATTTTTGAGACCCTTACCCGGCCCTAAACCCAATGAAATCACACCAAATTAGCCCCTAAAGTGTTCGGGACCGGGCCGGGCCTTCGAGTCGGGCCGGGTCTGTGCACCCCTACATCATGTGAACAAAATATAAAAAAAAATTATTATATATCTCTAATTTTAGAGTTAAAATGTGTTATATCTCACTTTTTCATTACAATGAAAATCATTTTTTTTTCAAAATTAAGAAATTCTCTTTTTCTCCTTACTAATTTCACAACCAAAATGTGTCACATGTCACTTTCTCATTGTAATTGAAATTAAATCCTTCCTTCCAAAATTAAAGCATTCTTTCATTCTCTTTAGTAATTTTACAACTAAAATGTGCCATATGCCACCCTTTCATTTCAATTGAAATCAAATTTTTTCTTCCAAAATTAAAGAGTTCTTCCCTCCTCCCTCTTCCTTTCTCTATTTCTCTCATTCCTTCAACCACTCTATCTATTTTATATATCTTTATCAATATCAATGATTAATTACTAATTTAACAATCAAAATGTGCAACATGACATTCTATAATTGCATTAAAATTGACATTGAAATATACCTATATTATGTATCATATATTACTATCTAATTTAATAATCAAATGTGTCACATAATACTCTCTTATTAAAATTAAGAAATTTTTTTTTAAATTAATAAACTTCTTTCCTAAATTCTCTCATCTACCTCTCTCCATTTTTCTATTTTTCTCTACTACTTTTACTCTATATATAATTTATATTTTATATTAGTAATTTGACAAATCAAAATATGTCATCCGATATTTTTTTTTACAATTAAAATAAAAAAATTTCTTCAAAAATTAACAAACTCTCACTCTCACTCTCATTCTTCATTTTTATCTTTCTCTCTCTTTTCTCTCATTCTCTATTTTTCTATCTTTTTCTTCTTCAGAAAATAAAATTAACAAAATAATATAATTTAAATAAAAATATTATTATTATTGTTATTATATACATAATTTTTTAGTTTTTTTAGTTTTAAATTTTCACCGCTTATCTTTTTAATCTATATTTTCATTTCTCTTCTTTCAAATATTTATTACATATAATTTTCAAAAAATACTAATGTTATAATTAAAAGTTAGAATCAAGATTCAATTATTTTTAAAAAAAATTAATTTTGAATTAATTTTGTAACTATCAGTATAATTTTTTATACTAATATTTAATTATATTTTTATATACATAGAGAAAAAATATTATTTTTAAATAACAAGTATAAAAATTAATTATTTTTATTTTGCAACAGACTTAACAGTTAACACCTAATTAAATATAAAAGTATACACGTTAAATTGTTTTAAATTTTAGATAACGAATGTTAAAATTAATTATTAATAAAAAATTAGACTTTTTTATATAAAAATAATAATTAAAAATCTCATTATTTAATTTTTTTATCTACAGATACTTTAGTCTTTTTAACTAGAAATTTTTATCAACCTATGACCTTTTTTATAAAAATAGTTTGATTTTATAAATCGATGTCATGCATAATTTATACTGTTAGAACAAAATAGATCATAATTTTAAAAAATTTATATTTCCGTGGATAAAAATACTAGTTGCTATATAATATTAATTAAGACCAAGACCCTGTTTTTCGTCGTGTGAACAAACTATAAAAAAATAAATAATGCTATATAATATTAATTAAGATCAAGATCCGATTTTTCCGTCATGTGAACAAACTAAAAAAATAAATAAACAATGCTATATAACTTAATTGACCTATATATATAAAAATGAGTGCTAGAGGTCAGTAATTTTTGTGTTTTTATAACTATTAATTGGTCATTAATAGTTTTTTTAATAGTATGAGATTATATTCAATAGTGGGAGATCATTCATTTTTTTTTTTGATGATTAAGTGCTGATCACAAAACACAAAAATTGATGCCCCTAAACTTTTCCAATATATAAATCATGGTTTAGCAAACGGAATAAAAACAGTACAGAAAAGAAAAGAATAGTAGAATACACAACTATATATCCTAACTACTGCTTGTGTTTATGTAATAATCCTACCAGCCACTGCTTGTGTTTTTTCTTTCTTAATGAATAGTTAAATAATAATACTCTTCTGCCTTTTTCCACAACTTCGTTTCCATATCGATCTTAATTCTTTGAAGTGATTGAAAGAAGCCTCTGTTGCCTTTGTCTTTTCATTTCACTTCTCTTTCTTTCTCTTTTTTTTTTTCTTTTCTTTTCTTTTAATTTCCTGGTCTTGCATGCAACACATTACTATTTTCACGTCTTTTTTATAAATCCAATTCTCACTGAAAAATAAAAACAAAAACAAAACAAAACACAAACACAAACAAAAAAAAAATAACAAAAAAAAGCTTCTTTTGAATTGATCAGACAATCAGGGTTTCTAATTTTTATTATGGTTGTTTGCTGTCTTCCGTTCTGATTGAGGACTAATCGCAACATGATGGATTCTGTTTAAAGTGGAGGTTTGTCTCCCATTTCATTATGACATTATCTACTTTCTTCGTATTCTTGTATCTTTCTTGGGTTTATATATCATGTTAGACATATGTTAAAATTATAAAATAAAATTTTTTTAATTAAAAATAATAAATTTAAATTTTTAATACATTTATTCTTGTATCTAAATATGTATTATAATTATAAGTATGAAATTAGTTAAAATAATATTTTTTTGCCATTTAAAAAAATAAAAATTTTATTTTTCTTTCTTTAATAATGTTTCTTGGATTTTTTGAAATTACGTTTATAAAATATTATTTTAATGTAACTTTTTACCAACTTTTTAAAACTAAAAGATCCATTGACCGGTATTTTTACCTAATGCAGAAAATTGGAAAAAGATGTCCTATTAAAAGGAGGGTGATAGACTTGAAGATTGATATAGTATTCCAATTTTGGAGATGACACCACAAAAAATGCGGTAAAATATTTATCATAATTATTATTTTTTTATTTTTATTTCATCGTAAGATATGAAAATTAATATCATATTTAGAGTTTTAAATTAATCTTATCTACGCATCCTAATAAAAAGTATGACATAATTTTATTTTACTACTTATTCCGTTGAATTGATCAAACGTGTGAGAGATACAGTAAAAAATTTAAAATTATAACTCTGTCAATACAAAAGTGAGAAAAGAAAAATACAAACATTGTGCCAGATAAAGCTAAGGGTGATGCACTGAGAGAACTTACTTTTATTTTATTTTGTCAAATTTAAAATGCTCTCTTATTGGAAGTTCTTGGGAGGAGGGCACATATTTTTCTCTCATGACTCCTTTATTCATAAACCACTTTTTATGAATTAATTAAGCTTATAGATCTTTTATTCAGATCTAAAAACAGATGAGTGATATCCACATAGTCAAACCCCCACCCAAGATATATAACATCCTAAGAATTAAGATACAATTCTTAAGTCATAATATTTTAATTACAATTATTTATTTGACCTCAATCATTTTTAATGTAACATTTGTATATATCTTAATAATAATAATAATAATAATAATAATAATTTATATGAAAGTTCCTGATAAATTTATTCTTCTTGCAAGACAAAGAAATAATTAATCATGAAAAGAGTGGAAAATTATAGCATCCACACATCAATGCAAAAAAAAATATAAAACGCAACAGATTCATAAAATCATCATAAATATCTATAATCCATTAACAGTGTATTATCACAAATATGAACCATGACACCAAAATACCCGAGAAAGAGTCACGAAAGTAAATAGGTATAGTTAAATAAAAAAATAATACTACCTATCTAAATATTTTTATTAATCAAATCTAATTAAATTAGTTTAATATCAATAAAAATTAATTATAAATAGTATTATTCTAAATTTTTGTTTAATTTAATTGAACTTAATTTATAAAAAAATTTAGATGTGTACTGTAATATTACTCATAACAAAAATACGTGAAAAAAAAACGGGATGAACACTATCTAGCCTAAACAAAATAAAATTCAAGCGAACTTAGCCTCTATATGTGTGAGGGAAAAAAAATCGCCATTTCCACAAAAATAATTTTTTGCAAATAGAAAAAAAAAACCTACATTCTTACTATTCATAGGCGAGCAGGATAAAATATCATCTTCGCTATCATTTACACCATTCATTAAACACACAAGATAATAAATTACAATCTATTGTATGTGCAATCTTTGAATCTTGTGAAAGATCATATTATAATTCTTGATGTGATAACTTCAAGCTTTTCTTTTATAAATTTCAAAGACAATTTCATTTCTTTCATTAATCATGCTTAAATGCATAATCACATTATATTGTTTAAAGTGTCTGTTATCGAATTTATATAGTTTAGTTTCAGTAAGTACACCGGTTCACAAGTAATAAGAAAATGAATAAAAAAATATTGTCTTTTTCTCGAAAATTAATTCAAGTAACATACAGTTCAATTGAATCTATCACTATTTAGACTATTCAAAAGATGATTAACTAAAAAATGACAAAATAACAACAATAAAAAAGGGTAAAAATAAAAAACAATGAATTCATACTAGATGTTTAATTTAGATTCAACTTCACTTGATGTTTTAAACTCTCTAGTAATTGTTTATGGCATGTTGGTATATGTAAGAGTCAAAGGATTGCAAAAATATGAGGAGGAAGAAATTAGCAATAAAATAAAATAAAATAAATCTACATCGAAAGAACTAAGAAGAAAGATCAGAGAAATTGAGCAAGCACAAGAAAGTTGAACCAAAGTATAGGCACTCTTGAAAAGTCGAGCAAAATTCTTTAGTAACTCGGCCATTGTCATATTCTATTATCTTAACTTTTTAGAAGCGATTTCATCCTCTACTTGTTAGTTGGATAAAATCTAATGAAAATCTTTTTAGTAAACTCCTCCGATCCAAAAAGAGAGGAGGAAGTCTAACAACTACTTCTTTATTTTAAAAAAAAGATTTGTACCAATATTTTCGTTGAACCACATATAAGTTATATATAAAATACTAACTCAATAACCTATTTTTTTGTGCACTTAAGAGCTCAAATAACTTTTTTGGCATCTTCTAGTCATAATTGAGGATCTTCAATTCTTCATCCAGAGAATTTCTATTGAGAAGGTGGATAAATTCAACTTCAAATATTTTTTAAATGTGATTTTTGGTCTCCGAACTAGGCTCAGGATTCGGTGGTCCAGGAACCTTTGGACCATTTAGTGGTCCAAGTAGAAAACATGTTTTTGGAGTTTTTTTATCAATTGCTACGTAGTCTTTGAACTAATTTTAATTACAAATCAACCTCATATATTTTATTTAATTATAAAAATAGTTTTTTATTTTATAAATTATTATTTTATCAATTATCTATTATATTTATTAACAATCAAATACAAAAATAACAACCAATTATATCCTCCATTTATCCTAATAATTCCAATTGATTAAAAAATTAACTTTGATCTCGTTACGTTCGTCCATGGCTCTCAAATCGTGTTTCCTTGAAATTCAATCGATTGGTTTTTCAAAACAATCGATTGAATGATAACTCAATCGATTGGTTTACACTATATCACAAAACAATCGATTGAAAGTTGTAAGGTAGAATGGTAAAAAGCTTAAACCAATCGATTGTTTATACTTTCCAATCGAATGAATGCCTCAAAACAATCGATTGTTGTTGTTACTCAATCGATTGAATTCACGAAAACAACATGGATTTGCCAAATACAATCGATTGGAAAGTGATGACATTGAAGTTTTAGCCAAATTCAATCGATTGGTAATGTAATCCAATCGATTAGAAGGTGATGAAGTTGAATGTTTTGCCAATTTCAATCGATTGGTAATGGAATATCCATCTACTCAATCAATTGGTAATGTTCTCATTTTTCAGAATTCTTTAGGATTTTGCACAATTTATTCTATTCTACTTTTATAAATCACAAATAGGTTGTACAAATCCTCATTAATCCAATTTTTTTTTTCAATCACCATGATCAGGATCTTATTATCTTCTTGCACCAATATCAATGTATTAACATAAGAACAATTTTTATCACTTAACTTAAATCATTGATCCTGTAGTTTGGTCTAATTTGGACGAAGGAAATGTATTTCTACTAGTATTAATTAAATCCGTGATACTACATGACAAAATTATTTTGGTAACCAAGTTTAACCAAGTTGGTTCAATAGCTTATTGGTATAATAAAAAATAATTGATTGAGTAGATGGATACCATTACCAATCGATTGAAATTGGCAAAACATTCAACTTCATCACCTTCCAACCGATTGGATTACATTACCAATCGATTGAATTTGGCTAAAATTTCAATGTCATCACTTTCCAATCGATTGTATTTGGCAAATCCATGTTGTTTTCGTGAATTCAATCGATTGAGTAACAACAACAATCGATTGTTTTGAGGCATTCATTCGATTGGAAAGTATAAACAATCGATTGGTTTACCATTCTACCTTACAACTTTCAATCGATTGTTTTGTGATATAGTGTAAACAAATCGATTGAGTTATCATTCAATCGATTGTTTTGAAAACCCAATCGATTGAATTTCAAGGAAACACGATTTGGAAGCCATGGACGAATGCAACGAGATCAAAGTTAATTTTTTAATCAATTGGAATTATTAGGATGAATGGAGGATATAATTGGTTGTTATTTTTGTATTTAATTGTTAATAAATATAATAGATAATTGATAAAATAATAATTTATAAAATAAAAAATTATTTTTATAATTAAATAAAATATATGGAATTAATTTGTAATTAAAATTAGTTCAAGAACTACGTAGCAATTGATAAAAAAACTCTAAAAACATGTTTTTTACTTGGATCACTAAGTGATCCAAAGATTCCTGGACCACCGAATCCTGTGCCTCCAAACAATTAATGAACTCTTTGAAAAAATGATTTGGCATAGATAGAGTTCATGTTTCACTCCTATTTTGATTAATTAGAAATTACAACACAACATCGGGGGTTTGATGCATTCCCTTCATTGTAGCTAGCAAGTCGGTTGAACCTCCCTTCTCTACGAAATTTTCTTAAACTTTTTCTTCGGGTATTTCTCCTCCGTGCCTACGAACTATTATTCTTTATATCCTTGAACTTAATTATCATGGCACTCTTTGCAGAGGGAAATTGACCCTATTAGACTTAGTAGTAATAACATGGAATAAACCTCTCTACCATACTTCTTAGTTGAAATTTCTATCTATTAAGTAAAATGGATGAATCATAAACAATGAATATAGGATTCAAAAGACACCATAACAAAGAAAAAAAATTTTATGAGAACAACTCCTTATAAATCTTTGGTAATATCAATGTATATTAAGTAAATTAGTGTAAAACCCGCGCGTACGCAGGCCAAATATTGTTTCATTATAATAATAGATTGGTACTTATCTATTAATAGTTATAGTTGTTACTTTTAATTTGAAAAAGTTTTTATATATAAAACTCATTGTATAGTATAAGACTTTTCTATCCTTATTTTTCAGAAGCCAAATAATTTTGATATTTTTTTTAATCCATATTAACGGATTCTATTTAAATGCAAAAGTTATTACGTTTGTATGTTTAAATAAATGCTATAATTTGTTAGTTGATATACAATTTAAAAAAATTAATACTTTAATAAAAATAATTTATATTATAATCACACACAACGAATATTAACTAATCTAAGTGACGTTTAGATATATTATTAAAACCGTATTTAATCAATTTTATTAATTAATCTAAGTGACGTTTAGATATATTATTAGAACCGAATTTAATCAATTTTATTGTATTATGTATAGTTTGTTTACTAAAAAAATAATATATATTTATTGATAGAATTAATTTATTTATGTTTAATCCGATTAATTTATATCTTTCTAAAAAATTTTTAAATGGTAACCTTTAAAATATATTTTAACTAAATTTTAAAAATGTTAGATAAATTAACTACTCCAAATGTTTTTCTAGTATGTATGTCATTGTTGGTGCATGTTATTTCATACATCTATATTATTTTTTATTTTCTTAATTTATGCGCAAAAGATCTCATATATGAATAACAAAATTTTTTGCTTGTTGCACGAATTGAGTGGTTAATATACTTTTATTATTTTGATATTTAATTTAATTATAAAAATAAGTACATATCAATTTAACGGTGATTAATAATTTTTATTTTTTTAATAATTTTTCAAATAAGT
Organism: Arachis hypogaea; assembly: GCF_003086295.3. Taxonomy (NCBI): domain Eukaryota; kingdom Viridiplantae; phylum Streptophyta; class Magnoliopsida; order Fabales; family Fabaceae; genus Arachis; species Arachis hypogaea. The sequence goes on from NC_092047.1 coordinate 12,152,168, forward strand.
AAATATCAATGTATATTAAGTAAATAGTTTGTTCGATTAGACTTACATGATTAAATCATAATGAATATTCTAACGGGTTAAGCACCAAATCAACATATATGATAGAAAGACCTTGTCTGTGTCATGTGATCGAAACGCGTCAAACACAATCTAGAATTTAACACAAGAGGGTTTCACTATATATAAATATGGTCCTTAGGTTATGCAGTTTTTGTATTTTTCTCAATTTTAGTAGCTCTTTCACAATTTTAGGTAATATTGTATTTTTCTTCTAAATTTTAGAAGAAAATCTTCTATTAATTGAGGATTTGACCATCAAAAATTAAAAAAAAAAAATTTTGAAGCAGAATTGCGACTCAAAATCTGTTATTGGAAAGACATAGAGTAGGTATCTATTGAAGGAGAGAGTGTGAACTGAAAAACACACAAATTAGATTAGAGTTAGAAATAATAAAAAGATACATAACATGGAAATTAAAATAACGGTTTGGAGTGTGAGACTTGTTTGGAATCTGGCTGAAATAACACTTGTTCACGTCGTATTTCCAAAAATGAAGACTAATAATTTAATAATTTTTAAACTTCTTTTGGTTAGGAACTATGTTGTTCATAGAAAAAATTGTGAAAAATTAATTTGAAGTATCATTTAAAAAAAAAGATAATGTTGTATTTTCCAAGAGCATACTTTTGAAAAATTGAGAATTTTTATATTGTCAAAAAAAATCAAAATAGATTCTTAAATCAAAAGTACCTTGTTTAAAATTTTGATACAGAAGAGAGAAAGTGATGAAATATTGTACACATAAAGTTGAAAAAAACATTAATTTTTTTTATGTTTACTCTGTAATGAATATCAATGGCTAAAAAAATTGGTTGAATCTTGACTCTTTTGGATTTTATTTTTAAATTGAAATTCTATTAAGACACTTTGAATAGAAAATTAGAAGACATTTTGGTTTTATCTCTTAACGAAGTAGAAGCCAAAATAGAATTATGTGTCAGATGAAATACTGTGAAGTATAACTGAATAAAATAATCAGGAGATAATTTTGTTTTGTCTCCTAAAGTGTAGAACTAGATATAGAGAAGAGAAAGAAAAATGACACACAGATATATCCTGATTCAGCTATTTAGTGCAATGTAACTTACATTCAGTCTCCATCACAACAATGACAGAATTTCATTATCTTTGAACAATATTATATTCACCAATTTTTCTAGGATTCTACCCAATCCTACTTGAAACAAATCCAATTTCTAATTCAAACCAGATTTGACTAAGAACTCACCCTAACTTTTAACAATAAAGTACTCACCCCACTTGCAAGGGAATCCCCTCAAAATCATGACAACAAAACAGAAAAACTTAGAAAAGATTTTTAAAATAAACATTGGCTTTTCTCCAAGTTTAACTTTCTTGCCTTTTTCAACTCAATAATTTTTTCTTACAAATCTCACTGTTATGTCTTTTACCATTGAAAACAAAAAAAGACTAGACTGAGAAAATAAGATATTCAATGAGAACCATGAAGGAAAAGAATGGTAATAGCTTTGTAAGCTATAGAAATCTAAACATTGTGCTCTCACTCCTTACTCCAATCTTTGCCTGTTCACCCCTTTAATAGAGTTGTAAAACTTCTGAGACTTGAAATTTTCTTAAGCACTTGTTTGACTTCTTCTCCCAAAAATCAGATGTAGCAGCGGCGTCACAGAAGAGATAGGTAGAAGCAGTAACTGAATCATTCATGCATCCATACTTTCTATCTTCTCTTTCAACCTTTATCATCTTGCTTGTTGAATCTAAACCCTTTATTCTTGCTTTGTCTCCAAGTCAGACTCTTAAACGTTGATTCACATAAGAGTTTTATCATCTTCAATATTTTCAACTTTCTACTTCTATGCATATAAAGACAGAATTTTTTCATCGAACTTCAATGAAACACAAATTTAGAAATACGTCTCCGATGATACTTCAGAAGTGATGTTTGCTTTTAGTCCTAACCTCTTTGACTTCCTTCTTTGTTGATTGAATTGGCAATCCACTTTTGGTTTTTTTATTTTACCCTAGCACAGAGCTTTTTCTTTTTCTTTCTGTTCTTCTGAGCTTTCACATGGGTGTAGGAACAGAAAGAAAACAGAGAAGAGAGAATTTGGTTTCGATGGTGTGTTGTTTGGTTCAAAAGCAAGTGGAACTTGAATTGCTTAGTTAGCATCTAAGGCTGCGTTTGTTTTTGAGAACAGAATAAGACAAGACATTGAGAACAAGACACAAAGGACAGAGACACAAAATTTTGTGTTCTTGTATTCTGTTTGGTGATAAACTATAACAAATGAAGAAAATTCAATTTATTCTAATTTTTTTCATTCGAAAAGTTTGAGAAGAAAAATATAATAAAAAAATATAATTATAAAAAATTAACAAGAATAATGAAAGAAAAAATAAAAAATAAAGTGTGTTTCTTGTTAATGTCTCTGTACCTTTTCTGTTAGGATAGATACAAAATATACTAATTCAGTATTTTTGGACACAATGTCTCTGTTCATGTCTCATTTGCTAAACACGATTTTATGTTTTTGTATCCCTATCTTAGTGTCCTGTCCTTGAAAACAAACGCAGTCTAAGTAAATGGTTGGACTTGGTTATGGTCCTTATGGATATGAGCTCACTTCATCAATTTGAGGTATAAAATATTCTTTTATCTTTCTTGTAGTTCAGCCACTTATTTTTTGAATTAAGAGTGATGGTATAAATGTTTGGTTTAAGCTGAATTAATGTTGGACTTTATTAGTTTGTTGGACCTGTTATTTTTGCTTTTTGGACCCGTGTAATTAAATTGAATTTTCGTACACTAAACAATTTTTTTTATCAAAGTTATGCAATTTTATTACTGAAAATTGGTCCAATTTGGACTATAGGCAGAATTATAATAAAGAGAATAGGAAGTTCCAACTTTAATAAAATGACTTAAGTATAAGAAAACTAAAGAGGTAAAGTAAAAACTCAAGGGTCTCAGCTTCTCTCACGCACACTTCTTCTGGCCATCTCCACCATAGTTCTTGAAGGGGTGATTTTACCTTCAAATACCCAGGCGTTTCTTGCTAACCAGATTTGCTATAAGAGGTTTGCTGCTACTGCTCTTTTTTTCATTCGGATTCTCCTCCATTCTCAATTCTTCTTCCAGCTGAATCTACCACTTCCATGGTTCTCGAACTTGAATCTGCCATGGCAGATTTGAACATTTTCAAGCTTCAGTCACATCTGGGCACTCTCAGAAACAATGAAAAACGCTTTCTTGTGACCGATTATATTTTGGGTTCGATGGATTGTATTCGGGCGTTCAACCTTTCTTTCACAGGGAGTCCTCCGTGCATCAGTTTTCAGAGCAAATTTTTTATTTTCGATTGACAATTAATTTTCCATATGCTCCTTCATAAGTCCTTTCTTTTGCATTGTTCTGGCAGGTATTCAGTTGGTGAGTGGTAGAAGTTAAAGGCTATTTTGTATCCTGAAGCAACAGTGTAGCCGCCCCCTTTCTCCAGCATCCAGGTAACTCTATCCTCTGTCTCATGAATTGGAGTGTTGATTATTGCTGTAGCTATTTCTGGATTGAAATTGGACTGAATTAAATTCTAGTTTCATGTTCTGTTTGAATGCTGTAATTGTGAAACCCATTCTAGATTGGCAGTCATTGTCGTGGTAGTAATAGGAGTAATTAAAACATAATCCTTCACCCATGAGTCATGAGTCTTCTCGGATTCTGATGTTAAATCCCCTTCCTACTTTTCATAGTATACCTTTTTCTAGCACCTTTCTGCCCTCGATAATACTCCTCAAACCCCATGATGAGTTATTACCAACCTCTGCTCTTAGGAAGCTTGAATATCTATAATATTTGCTCTGTAACACTTTACTGATGAGAGAGTTAGGTTTGGAAATTAACCTCCAACCTTGATTTGCGAGCATGGCAAGATTAAAGGCCTTTAAATCTTTAAAGTTTAGTCCCCCTTGCATTTTTGGTCTGCAAAAAATCTTCCATCCGATCCACTGCATCCTGTTTTCTGATCTTTTCTGCCCCCACAAAAACTGGAGTATGGCTCTCTGAATCTCTTCAATTAGTGTCTCCGGTAACATGAAGCAACTTAGTGTGTATATGGGTATCGCAGTTGCCACCGCCTTAATAAGCAGTTCGCGTCCGCTAGAAGATAATAGAGCTCTCTTCCAATGGCTAAGCTTCTGACACACCCTATCTTTAATGTAGTTAAATGTCGCTTTCTTTGATATCTGAACCACTGTCGGTAAACTCAAATATTTGTTTTGACTGCCAACATGAGGGACAAGGAGAATCTCCGCCAAATGGTCTCGGATTGGAATTGGTGTGTTCTTACTAAAGAAGATTGATGATTTGTCCAAGTTTACCTTTTGGCCACTAAGTTCTTCGTATGTCTGTAGAACCTGTAGCAATCTTTGGCACTTTACTTCTGAAGCTTTGCTAAAAAGAATTGAATTGTCTGCAAAGAAAAGATGATTGATTGTCGGACACCTCTGATTGAGTCTCAAACCAGAAATTTTCAGCCTCTGTTCTTTTCTGTGGAGCAGATGGGAGAGTCCCTCTGCGTAAAACAAAAATAGGTAGGGAGATAGAGGATCACCTTGTCGTAATCTTCTACATGGTTTAAAATAACCATGAGGTTGTCCATCCACAGTAACAGAGTAAGATACCGTCGTCACAAGTTCCTCAATCCACTTTATCCATCGATCACAAAAACCTAGCTTCTTCATCACCTTCCAAACAAAACTCCATTCCACCCTATCATAAGCCTTGCTCATATCTAGCTTTAATGCCAAATCATAATCTCCATGCCTTTTATTTTTGAGAAAATGCATGAATTCGTGTGCAATTAGAACATTATCACTAATCAACCTGTCCTTTATAAAAGCACTTTGAGAGTCACTGATTAGTCTATTCATAACTGATTGAAGTCTGTACACTAGAATTTTAGATATGATCTTATAGAAAATAGAGTTAAGACTAATCGGTCTAACTTGTTTCATAGAATTAGTGGCCGGCACCTTAGGTATGAGACATATGTGGGTATGATTAAAAGCTTTCAAAATTTTATCTCCGTAGAAAAAGCTTCTAACAGCTGCTGTCACATCTCCCTTTATTGTACTCCAAAAGAATTGAAAAATTTTTGCTGTGAATCCATCATCTCCCGGAGCCAAAAAAGGGTTGATGGAGAAGACTGCTGCTTTAATTTTTGCTTCAGCCACTGGCCTACACAACATTCTATTAGTGGCTGCATTTATTTTTTGGCGGATTCCATCTAATTCTGCAGTCGGATCTCTAGGACAGCTTGTTGTGAATAGCTTTTCAAAGTATTTCTGTGCAACTTCCGCTATTTTTGCCAGTTCCTTTGCCATATTCCCCTCCTTGTCCTCCAACTCCTTTATTCTATTTTTCCGGTTCCTCGTTTGAAACTTGGAATGAAAAAATTTAGTATTTCTATCGCCCTAGTTGAGCCATTGCACCTTAGACTTCTCTCTCCAATACCGCTCTTCTTCCTCCAATGCGTCCTCTAGTTCAGTTTCTAAGATTCGGATAGCATTCCCATCTTCCTGAACTTCTTTCTGCATTTCAGATTCTATCTGATTCTTGAGAATCTGAATTTTCTTCCTTGAATTAGATTCAGAGTGCTGCTGCCATTGTACAATTGAATGTTTACAACACTTTAGCTTTCCAGCTAGCTTAAACATTGGAGACCCCTGAATATCTATTATCCATGCCTGTTTGATTAAACTAATCACCTCTTCATTTTCACACCATCGCTCCTGAAATCTGAACCTCCTTTTTACCCTCCTTTCTTCACCACCCATGTTGAGAAGAATGGCCTTATGGTCTGAACCAGAATCGGATAAGTGTGTAAGAGTGGTTGCTGAAAATTCACCTTTCCACTCATTTGTAACAAGAGCTCTCTGTCCAATCTCTCCTTTATATGATTCTCTCCAAATTGACGATTGCTCCAAGTATATTTATCTCCCTCATAACCAATGTCGACTGGCCTTCCCTAATTGATGAAATCCCTAAACTGTTGTATTGAAGTGCTGGATTTTTGTCTTCTTCCCTCCTTTTCCTCTTGATTTTTAATTGTATTGAAGTCTCCTATTATTGTCAGCGTTTCACTCCCTCCTTCCAATATCTGCAATAGTTTTGCAAATTAAAACCCTCTATTTGTCTCATCTGTGTGCAAGTGTACTCCTACAATTTCCCATTTTAAACCCGCTTGCTGGTCCTCTATTAAAAAATACACAAAGAACTGGTCATGTTCCACTATGTGCACCCGCACTTCATCCTTCCAAGCCACTACTAATCTTTTGGACAGGCCCATTGGATCAACTGTAAAAACAGATTTGTAGCCTTCCCTCCTTAGCACTCTCTCCACTGTCAAGGTACTATTTTTTGTCTCACAAATAAATAATACCTCGGTAGAATGGGATCTAGAAATCCCTTTGATGTTGTGAACTATCAGGGGTTTTTCCAAACTCCGATAATTCCACATCATCACTTTCATCCCTCCTTGGGTGCCAATTGTTGGGTGGCACCCTCTCCCTCGATCCTCCAGATCTTTTTAACATCTATACTCTCCCTCGATCCTCCAGATCTTCTATTAATACCTAAGACAGCTTGAAAGCTATGTTTTTCCTTGCTATTTGCTTCAGATTTCGTCTCTTAATTTCTCCTCCCCTCCCGTTACCTCCTGTAACACTGAAGGTGAAGCATCCATCATCTAATTTGGGCAGAGTTGGCTCTATTGATTGGGCCACTATATTGCTGTCTTTATCTCCTTCTTCCCATGTTTCTGAACTCCCCCCTTATTCCTTTCTATTATTAGCATTTTTCGGCTACTGTGCACCTCTTGATCATCTTGTTTGATTTGTGAGTTCTGGTCCTGAACAGAGAGACTTGCAAATTCTCTTATCAGGTTAACTGGGATTGGTTTTTTCTGTTTATGTATGTCTCCATGTGCAGCATTGGGTTGATTTGGATTGTTATTTTCTTTTTGATCCTCCACTCTCCTACCGAATTGATCTACCCTTAGCCATGCTCCCCATTCTGCTTCTTCTTCTCCTCCTTGCACTATATTTGCTAGGTTTTCTAAACACGCCCTGATCTCATGCCCAATGCACCCACAACAATAACAAAAATTACCAATCCTCTCGTACTTGAGTTGAAGATCAACAATTTTGTTGATGCTTCCCGAGATTCTCATCTTCCTCCTCAATGGCTTTGTGATGTCTAGGATGATTTGAATTTTTAAAATCCTCTCCTCCTTCCCTTTCATAGAGAATACAGCAACATCCATCACCTTTCCCAGCGTCTCTCCTACTCTTTTTCCCAATCCTGTGGTTTTACATTGCTCCAGTAAACCCCACAGTTGTACCCATATAGGAACATGAGAGAATTCTGCATCATTGATAATTGAATCTTCCCTCCATCTTTTCAGATTTAGAATATAATTCTTGAACAACCAAGGAGCCCCTTTCTCCACCCTGAGCAATTCGATTTCATCTTTGAAGAAAAATTGGAATTTGTTACCTCCGTGATCTAAAACCCAAAACCTTCTGGTTGTCTCCATATTGTGTTTAGAGCAGCCTCCAATGTACCTGCACTGAATGATCTGTCTGCTAGTAATCTTCCAATCAAATTTTTGGTACATAATTCCAATCCTTCTTTGATGTCCTCATCTACAAAAGCTATGATCTGTTCCTCCTCTAATTTAGTCTGTCCTCTACCCGTTTCCTGTGAGGCAGCACGAGCTGCCGTACACTAAACAAATTAATCACCCACATAATTGACTTTTAATTCAATAATAATATTTAGTCACCATTTTTAAATGTTGTTAGTTCTTAGTGAGAGAAAATCTAGCGAGAGAATATGTGACGGTTGAGTTATATATTAGCAGATATTTTTTCTGTGATAAAAGCCTAAAAGGTGTTTGTTGTGTTTAAAAATTGAAAAAGTACAAGATATGGTAAAATTTTTTTGGAAATAACACTCCATTATATTTCTTGGAACCGGATTCGATGGTCCCAGAACGTTTGGACCATTAAATGGTCCTAGAACAAAACATATTTTTCAAGTTTTTTTAATAACTGCTAAATAGTCTTTTTTTAATTTTAATTACAAATTAACCTCATATATTTTATTTAATCATAAAAACTATTTTTTATTTTATAAATTATTATTTTATCATTAATCTATTATATTTATTAACAATCAAAAACAAAAACAATAACGAATTAGATCTTCTATTGATCGTAATAAACTTTTTGGCTATTCCAATCGATTAAAAGATTATATTTGATCCGTGATGTTCGTCTAGGACTGTGAAATCATGTTTCTTTGAAAATCAATCGATTGAATTTCAGGTTTTTCATAACTCAATCGATTGGACTACAGGTTGTTATCACAAAACAATCGATTGAAAATTGCAAGGTAGCATGGTTTTTGCAAAAATCAATCGATTGGTCATATTACCCAATCGATTGAACGATGACTAAAATGTGGGTTTTTTATAATTCAATCGATTGTTTATACTACCCAATCCATTGAATGCTTCAAAACAACCTGAGGTCTCACAATTCAATCGATTGGTTATGCTACCTAATCGATTGAAGTGTGTACTATGCCTATTTCAATTTTGTTATCGTTTTTATGAATTATTATCTTATTATTCATCTATCTTATCTTTAAAATTCTATCTTCAATTTTTAAGGTTTTATTTTGATTTAGATACTCTTTCATATTCATTTGAAGAAATCTCATTTCTTCAAATTATAATTTATGCAAATCATAGTTCTAGATCTTGCAATTGCATATCTAGAACTTGATATTAATGGAAAGAATTAAGGCTGATCCTAATCCACTAAGAATTGCGTCCCGTCCGTCTTTTAGTTTTAGCTATATTCAGATCTTAGAACTGTGATGTCAATTTTGCATTCTTATAATATTATCTTCTTGAGCTTATTCACTTGAGCATGTGAACGTGATTGACTGCATAAATGAATGGGACTCCAAACTTTCAGTCATCTTTAGGGGTATACATTCTCTCTTTTGGATAAATGATAATATATTCTACATATTTGAATAGACTTGTGATTTTTGTGCCTAGGAATTGTAAGTGATGGTTAATCAATTTTATATGTCTTTTATGTACCATATGTACCATTTATTGGGTAGCACAAGTAATCGATTGAATTCGGTAAATCCATATTGTTTTAATGACTTCAATCGATTGGGTAACACAACCAATCGATTGAATTGTGAGACCTCAGGTTGTTTTGAAGCATTCAATCGATTGGGTAGTATAAGCAATCGATTGAATTATTAAAAACTCACATTTTAGTCATCATGCAATCGATTGGGTAATATGACCAATCGATTGATTTTTGCGAAAATCATGCTACCTTACAATTTTCAATCGATTGTTTTGTGATAACAACCTGTAGTCCAATAGATTGAGTTATGGAAAACCTGAAATTCAATCGATTGTTTTGATAATCCAATCGATTGATTTTCAAAGAAACACGATTTCACAATCCTGGACGAACGTCACGGATCAAATATAATCTTTTAATCGATTAGAATAGCCAAAAAGTTTATTATGATTAATGGAAGATCTAGTTCGTTATTGTTTTTATTTTTGATTGTTAATAAACATAATAGATTAATGATAAAATAATAATTTATAAAATAAAAAATAATTTTTATGATTAAAGAAAATATATGGGATTAATTTGTAATTAAAATTAAAAAAGGACTACTTAGCAATTATTAAAAAAACTTAAAAAATATATTTTATTCTGAAACCATTGAATGGTCTAAACGTTCTCAAACCATCGAATCTTTTGCCATATTTCTATAATATGTAATCGGAATAAAATACTATGTGTAATTATTTTGCGTAGGAGTATAGAAAATAGATATAGTACTATATAATTATTCTGAATGTAAAAAAAAAAAAATCAAAAGTTAGTTTATGATTTATATCTAATTTTAAAATTTTCATGTTAAATAAGAATTTTTTATTTTAATAAATTAAATAAATATTTTATTTATTAAAATAAATAATTTTAAAAATTATTACGAAAATATATCATTTACTGTTGTCTGACTTAATGATTTATTAAATAAGATAATTTTTAATATGTTTCCTTTACAGTGTAAATAAGATATATGTATTTGTAAATATAAAAAAGTGAAAATTCATGTGAAGTTAACTATAATTTTCGTAATAATTTTTAAAATATTTTATTTTAATAAATAAAATATTTATTTAATTTATTAAAATAAAAAATTCTATTAAATAATGGTATAAGTTATTATTCATATAATAGTTTTTTTATAATATTTTTTAAGTTTAATTATTTTGCAAGTCTTTATAATTTTATTAACTTTTCAATTAGATTTTTTTTTAATTTTTTTAATTAAACTTTTATACTATTTAATATTTTTTAATTAAGTCTAAAAATATCTACAATAACAAAATATTTTATTAAAAAAATTGAATATTCTAAAATTAAATATATTAGATTTAATTAGGACATCTAAATATATTCTAAATTCCAAAATCACCCAATTATTTTCCACTTCAATGCTTTTCCAGTACCAATTCATTCTATAACATAATCCTTTGCCATGTTCTGTTTCCACCCCAATCCCCGCCGGAACCACCGACATTACTGCCACTCTTCTTCCTCTGATTCCCACTCTCCATACTCACCCCATCCGACAAGACGCTACCTTTCTCCAACCCACCTCGCCTCCGCTAGATGCATATGAATCCAAAACCTTCACCGCTGCAAAACTATTTCTCTGCCGATTCCCACTCGCCACCACCGAATCATGATCACACTCTTCATCACCACCGCCGGCCACCAGCACAACCACCACTACCGTGAACTATCTCCTCCACCACCACAACCCCAACCCCAACTTCCTCCTTCACCCTGGCAAGCCCAAAATCCCTATTTTAACCCTACACTCGGAATCCAACAAAATATTATTCGGTTTAATGTCACCATAAAATCACTGAAGGGTCACAACAATGGTGCAAGTACTCCAACCCTTTGACCACCGAAACGACAACGTCGAAGCGCGTTTTCCAGTTCATAAGCTCGGGACACTTGAGGCTCCGTTTCTGGCCATGCGTCGCGCGCCATCGTCGTGTTGGGTGGTTCTGCCGCTGTGGACGTCATCTTCCTCGGCTGGTTCTGTTTCCCACCACGTATAATCGACGGCGTTCAGAGTTCATGTTCCGCATTCAGGTAGGTTGGTTCCCGAATCAGAAGCTCCAATTGCAGATCTGGAATTGTTGTTGTGATTTGAATTTGTTGTGGTTTTGTTGCCGATGAGTTGCTCTCTTCCCGTCCATTGTCGGTGTCAGTTTCTGAATATTTTGATGTGGTATGAGTTCAGTTGGATGAATTGGAGAAGGATTTCTGTTGAAATTCCCTGTAAAAGTGCATATAAGGTTTAGAATTCTATGAATTTAGCAGTAGAAATATAAATTTTAATTAGAGGCCACTTCTGGTAATAGAATTGAAGGCTATTTGTACTCTGATTGAATGCATGTTGCAGGTTCTAATGCATACTAATTTCTTGTGCTGTTGCTGGTTTTTGACTTTGTTATTATTGGATGGAATTCTGTTGCACATGTTGCATTAGGTTGGACCACTAGAGTGTCATCGGTGTACTCCCCCATGAACTCCTTAAGCTTCTCCTTCACACTCTCCTTCAACTTCACTGCACCATCGGCGGTGAAATTCGCCTTGAAAGTACGATCCTCATCCCTTCTGCTATGTAGAAAGGGAGTTTGTTGGTAGAGGGAGGGTGGTGATGGAGGAGGAGGGTGAGGAAATGGTGGACGAGGTGGGGGAGTGGTGAAGGCAGTAAGGGTGGAAATTATAAGGGTAGGGTATAGGTAAATAAGTAAATTCACAGTTCACTAACGCTTTTTAGACGTTTAACGTCAATAGGGACTTAATTGAAAAAAATTAAATGGTATAGGGACCCAATTGAAAAGAAAAAAGTATAGGGACCTAATTAAAAATTTGGTAAAACTATAAGGACCTATAGAATAATTAAAACATATATAATACTATTTATATATATGGATTGTTGACATATACATAGTATTATATATGTATACAATATAATACCCTTAATGTATACGATATTATTCACGAATATGATTTTTCAACAAATTAATGCTTAAATCGTTTAGGTTGAATTTTGACTGGAGAATGGTGTCATGTTTTCCTAATTTTTCCAACATGGCATTCCATTTTACATTTCCCATATGTTCTTATTATTAATTGTTTCCATATATATATATGCATGCATGCAGAAAGAAGATGTAAGTCAACAAGAACAAGGATAAAAGCATGTGTAATCCGATTCCTGATTTTATACAAGAACGTATTTTCGACTTGGTAACTGAGAAACTTGTAGTTGCATGGAAGAAGTATGCAAGCAATCCGGTGGACTATGTGGTGAACAACAAGAAGAAACTTAAGAAGCTAGAGAAAGACATAAATGATCTCGAGGAGGATAGAAACAGGGTATGTGGAAAAGCCGAGGAGCATGAAGTACGATTCGGGAGAGAAGTATATCATGTTAAGGCATGGTTGCGTCAGGTAAAAGCCATAGTCGATGAACATGACAAGTTGAAAGAAGGTAGGCAAAAACACTTTGTGGCGTCCTTCCTAAATCCAATTCAAAGGTATGTCTGGAGCAAAACAGCAGAAGAGATTAAAGGGACGGTTGGAGAGCTACAAAATGAAAAGTGTGATATTATTATATCTTCTTGGCAAGATCTATCATCCATCGGTGTTGCGACTTCTGAATTTGATGATGTGAGTTTCTACAATGCTTTGTTTTTAAATGTTTTATATTTATGATTATTTTTCTAATAAAAGATTTGTATTCCAGATACCTTTAAGATCAAGAGAAAAAACCAAGAAAAAGATCAAGGAATCATTGGAAGACCTTAATGCAAGATTGATCGGTGTTTTTGGGGTAACTGGTGTGGGAAAGACCACTTTGGTAAAAAGTGCTACTGCTCTGTTGGAAAAGCCGAACAAGTTCGATGTGGTGATAACGGTTAAAGTGACAAAATGTCCTGATATAAAAAGGATACAAGGCCAAATCGCTGACATGCTGGGAGTGAAGTTTGAAGGGGAAAGTGAGCATGCAAGAGCAATCACCATACAAGAGAAGCTTAAGAATGAGAAGGACAACATCCTTATAATCCTAGATGATCTATGTGCAAAAATAGATCTAAATTCATTGGGGATTCCATCACCAACCGATGATCTTGGTCCTCTTCTCTTGACAAAAGGTGAATCTTCTGCTGACAAACAAACTGATGGAGCAGATAATGAGAGAGAAACTTCCATACAAGATAACAGGCAAAAAACTCACACAAAAACTATCTTCAATGGCTATGGCAAGTTGAAAACAGAAGAGGGTAGCAGGGGGTATAAGATTTTGTTGATTTCTGATCTGAGACAAGTATTGACTGAAATGGATGTGAAGCTAGAGCTTATTATCCATGTGAAACTCTTAAATCCTAAGGATGGAGAGACACTGTTCAAGGAGATGGCTGGAATAGGAGCCAACAATTCTGAAATTGAAACATTAGCAGCAGAAATAGCCAAGAAGTGTCAAGGTTTGCCGATGTCAATAATTACAACTGCAAGGGCATTGAAAAATCAGAGCCACTTAGTTTGGAAGGATACTCATCGAGCTCTTGAAAAGCTTGAAGAGGAAAACCAATTAGCAGCACCTGAGTATTCTACAAAGTTGAGTTATAGGCTTCTAGAAAATGAGGAGCTCAAGCTTACCTTCTTGCTTTGTGCCCGTATGGATCATGACGCATTGGTTGCAGATTTGGTGAGATATTGCATTGGTTTGGGTTTTCTTCACGGTGTCTACTCAGTTTGGGAAGCCAGAGACAGAGTACAAATGCTACTCGTCAAGTTAAAACAGTCAGGTTTGTTGTCTAACAGTTATTATTCAAGTGATCGTTTCACCATGCAAAATCTTGTTCGTAATGCAGCTTTGTCAATATCATCTGAGGAGAGGCATGTGTTCATGATGATCGAAGAAAAACTAGATGAATGGCCTGATGAGGATCTACTTAAAGAGTACACTGTTATTTCCTTACAACGTTGTAATTTCATTGAGAGATTTCCTGTCAACATGTGTTGTCCTAGTCTTAGAGTCTTTCATATTGAAAATAATGATCCATCTTTACAAATACCAGATAATTTCTTTCAAGAAATGAGAGAACTTAGGGTGTTGATTTTGGTTGGGTTCAACCTTCTATCATTGCCTTCCTCAATTAAAAACCTAAAAAAACTAAGAATGCTTTGTTTCGAGAAATGCATTTTAGGTGAAGGTGAGCAATTAGGTGTCTTGGGAGAATTAAAGAATTTAAGAATACTAAGCTTTTCAAGATCTGATGTCAAAGTTTTGCCTGATGAGCTAAAGCATTTATCTAAGCTTCAAATCTTTGACATCAGTAACTGTTACAAGCTTAGAGAGTTTCCACATGATGTAATGAAAAGTTTGACTAGGCTTGAGGAGTTGTATGTGAGAAACACTCGTATTCAATGGAAGGCAAATGACAGTTTTCTATCTGTGTTGGGTGATCTGAATCAATTAACAAATCTAGACTTGCAAATCCCAAGTGTTGAGCATCTACCCAAGAATTTGTTCTTTGACAAGTTGTACAGTTACAAGATTATCATTGGCTCTTTAAATAGATATTTAGAGGCTGATTTCAAGATTCCAGATAAGTATGACCTGTCAAGATGTTTGGCATTATGCCAAAAGGATGGCGGCTTTGACATTCATTCCGAGGAGGCAATCAAAATGTTGTTTGAAAGAGTTGAAATCTTGTTGCTGCAAAACTTGAATGGTGTCCAAGATGTTTTTTATGAGTTGAATCTAAAAGGATTTCCTTATCTTAAACGTTTATCCATTGCAAGCAACAAGAGTGTTCGCTCTCTCATTAGTCAGCAGAGGCAGCATTCTGATCAGGTGATTTTTCCCAAATTGGAGTCATTGTATCTCTATAAGCTTAGAAAAATGGAGAAAATTTTCTCTTGTCAGCCACTCTCAGAAGGTTCCTTTGGTAATTTGAAAATGATCAAGATCAAACTCTGTGGTTGCTTGAAGAACGTTTTCTTAATGTCTATGGTTGGACTTCTAATTGCTCTGGAGACAATTGAAATTTCAGAATGTAACTCTTTGAAGGAGATTATTGTTAGAGAAACAAATAATCATAATGAAACAGAGCCTATTCTTAAGTTTCTCAAACTTCGTTCTTTAAAGCTGCAATCTTTATCCAAGTTTATTGGGTTCTATCCAATTTCATCTGAAGAAGATACCAGATCACTGTTTCATGACAAGGTATGCTCATAACTACTTTTCATATTTGATTCTCTTGTACATTTTGAGCTTTGTTCCATAATAGGAAGAAAGCTTGTAAATGTACTAAAAAAAGTGACAGAAAATAAAATATTGCTTGGCAGATTGAAGTTCCGGAGCTAGAGAGAATGGAATTGTCTATGCTCCAAATCAAACACATATGGAGTGATCAAATATTGGCTTGTCATACCGTCGACCAAAGAACTTCTTCTTTTCATCAAAAGTTGACGAGACACTTTAGCAAGAAGCGCCACACTATCAAAGAAACTTATTCTTCCTTTCAAAATTTGATGCACCTCAACGTGAATGGTTGTTGGAATTTAGAAAGCCTATGGTCTTTCTCTGTTGCTAGACATTTGGTGAATCTTCAAAGCCTTTTTGTTACTGATTGTAAGATGACCAACATCTTTTCCGAGTATCAAGGCGGTGGTGACGCTAAAACAAAGAAGGTACGTAACTAATTCGTTAAAATTGCATTAGATTAATTTAATTAATTAGTTCTTGATAAAAAAATTTCAAGTGCTTCTAAAGAAAATTATAGATTATTGGTTTTAATCTATTTATTACATGACATATTATTTATTAGATCCATATATCCATATATTAATATAAACAACAACAATAAAAATCTTTATCTCACTATGTGGTTGGAGGGAGTTAGACATCAAATAATATCATTGTCTCATCATGTGATGTCTCTTGTGAGATTGTTCCTGGAGATTTTGTTTAACCTTCTCATGTAGAATCTTTTTAGGTTTTCTTTTGTCTTTAACTGCTATATAGGTCTATCTTTTATCAAATCTACTGTTGTCCTTGTTGTATGATTTATTCATTGTGGTGAGAATTTGAACTTGAGTTATTTACTTCTGGGTGATATTTAAGCACTTTTATCTATTAGACTACTTAAGCTTTTAATTATATATATATATATATATATATATATATCTTAACATTTTAAGTTAGAGACATATATAGTTGTTTTTTTTATAAAGCTGATAATTAAAACTATTAGATGATTCAATTTATTATATTTAATTAAATTATTATTTAATAATTGTTAACTATTAATTTTATATAAAGACATACAACTATATATAAATTTTTATCATATTTTAATGCCTTTGATTTTATTTATTTAATTAATTTATTTATTTTACTATTTAATCATCATACCTTTTAACATATTTCATGTTATACTAAACTTAGTATTTAATTTTAGGAAAAAGTATAGGTAGACAATGAAAATACTAAACAATGTGAACGATAGATATATTAGATGTTCATTTCACTAGGTGTACGGATGGTTGGTTATTTTAATATTAAGACTTAGATAGCAAATTAGCTCTGTTAACAGTGAAGCTTGGTCTAACCTTACTTAGCTTGTCTCCACCCTTGATGTTCAGTTCTGAAATTAGCTTAGTATGAAAAGATGAAGACAGATGAATCTTTTTGTAGCTTGTCTCCACCATCTCTCTCTCACACACACATATATATCCAACTATTTAATTTGAATGGCTTTGATAATAAAGATTAATTATAATAAATTTTACTAAAATTGGAGACTAATAAACATGCGATCAATATGCCAGCATTTTTTATTTATATGCATTTTGAACATATATGCCAGCATTTTTTATTTATATGCCAGCATTTTGATCAATATGCCAGCATTTTTTATTTATATGCATTTTGAAGTATAAGCCTTTTATATTAGAATTATACAAAGTTATGTTTTTATTTGTTTTAGTTGTCATACTTTAACTTTTCATATGGTGATCTTTGATTTGTAAATAATTAAAAAAAAAAGTTAAAAAATGAAATGAAAATAAAAAATATAAAAAATATGATATAAAATTGTGAACTAATTTTATAATCATGATATATTTGAATGTACATAATATACTAAATTTGAACTTACTTGAGTTAGACAAAAATAAATGAAAATAAAAAATATTAAAAATATAATATAAAATTATGAACTAACTTTATAATCATGATATATTTAAATGCATCTAGTAAGAAGATGTGCTAAATTTGAATTTACTTATAAAAAATTTTACCAATTAGTATGAGAGATTAAAAAATAAAAGCTATGCGAGTCTTATGTAGTATATATAAATAGACCAAATAGCATAATAATAAAACTGTAAAATTTTTAACATGTATAAATTATAGAATATCAATATTTGTAAATAAATTTTTTTTATACTTATTATTATTATTATAATATTTTAAATATATATTTATTGTATTTAATTAGTACTTTATGTTTCAACTGAATAATAATAATAAATAAGATTTTTTTTTTTACTTTTTAAAAATCTTTTACTAAAAATAATTAGTTGATTTTTATCTTTTGTTAAGTTGTTAAGTTGCTGATGTATAATATTATTAACAAGAAAAAATAATTTAAATTTATTATAAAAAATTTGATATGAACTTATAAATGGATAAATTTTAGTTTGAGAACCTACAGCACTCTTTTTTTTATATATGCAGAGAAATAATATTCATTCTCATACATATTGTCGGTATATTGTCGGTAAATGATTGACGATGACACTCCTAAAATATATAATATTGTTATTGTATAGTAATAGTAATAGTAATAGTAATAGTAATAGTAATAGTAATAGTAATAGTAATAGTTAATTCTATTTAATTTATGTCATATATAAAGAATACAAAAGAGTTCTTTATAGTCAAAATGAATCAAATCAAATAATATAGTTAATTCTATTTAATTTAATCAAATTCGAACTAATAATAAAGAAATTATTATTTTTTATTAACACTTTTAGTTATTAATCTAATTTTTTTAATCTAATAATAATTTAATAATATATTTTTAGTCTATATTTTTAAATATTATTGATTAATTGTTGGCCAAAAATAATAAATTTTATTGATCTTCTAATATTATTTTAATAAAATTAACATTTAAATATTTACTAACAAATTCAACTTTTCTGACTTTTCATTTAGCTAAAACAAAATTTCCGTTACACTCTTAAACATTAAAAAAAATATAGAATAAGTGATCTCATTTTCGATAATTGGTGAACATTTGACTTTCAAAAAAAATAATGTCATGTTTTAGAAGATCCTGAAGCCTAATTCTATTGCTCATAAGCCGCTCTGAATCTCGTGCTTCCTTTGTTACAATGTCTTTTGAGTAAAACTGTAAAAGAACGAAAGGGCTTTTAGTTCTCCTTCCTTTGCTGCATATATAGTTATCTCTTCATCCATTCACATTCATATTCCTTATTTACCTTTTTATATACACCCATGCACCTTCACATGAATTTCTATACCGCTTCATTCAATCACCCATTTTTAATGCAATACAAGTATTTATCATAGTTGCTAATTTTGTTTAGCTTTCTATATTGTATGTCAACCAAAAGCAGGATGCCATTTTTCCAAACTTGAAGACCGTCAAGCTGAGTAACATGAAGAGATTGTGTAAGATATGGAATTCTGATGAAACTCCTGAAATTTCCTTTGGCAAACTGAATACTCTGATCATTGATAAGTGTGATGAATTGGTCAATGTAATTCCTCATAATATGGCCCAAAGATTGTCTAGTTTAAGTTGCTTGAGGGTTACCAACTGCGCGTCAATCAAAGTTATATTTGAGGAAGCTGATGATGATGATAAAAAACAAGATGCTATGCATAACATCAAGTTGCAAGATATTCATTTAGAAACACTCCCAAAACTGGAAAATGTATTCAAATGGAAGAAAGAAGTAAAATGGAGTGATCTCAAATTGCAAAAGATATGGGTGGATGATTGTGGAAGGTTGGAAAACATATTTTCAGTTTCTGTAGTCAAGAATGTTGAAATAAAGATTGAAAGCCTTGAAAGCTTTGTGGTATCAGATTGCTACCAATTGAGGGAAATAGTCGGCAAGAGAAAAGATGCTGTCATCAACTCAAGTAGTCCTATTCAATTTGAGTTTCCTAAATTGACTACTGTTAAGTTTTTTGGATTATCAAAATTCAAGAGTTTCTATTCATCAGGAGCTTATGAATTACGTTGTCCAACATTAAAGGACCTATCTATTAAAAGTTGTGACTTGTTGGAACTATTTGAAGAAACCTCATCACATGCAGAAATAAAGAATGTTCTTTTTCCAGAAAATTCTAAAACTGGAAAAGTTAAAGTAAAAGTAAAGGAGGTAATACTAGCAAGTCTTTTAATTCTGCATAAATTCGAGCTTGCTAGTAGTAAAATGGAAGAAAGTTTATGGCATAAGAAAAATTAAACAAATAAATTAAAATAGAACCGTCAATAGCAATGTTGTATATAAATATATTTTCACATATTTAGATTCTACTATATATATTTTATTGATTTTAATTATTTATTTTATATAGGTAATCAATAATAAGTTAAAATCAATGCACATTGAATCACGATATCTCGTCGGGTCATCAATGGACTATGACTACAGAAGGGATAGCTTAGAAGAGCTTCAGTTGTCTCGACTGAACAATTCTGATATTATATATTCTTTCCTTCATTGCAATCCTAACCTCAAGAGCTTACGCTTGGATGATTGTGACTTTGAAGAGTTGAAGTCTGGTGGAACAAGAAGGCCCGTTATTGGGGTAGTGCCAAAGTTGAAAAGCTTGACATTAACAAACATGTGTTATCTTGAGAAAATTTGCTTTGAACAAGATGCAGTTCTTCAAAAGATAGAGTCGTTGGTTATAAACAATTGTTTAAGTTTGCACACTATAGCACCTTCGTCTGTGTCTCTCGCTCACTTGACAATTCTAGAAGTGGTTGACTGTGAGGAGTTAAAATATGTGATGTCACCATCAACTGCCAAAAGCTTGGGTCAACTCAAAACCATGAAGGTAATCAATTGTAAAAATCTAGAGGAAATTGTTTCAGAGAAAACACAAGAAGAAGAGGATTCTGAATCTGTAGAGGAAGAGGAAACACAAGAAGGACAGGAAGAAAAAGAAAATGTAGGCACGGAGATTCCCATCATTTTCAAACAATTGACAACTCTTGAGCTTGTGTCATTGAAAAGCCTTAATAGTTTCTGCAGCTCCGAGAATTGTGCCTTTAAATTCCCATCACTGGAGAATTTTATTGTGAGTGCATGCCCCAACATGAAAAATTTCTCTAAAAAGAAAGTCGAGTGTGGGCCAAATTTGCAAAAAATATATTATGTGCATGACAAAGAGAAAAAGAGATGGTGCTGGCTCGAAGACAATATAGGATCTACAATAAGATACATATTTGACAATATGGTAAGTCTTTTATGAAATTTCATTTTCTTTTTGGTTAGTGGTTTCCTTTCATTTCCTCATTTACTTAATAATTAAGACATATACATTATTTTATTTTATTTATTATGTAACTTATTTCATTTATTCGAACATGGCTTTCCTTGAATTATTTGGACAAGACCTTTCTAATTAACATTTTTATTTTCGCAGTTTATTATTAAATAAAAATATTCGAATAATGTAACAAGTATACTTCAAATTTTTTTTTTTTTAGTTCTACTAAATTTTTTCAGTTACATTTCTCGTTAGTAGTTGGTTGCACTTATATCTCTAGCTATTTGACTTAAGCTAATGGAAAAAGATTTTGATAATATATTAAATTATATATAGTCATGCATTTGGTTTGCATGAAATAAATTATAATTGTGATAACTAATTTTGCATTATTCACAGAATTTTTTTGAAGGCATGAATGAGTTGGATTTGGATTTTGATAAAGATCTTCTAAAACCAATCTGGCTAAGTAAAGAAGGTTCCCGAAAAGATTGGTTTTCCGGTTTAAAATCTCTGACGCTATATCACTGTGATGCATCTAATACGCATGTAATTCCGTCAAATGTCCTCTGTTGTTTGAAGATCTTACAAGAACTTCAAGTACGGGAATGCAAGTGCATAGAAAGCATTTTTGAGATGGATGACACTAAGAGCTGGGAATCATCATTCCAACTGAAGAAGCTAAGTTTAACGGATCTACCAAGTCTGAAGAGTGTGTGGCAACATGACAAACGAGAAATCCTTCTAGGCTTTCAAAATCTGCAGCAGGTCATTATCGAAGATTGTGATAAATTGACAAGTGTGTTTCCTACAGTCTTGGCCAGAGATCTTAAAAAGCTCGAGGAACTCCATGTAAGCGATTGCTCTGAGTTGCAAGAACTTGTTGAAGACGTGGAAGGATCAGAAACGTTTAAGTTTCCTCGTTTAACCACACTGAAACTATCAAAGTTGCCACAACTAAGTGACTTTAAGTCTGGAAGATTGACTCTGGAGTGCCCCGAGTTAAAGCAGCTGCAGCTGTTTCCGAAGCAACAACAAAAATATCCCGAGGTAATAATCAAGTGCATGTGGTATATATACATTTTTTCTTCTCTTACATATTTTGTTTCTTATCATTTGTATTGCCTTAATTCATTAATAGGGCGGTATTTCCAAGGTGGAGAAGTTGTGGCTCGATCCAAGTCACACTTGGGCGAAGAAGTTTATGAATCAAGGTGGCTTTCATCACTATTTAAATGAACTTTACCTTTGGTACTTTGGAGAGAACTCTACTTCACCATTTGAGATACTTGCTGATCACAAGATGCTTCCCAAATTAGAGATTATTGATTTATATGGGAACAAATGCAAAACCATGAATATTCCCAAAGAAGTGGGTGAGAGGATGCTTGACTTGAAAGAATTGAAGTTGTCCTCACTAGATGAGCTGAACTCCATTAGTGGGCTAGAGTACTTGTTAAAGCTGCGGCTATTGGAGGTTTATGAATGTCCAAAATTGACAACAGTATTAGTACTACATTCATGCTCCAATCTGAAAGAATTGCATATAAAGCACTGTGATGGATTGGAATGTTTATTGACATCCTCAGCAGCAAAAATGCTAATACACCTTGAGGAGTTGAAAGTTGAATACTGTATGTCATTGAAAGAAATAGTGGGAAAAGAAGAAGAAAGTGGGACGGAAGACATTATTGAATTTAAGCGCCTACACAGGATAACTCTTAAATATTTGGAAAGGCTGGAATGCTTTTATTCAGGGAATGCCACACTGAATTTGCCCTCTTTAATTCGAGTGGACATAGTACGGTGCCCCAAGATGAAAATTTTTTCTCAAACAGAAATAAATGTGAAACCACCATTATTTCAAGTATTTTACTCCTCTTATGAAGTTGAAAGATTGTTCCTCGATGATCTAAATGTAGCTGTTGCATGCCAGTTTCTACAACAGGTAAAAACTTTTGAATTTATTTTCATCAAAATTTCTTTTTTTTTTTTTCTAATTCAAATTTTGTTTTCTTTCCAAGTCTAGCCAATAACCATTGATCTCTTACAATAATGGGGCCATTGCTTCGATAATAATAATAATAATAATAGTAGTAGTAGTAGTAGTAGTAGTAGTAGTAGTATGACTTTGAATATATATTACTACAGCGCATAACTAGATCCTTGAGTTCATGACGTATTTAACATATAGGACTTCCTCATATATATAACTTTTTAAAAAAAAACTCATGCGTATGGTTTTCTGTTTTAATCTGCAAGACAATCTTATACTATATAGTGATGTTAAACAATATAATGTCTTGCACTAATTTTCCATTTTCATTATGTATTTAAGATGACGGGACCGTATTATATATATGGAGAAAATTATTACTTGGCGCCAATAAAAAATACAAGTACGTATGGCTATTTCTCAATGCATGTTAAATATAAATTAATTAAAAAATTTAGCACATATAAATAAATGATAGGTCAAAAATAAATTATGTTTTCTCTGAATAACGACTTTCAAACTAATTTTAATATTTCACTTTGGTTATGTAAAATATAAAAAGGCGCATACAAGACTAGTGAAATGGGTGAGGTAGGTGACATCAAAAGAAAATTATTAATAAAATAAAAATTTTAAATATAAATAAAAAGAGAAACATGAGGAAATGAGGATAGTAAGGAAAAGGTTGAGGTGTGAAATTACCAAAAAAAAAAAGGAGCTAAGTGGCATGAAAAGAAAATTTTCAACCAAATTTAAGATTTACTAAAATTTTTTGTTTAGTGAATGAAATAAAAACAATAACAAGATAAATTTATATAAAAATAAAAAATATTTGATATTTTTGTGATACGCCATTAAATAAATTTTCCAATAAAATTTAGTATTTATAAAAATATATTGTGAGAAAGATTTAGAAATAAAGAATAATATATAATATTTTGTATATTCAATTATTTAAGAGTAATTTTATTTAATAATATAATTTTAAATGTTGTTAAGATTTATTTTCATAGTAATGTGCATTCTTTTTTTTTTTTGTTGAAATTATTGTAAAACAAAGAGATTATTACATTATAGTATATAAGTGTATATACGCACTCCATTGTTACTTTATTATTAATTACTTTAACTTTAACTTTTTCTTTTTATTTTGTTTCATACTACTTTTCGTTCTCATTTTTCTATCCTAATATATAACTAAATTCTTCATTAATAAGTTCATTTAGAATTACTCATCAACTACTGTCTTTCTTTTTTTGCTAGTTAAATGTTATTTAGTAATTTTTTTAGATTGATTTTACGTTTCTTAATAACCTGACATTTAGGCAAACTAAGAGGTAAAAAAGGATAAGTGAAGCATATTTTTGAAAACAAAAATACTATTAATACATAAGAATTCAGTGATATGTAAACAAAAATATAACTGTTACTAATTAACTTTTTATATAAATTTTTTTAAGGGATAAGTACTATTTTGATCCTAACGTTTAATATCAGAATCGAAATCGTTCTCAACCTAATTTTTTATTTAGAATCATCCTTAATATTTTTTTCCGTATTAAAATCGTCCTTTTAATTTTTTACGAACAAAAATACCCTCCATCAGCAGTAGCAACTTACCACCACCACCACCACCACCTCCCTTACTCCACTACCATCACCTCCTTTACTTCCATTAAATACTAATAATCAGATTCAAGAACACCAACAATAACACATTATTCAAATTCAGAAACAACAACATCAAATTCAACAACAAAATCAATCAAAAAAATAATAAATCAAATCAGAATCGGAAGCAGAATCAAAAGCAGAAACAAAGCAGAAGCAAAAACAGACATAAACGCAGAAGCAGAAGAAGAAGCATATGCATCCGACAGCCCGGTAGCCATCTCAAGCGACAGCGGCGACCAGACTCGTGCGATGGAGACTGGATAGATCGGCGGTGGTAGGAACCCAACTCAGCCTCGCCTCTCTCTCTCTCCTTCACGTGCCGCCCTCCTTGCGTCGGGCTCCCCTGCTTCCTGGCTATTAAACCACTCTTCCACCTTGGCCCATGACAACAATAAAGACGTCTCACGGCCCACAAATTCAGCCCAACAGAATACACAAATTAAATTATAATTTAGTCTTTATCTTATCTTATAGTTATCTTTATCTTTATC